>NC_143157.1:24977519-25346094 GCF_041381405.1 Jatropha curcas | reverse complement strand
GGGTCCCTACCCCATCACCGCCTAAGAGACTTGGCCAAAAAATATGGACCTCTCATGCACCTTCAGCTCGGTGAAGTTTCTAATATCGTGGTTTCTTCCCCTGAAATTGCTAAGGAGATTATGAAAACTAATGATGTCATATTTGCACAAAGGCCCTTTCTACTTGCGGCAAGTATTGTGGCTTATGACCTTTCAGACATTGCATTTGCGCCTTATGGAGACTACTGGAGACAACTGCGAAAAATTTGTACCTTGGAGCTGCTAACCGCAAAACGTGTGAAGTCATTTAGGCCAGTTAGGGAAGATGAAGTATCAAAACTCATTAGATCCATATATTCTAGTGCAGGGTCACCGATCAACTTTAGCAGGATGTTCAATTCTTTGACCTATAGCATCACTTCAACAGCAGCCTTTGGTAAGATATGGAAGGGAGAAGAAATATTCATACCAAATGTCAAGAATTTGATAAAAGCATCTGGAGGTTTTAGTCTTGCCGATTTATACCCTTCCATCAAATTGCTTCATCTCATTAGTACAACGAGGCCTAAACTACTGAGGCTTCATCAAGAAGTAGATAAGATATTCCAAAATATTATCAACGAACATAGAGCTAGAAAGGCAGCTGGGAAATCTGGGGCTGAGAGTGAAGAAGAAGATTTTGTAGATGTCCTTCTGAATTTCCAGGATCAAGGAGACCTTCAATTTCCTTTGACAGACGACAAAATAAAAGCAGTCATTGTGGTTAGTAAATCTCTTTATTCATATCAAGTTGCTATATAAATAAATAAGGTTGATAGACTTGATTCTAATAATATTCAAAGTTCTATCATATTTCTGTAACAAGGAGAAACCCAGTGTAAAGTACTGCATAAACAGCATTAGGTTTAAAGGAACAAGAACCTACATGGCTGCATCTTGGTCTACCAGTAAGTAATAAGAGTGAGAGCAGGGACAACTATGAGAAAAACATAGATTTTGATTTCAGATTTCTTTACAAATACGAATTGTTTTCATTATTCACAGAACCATTGTTGATAAATTTATTTCAGGACATGTTTGTCGCTGGTACTGAAACATCATCGACAACCGTAGTATGGGCGATGTCAGAGATGCTAAAAAATCCAAGAGTGATGGAAAAGGCACAAGCAGAGGTGAGACACGTTTTCAGTAAAAAAGGATATGTAGATGAAGAAAGTGTTGGAGAATTAAATTACTTGAACTCAGTTATTAAAGAAACTCTGAGATTACACCCTCCCCTTCCTTTGCTACTTCCAAGAGAATGTAGGGAGAACTGTGTGATTAATGGTTATGACATTCCTGTCAAATCCAAGATTATTGTGAACGTAGGGACGATTGGAAGAGATCCCAATTATTGGATTGAAGCAGAGAGATTCTTTCCAGAAAGATTTCTTGATAGTTCAATTGATTATAAGGGGACTAATTTTGAATTTACCCCTTTCGGTGCTGGAAGGAGGATGTGTCCAGGAATATTGTTTGGCATAGTTAATGTCGAGTTTCCTCTTGCACAATTACTATACTATTTTGATTGGAAACTCCCTAATGGACTGCACCCAGAAAATCTTGACATGATAGAAAATTTCGGTTCTGTAGTCACAAGGAAAAACGACCTTCACCTAATTCCCATTCCACACTTTCCTCCACATAAGGCTGGAATGAGCCAAGCCATTCGTGTGTCACATGAGACCTAGCCAGAAAGAAACTCGATCATACTCCTTCAATATCTTAATAAACGAGCTGAGCTCAAAGCTTGAATTAGAGGCTTAAATTATAAACAACCCAAGCGCGAGATCAGCAGAACTTGGATCGGCTTCTTTATAGCACTACGTCCGCCAGTCAAGTAGAACATCAAGGAACATTGACCAGCGTCACCTTCTATATTATTTTTACAATGTGTTAGATAGAATTAACCATGGCCATGTAGTTTTTTGAATATTTCATATCTTATTATGGTACAAAGTTGATTAGTTTTTATACCATTGTTATGAGCAGCTATTAAGGATTACATTTTGCTGATATATATATATATATATATATATATATATATATATATATATATATATTTTTTTTTTTTACCATTGGAGCTTTATAGTTCGAATGAGAATCCAGTTTCTCCTTTTAATGAATAAGTTACCTTGTAACAGATACTTTAACTAGAAAGGGAAGAAGGGAGCAGAAGAAGTCTATCCGAAATATGTCAAATTACTACTGCTGCAGAGGCACTTATGGTTTTTCTTCTTGTGGACAGTGTCTTGTGGTGAGTGTTTGGATCGAGAAAAATTTCTGGGTTTTGATGTTGTCACCAAACGACCTGGATCGGTCGTACCGGAATTTTTTTTTTTTTTTTTTTTTTGTTTTTTCTTTTGTCATTCAATGGATCAATTTTTCATTATCGTCACGGCGCGTGCCGTTTAAGAGCGGAAATTTTTTTGTCGTCCACTGGATTAATGTTTAATTCTCGTGAAGGAAATCGAAGCTCGGCTTCTCTCTCTATGCATATAAACACAGTCCTTTATTAGATTGATTTGCTTATGTGTCAATCGGTAATCCCTCTAATTTTGCAACCAATGGAAACCACTAACTCGACGGCAGGGCAATCCCGGAGAAGAGGCTGTCTAGGGCGGAGAAGAGTTGAAATCAAAGAAATCCAAGACACAGCCAACCTAATGGTGGCCTTCTAAAAGCGACGCCACGGTCTTTTCAAAAAGCCGCCGAGGTTTGCAATTTATGTGGTGTAGAAGCCGCAATCATCGCGTTCTCTCCAGCAGGGAAACCCTATGTTTTTTGTTAAGCCATCACTGCACAGAGTCTTTGAACGCTATCTCAGCGAAAGCATAGAGACGGCCGGCCTATGCTATTAGTGGTTTGAGCTACTGAGCTCAATTATCACAAGATGAGCCTTTAATTGATTTAGTATAAACTTCATATAAACAACATTTAAAAAAATAAAAGTAAAAGCAATGTTCAATGAAATATCACTCATTATGCGCATCTAGTACAGTTCTTTGCATCAAATGGTTCATATTTTTCAACTCTTGAGCATGTTATTGTTAAATGTGAAGTCCACCTTGAATCTTTGAGGGTATATACTGCTCCGACAAGAAGGAGAGTGAGTGGACAGATAATGCTTCAATCTCAAATTTCACTCCTCTCTGCAGCATTTTTTCTAGTTGCAACCTTTCATGGGAAAGCCAACTCATAAGTGCATAGATCCAGCGGCACTGGGGTAAGGAGCAGAATATCCTAAAATGTCAATGAATTTTACCTCCACTGTGGTACTTCTCTTTGCAGGTAGCATCTGAGCAACATGGATTCAGTTCTTCTCTTATCTGACAATCAATGCTAGAAACTTGTGACACCAGAGAAATGCTGACTGAAAACAATCAAGCCAATTGAAAGCAAAAATTCTCACCTTCAGCAGTCAAAGGAAGAAGACAATGTTGAGGTAAGCTATATGCCTCAGAATCAGAAGGAAAAGCTCCAAGCCAGCGTATCTCAGGGACTCGCAGAAATTTGACATCATAGGCCATTTGCTTTGACATAAAAATGCGTGGAGGACAAAAAGAATCTAACTGGTTTGAAAATGGGAACAAAAGCAAAATGACACATTGATCAATTCAGAAGCCTAACCAGAGAACCAAATCGATAGGTGGTCAAAATGTCAACACCATATGGATCACAGTCGACTAAGCAATAGACAGGCAGACACAACTTCTCAAGGAGGAGTCGCAAGAACCTAACAGTCATTTCCATAGAATGATACTCAGAAACATTAGAAGGCATACAATGGTGTGTGTACTTCACAGGAAGCCAATCATTAGTTCTGTACAAGCATGAAAAGGCTACCTTCTCGTGGGAATATCTGGATATCCTCTTCCCTATGGAAGTACAAAAGAAAAACAACTCAGCGACAAGTGACCCTTAAGAGTGCATGTGCATAGAAAATTTAAAATTCAAGGATGTAAATTTAATTTTTGGTTCAAATCATATATAAAAGGTTTTGGCCAATGACGGACGAAAGAAACATGAACCAGCATTATAAGGTGTATTTCAAATCACATCTCTAATTCAAACTCAAACAACGGCTCATCCAAGTTCATGAATTTAATTTGTATCTCTATTCAAACAACAAATTGAAGAGAGTGAATGCTTACGGTTATGATAACACAGCGGTTTGAATTGCAGAACCTGTCATTTGCTAAACGCTGGAATACTGCTTCCAAGGATTCATGACAACATCAAACAGTTCAGACAAGTAAAAGCAGTCTGAAAATAGAATTACTTGCTTTGCTTTTGAGAGAAGCATTGTGAATCAGAGAAACTCCACCTGATTCCTTCTCCACGACCAGTATGTATTCAGCAACACTAATAATATCTATGCACAATAATCAGGGGCGATCAGCAATCAATCCCATCAAGTTCTCCATATATAAAGCTGATTAGATAAAACATTCAAAATTATAACTTTGAAGAAAAATGTCAATCCAGTTCGGGAAGATTTTCCAGCCTTTAACCAAATAGAAAAAGTTACAGAAAAAGCAAGTGACCTCATGAAGAAGGACAAAACGCCATCCAAACGCATGAGAATTCTTCCTTTTTTTTATCAAACAGTAATAAGCATGTTTGAGATAATTAGAAGTCATTAGATATTGCAGCATTTCTTAACAGTTGGATAGCTTATAGCTACCTTTGACTTCCTCAACATGCACTGGAATGGGATGCACCTGTGAGCAAATCAGATACAAAATCATATTCTAATTTCTAAAAGATAATGCAACTATGAAATATGTCCTTGTCTGTTCTTACATTGCTAGGACAGTTTATGCAATCAAACTTCCTTCCACCTTCCAAAAATCGCAGCCAACCCATCACCAACCTATATAACCACCATAGATTAATCCAAAATCATTAGAACAGTATGCCACTGACCAACTTAAATCTACAAGATATCCGCCCATCATCCAGTTACAGTAAAAGCCATATCCTCTACTTAATCATAGTCCATACATGACAAAATAATGCAGGGAGGAAAGTAATTCATGGTTAGTAAAATTTTGCGCAGGTAATTATATACAGTTATATATAATTCCTCGCATCAACTAAAGAGACAAAGAAACTACATGAAACTTTTATCATATAGACTATAGTTGTTTAGTCATTGTTGTTAGTTGTAGGGAAAACTATATGGATGACTAGATCATAGCATTCTAATTCCCTCATATATCTTTAGCTTAATGCATATAATGAACTTGTTTGACACTATTTGATGCAAGTCTCCAAAAGTTTCATGTTATAATACCTTGGAACTAAAACTTACCATGTTCGTGTTAGAATATAGTTACCGGCTTTAATTAACTAGACACACATATAAATAATATCCAAAAGATACTTGAGATTCATCAATAAACAGATAAGCTAAGCAAGAATAAGTTAAATTCACTTCATTGCTGCAGAAGCTGAGAGGAATCAGGAGTACCCACCCATTTCCAACTGAGACCTGAAAAAAAGTTATCAAATAGTAATTTCCAAAATATGTTCCTTCAAATTATCAAACTACTATTTCTCAAAAAAAAAAAAAGAGAGAGAGAAGATATCAAGCTACTAATATTAGCAATCTCACAATTTCAGGACAACTACCATCTAACCTTAATGAAGTAAATTTGATTCGCTTCTATCTATTGCTAAGTTACAAAGACTAGAATTCAGTTCATATATTTGTTGAAAATCTGTAGAACAGGATGAGTAGCATCCTCACGCTTTCTTGTCAATGCCTTTAAAGATTGTGAGGTTTGTGTGGGAAAGCAAATACAATTTGTTAAGCCACAGAAAAATGAAAAAATAAGACTCTAGCATCTAATGACATAGTCAAATTTCCATTCATTCCATTTTATATTGAAAAGAAAAACCTCTGTCTGTCATGCATAGCATATTAATTACCATTCATTTAGCATACCATTCAAATGATTATCCTTGCCTTGGGTTGGCAAGACAAACCAAGTTTTCAATGCCATACAATACTTCATTAAGCACGCTCCTTTAACCAGATAGACATTTGAAGACAAATAAATAACTAAAATACCAACCACATTTAGGTTGTGGCGACTGCAATGCAGAAGGATGCATATGTCATTGATTGCCTGGTCAACAATTGACTGATCTGCGAAAAGAGCAGAAAATCTTTGTTAATAATGTCAATAATATCAAAAAGTATGACAACCTTTAGAGACACAAATCAAAAGTAATCAAAAATTAAGCTTCTCCAAGAAGCCTTAATATAATTTTATACACAAGAACTTTGATCAAACTATAAGGCCCAGTACAACAATGGATTAACAGTACGCAATGTTTTTGCAAGTAAACATAATTGCAATAGAATTTAGATTAAGCAGCACATCAATATCGGTCAAATGACACACTACATCCTATGTCCAGTACATCAATGCAAGTTCAATATTAATATGCAATTATATCACTTCAAACAATAAATTTACATCTATTCTAAACTAAAATGTATAGATTCACCTGAAAAAACAGATGGGTGCATATAATATATATCTCTCTTAGACACATGTTTATTCTCTTGCAGAAGCTGCTGAACAATGAGTAGAACTCGTAGCAAAACATCTGAAATATAACCAATGAGCCACAATAAAAACTAATGCCATTTGAATTACTGACTCATAAGGCAACTTAATTAGATCGATAAACTCACCGATTCTACGGACGCCGCATTCTCTTTTAATCGTGAGAATTTCTTTCCCCTTCGGCAAATCGGAGCTGCAGTGGCTGCATAAAGCAGCAGATACACATTGACAACCCTAAAACTTCAAGTTCAACTTCAAAGTACAGCTACAAAGAAAAATACCAGTTGGCTTGGAGATTGGTGCAGTAGTTTCTGAAATTGTCGATATAAATAGTGGGCGATCGTCCCTGGCTCAGATCTCTCAACAGTGATCTAGTGAAATCTGAAATCAAATACACTCACAGATTCAATTTATCATTGGTGAAATGATTTCGATAGTGAAACTGAAAGTGCTTTCTAATGTTAGAAGACCTCTGATCTTTCCAATCAAATCCCGGTGTCTTTTTGAGGTCCGACGATTTCCCTCCATTTTTTTTTTTTTTTTAATTTCTGCTTTGCTTGTTTAAGGAAATCAAAACTAGCTAACGATTCGTTATATATATGTGTAATGTTCGGATCGGATTCAGGACGGACATTGGAGTCCCCATGGAACATGTGGGCATACTTGAGGGTTGACGGGTCGGGTTTGGACCATCTCATTGCTAATGCCTAATTTGCTATCGATTCTCATTTTAATTTTGATTTTTTTTTTTTTTAAGTTACGTAAATTTTAAACAACAAAAATTTAGTCAGTAGCTAGAAGTGATTGATTATGATGTCAACTGTGTTGTTTAAGAAGTGAAATTTCAATTTAAATTTCTTTTATTTTCGAAAAATAATTTATAATTGAAAATTATCTTTTAAAACATTTTCAAATAGTTCACTTTCTACCATTTGGTTATAACACTGAAAGTTAATTAAAAAATAAATTTGAATTATAAATTTATAAAATATTTTGAATTTATACAAGTTTTATATTTAGAAATATTATTAAATAAGAGAAAAATATATTAAAGTAATAATTTGTGGTAGTTGCTAATTATCGGTTGGTGAATGCTGATGGTTAATCATAAGTGTTTATTCAAGGTGCTTAGCAATGCTTACAAACGGTAATGATAAAAGTAATAAATTTATAAATTTATTTTATTTTATTTTATTTTAATAAGTTTGTTAATATTAGGTAAAGAGAAATTTACATTCCCTTAAAATAATTTAACTTTTTTCTTTAAAAAAATTTTTATTGATTAATTTTCCTCGACACTACAAACATCAAAAAATTTACAAACTATTTAAAAATCAAAAACAAAACTGAATCTTATACTTAATATTATTTTCCAAAAGAAAAAAACCTATTGGTTTAAAATATATTTTTTCCTAATATGTTTTTAAAGAATTTATCAAGGGTACATAAACAAAGCAATCAAAGTAAGAGAAAGAGATTGAAAGTAAAAATTAAATTCCAAGCGCCACCTAATTTATTTTTGTTATAGATAGTTAGTCGAATAATAATAATTAGCTTGATAGTTAGTGTAAGAGAATTTATTATAGAGTTTGTTAGATTACCTTAGCCATAATTGTTTTATTACATTTTTCTCGATATTTCACTTTGTAATTGGTCATGTTTTTTCCAAAGAAAAAACAAATTCAGAGTTCACGAATAACGAATATAAATAGATTACACAGTAATATTTCATAAGAATAAAAAATATAAATTAAAAAAATTAAATCTTCTAATTATAGAGGATTTTGGCAAAAGATTAATCTTTTGGATAAAAAAAATAGTCAATTTTCAAATAAAATGATAAAACGACTTCATTAATAATAGAAATTTATCAAAAATTGAAATTGTAAAGTCTCTGATCACAATCAAAATAATTCATCTTGTATCAACTTCATAAAATTAAAAATTAATAAATCAAAACCTAAAGGATACCAAAAACACTCAAATTTATCGATCATGGAAAGAGACGAAAAGCAACTCAAAATGAATTTTACAAAATTTAAAATTTATTTATTTATATTTTATTTTATTTTATTTATTTGTAAGTGACTGATTTAAAATTAATATAAATGCATATACTTTCATTGCCTATGATTTAGGAGCAAATCGTATAAATAAAATAATAATTAATAAAGGCACAATTGCCGCTTGCTGCTCTGTTCCATGCTTTCTCTGTCCCAATCCCAATTCCTAAAAGTACGAAAAGAGCATTCTAGAAAACCATTTCACTTCACTGCCCAAAGGGATCAAACTGCATCAAAATCCCAACAGTAGAGAAGTCTCGCTGATTAATTTTCCAGATTTTTGCTGATCAAAACCTCTGCATATCTTGAAAATGAATATAGTTCTTCTTCCTCTGGCTCTGGTAATCACTAATCTCTCTGCAGATTTCTTTTTTTTGGCTTGTTACTCTTCTGCGAAGTTTCCAAGCGACCACAAATGGTTTATAGAAACCACTATTTTTATGTACATTGAGGGTGTCTTTCTGTTTAATTATGGAAATTCCCATTTCTTTCTTCTCTTTGATTGATTGCCTTTGGCTCGAAGCATACTATGTGTGCAAATCTTGATGGATTGCAACCCTTTATTTTTTATGTACTGAATGATCTGAATTTGTTGTTTGGTACACATGGAATTGGACATAGACAGTAAGAATGGATCATGTATATACAAAAAACTTTGTCCATCCTTGGTAAATTTGGATTGATCTATGAAACTTCCTTGTCACACATTTATAATATATTTTTAATTGCTTGCAATTTGCGTGCAGCCAAAAAATGTGAAGAAGGACAATTCAATTTCATTTTAGTGGAGTAGCTTGTAGCTAAGCTGTAAAGGACAATTATGCCTGCAGGGTTTATAGTGGTACAGATTTTAGAAGGTATAGGGGAGAATTTGCGAGGAAATTTCCATACTGAAGAGCACCTTAAATTAAATTCAAACCTGCTTCGACCAGTAACTCCCATAGTGTAGTTCCTTGCATATAACTCTACAAGTTCAGCTTTGCCGGACTAGAGTTTTAGCAGGACAGGTTTTCGAGGTTTCAAAATTTTGCACTCAGTTTTGCAGAATCCTTTGTCTATCTTATGAATTTTATATGTCTTTTTTTCATAATTTGTTTTAGTGTAGTCTTATATCAATAATTTACTTTTTTTTTTCCTTCTATATTTGGTTTTTGATTGTCCTGAAAGTTGAATGTTGCAATGGAAGTAAATGTTCACTTGTAGAAATTAGGCATGTATTTAGAGAATGCACTCTGTTAAACTTGAAATACAGACTTTCTTTTCCTTACTTGGGCTGCATTTTAACTCTCATGTCTGAAAATTTTATGTCGTATAATTCTTCCTGCACAATTTTCAATTTATTGGGTATGCCATGTAGCTTCACATTTGGGGCAAGGGAGTTGCCAGATATAGGAAAACTGGAATCATTTCCCCGTAATTGGAATGAGAAACATAAGCACCAAATGATTGGGAGGGAGAAAGTTTTACTCTGTAGTATTTAGATTAAGAAACCATACATGAGTTCTGTTATGCTTCAATACTTCCTCCGTGATTTCTTGTAGTCTTAGGTTGCACCATGTTCTGTTAGTTATTATCCCTCTCTCCTCTTTTACATGTCTTATATACTTACTTTCTCCATTTGTTTATGATGGTAGGCATAAATGTATTTTACTATGTCTAAAAAAGTTAAGTGTTTAAACTTAGTAATGCCAAATTATCTTGACAACTTGAATGGCAACACCCCTAAGTGTGGAGAAGAATGTCTTTTGTCTAAAGTGTTTGCACCTTTATATACTGCATATGCTTTTACTGGCAACAATATATATAATTGAGGCTTAATTCTGAATCTGACTTTTTAGGTTTTGTCCAAAATGTTCCTGACCAATCTGACTATGTTTAGACTATAATTCAACTTGTCTCATCATTTGCAGGTCTCCTAAGACTGTTCAACTCTTTGTTGTACTATCTGAATGGCCTCCAATGGTGCAAAACTGCCATTGCTGTCAGGATTAGTGGATTCCACGCTTCAAACAAATAATGCATATGCTCCCAACAGAAGAAGATTTCGCCGTGTTAAAAGTGCTCCTCTAACAGAGTTTGTTCCCTCAGGTGCTGGTGGTGATGGCTTGCTTTCACGTCCTGAATCCATTGGTGGGAAGCTCCACCCAAGTCTTATTCTAGTAGCTGCTAGCATGGCTATCTACCTTGGTGCTGGCACCTTGTGCTTTTACTTAGTCAGAGATGATATTGAAGGGACGAAAACAAATCCAATTATCGATTCCATTTATTTTTGTGTTGTGACTATGACTACTGTAGGATATGGAGACCTAGTGCCCAATACTTCCTTTGTGAAGTTACTGGCCTCTGCTTATGTCTTTGCAGGCATGGCAATTGTTGGATTTATATTAAGCAAAGCCGCAGACTACCTGGTAGAGAAGCAAGAAATGTTACTAATTAAAGCCCTGAACAAGCACAGAAAAATGACCCCAAGCAAAACTATAAAGGAGATTGAATCATACCGAGTGAGATATAAGTGCCTTATTGCTTCAGCCATTCTTTCAGTTCTTATGTTCATAGGAACTATCGTCCTACGCAAGAAAGAAGGTCTGGACCTCACTGATGCACTATATTGTGTCTTTTCAACTGTCACAACCCTCGGTTACGGAGATGAGAGCTTCTCAACTAGAGGTGGGCGTGCCTTTGGCATATTTTGGATACTAATAAGTACTCTTGGTTTAGCTCAGCTTTTTCTCTATGTTGCTGAGCTATTTACTGAAAGCAGACAAAGGGCACTGGTCAACTGGGTTCTTACTAGAAAAATGACCAGCCTAGATCTGGAGGCAGCTGATATTGATAATGATGGGGTTGTTGGGTAAGTTAATTGTGCACTACCTTGAAAACAGATTGTTACAGATTTCATATTTTTGTTATATCAATCTGTAGATAGCTCTATTACTGATTTAGTGTTTCCTACAATTTCAGGGCTGCTGAGTTTGTCATTTATAAGCTTAAAGAGATGGGTAAGATTACCCAAGAAGATATCTCACTTATAATGGAAGAGTTTGAGGATCTTGACATTGATCAATCTGGAACCTTGTCAGTATCTGACTTGGTGCTTGCTCAAACACCTCCAACAAAGAGGTGATCTGAAATCTGAATCATCAACAAGTGGTTGATATCATGATATATAAAATTAGTACAATATATTCTCATTTTAAAAGAGGTGATCTGAACCTTTTCGCTTTCTACAATTATATAAAAATAGTATCATGTAAGGGCTACTTCTAAGGTTTTCAATGTCTATTGTAGGGTTGGTTTGTATATCATGTTTTCAATTTGTACCTTTAGGGTTTTGGAGTTGAATTCCTCTCATTTCCTGTCATCTGGAATAAATTTTGCTGTTTTAACTTGTTGCCAAAGAACTACTCATGTTTGTTTGAAGGTGCATTGAAGGGTTTGCTCGACAAAATTAATTTTGTTGGTAACTATTCACTGTTTTATTTGTGTTTAGTTGTTTTAGTAACGTTTAACTAATTAACTTTTCATAAAATGCTAAAAGTTAAAAGTTACATGGATTAATCTTTTATAAAACATTATCTTTTTAACTTCTAAAAGCTAATTCAAACGTTACGTTATTGAATATCATAAAAAATAATGTTTACTATCTTAAGCTAAGGCCTATTCCTAAGGATTGCATTGCTGTTCTTATGGTTGATAAAAAATATTAAGTAAAATCAAAATCAAACCGTATATGTTAAATCGAACCGGACTGAACTGATTTTGGTTCAGTATGCAATGTGGTGAGTTCCAATTAGAGTTCAAATTTCAAATATTGAACTGCAGACCCAGATTTATATAAAGGACATAGAATTAGAAAGCACAAATGCAAAAGGCAAGTCCTTATTGGAGATGCTGTTGACCGTAGAAGCACAATCATTAGCCTCAATTGACTATCAAGTCATGGATTGCACTTATGTTTATGTTCACTGTGGAGCCCACCTGAGCATGAATTGAGCGGTCCTGAGCATGAATTGAGCGGTCTCTGATTAAATCTCTGAGAATATCGAGTTAGTCTCACCTTGCCACGTGAGCCAATGTTGACACAAGCAACACCGTACAAGTGCCTCGACCTTCCAGATCTTGACCCTTATATAATAAGTATACTTTGCCCCTCCGTCAGTGATTTTTTTATCCAAAAATCAAAATAAACTTTCTCTGTATTATCCAAGTTGGCCTGTCATATGATAAATTTTATCTGTATTATACACACAGAAATACTTTATGAAAGTTGTACATACGTAAGCCCAAATTGGACCCCATACATTTGGCGTATTTATATATTTATAGATTTCATTTTGATGCATTAAACTGACTTCAACGTACTACTGATGAAAAAATTGAAATAAATATTTAACCATCTCTTCATTTCTAAAATACTAATAATAAAATTTTTTTAATATTAAAAAAATATTTAAAATCGAATCAATTATCAAATCATATTTGGACTTACCACCATAACATATCTTAATTTTATACGTGGATATTAATAATAAAATTCAAACTCAGCACAAAATTTTAAATATTCTCACTTTTATGTTTCCAAATATTCTCACTGATTTTAAAGTAAAAAAAAAAAAAAAAAAACCTTATTTTTAATTCAACCTATAGAAAAGAAATCGCTTGAAAGAGTGACTGCAAGTAACATTTTTAAAAAAGTAATTAACTTATTTTAATCTAAAAATTATTAAAAAAAAAATCTCTTAAGAATTAACAGCAAGTAAAATTATTTCACATTGCCTGCCCAATAATAGATCAATGGTATCCCACAAACAAACAAGTCATGATCCAATCAATCATCACAAAAAACATCAATTTCTATGGTGGGCAATACACATCCTGCGCACTTTAGCCATCCAAACTAAAATTAAAAAAAATTAGTTAAACAAAAAAAATAAAGAGAGGAGACAGAGATCAGTTTTGATTTCATTATCCATAACTACTGATAAAACACTAAAAAAAAAACAAAAAGGAAAACTCTTCCCATAATTTACAGTTCACATTTTGTAAGCTACAAACTAAAGGGAAGATTTTTCCAAGAAAATTAAAAAGAAAGATAAAGTTAGAAAAAGATTACAATTAGAAGAAGAAAAAAAAAAAAAAGCTAATCTCTTCTTTACTCATGAGACTTGAAATTTTCTATCGCTTGATCAGGTTGCCCAGCAACATAGTCCAAGAGGCCTTCACCAGCTTTGTCACCTGAAGATTCAGTTCCTGCTAAAGAAGTCTTGCCAAAGAAAACGACAGCACCAAGAAACAGAGCTGTGGAGAGAAACAGAGGCCAAAAGTAGGCCAAGATTGTAACAAAACTTGGTGCAAGAAAGATTGAAGACAAAGTTATGAGAGAGAGAGTTAGAATAAAGGCTATATGGTATTTATAGTTTAGTAGCTTTTCTTGGATCTCCATCTTGCCTCCGGCGGCGGTGGTGGTGGAGGAGGAGAGATTATGGATGGTGGTTTCTAGAGAGAAAGCGAAATGATGGAGTGGTTATCTCTCTGTGCAGAGATTCTTTTTAGTGGAAGCGTTTTGTTCTGTGTTTTGGGGTTTAGGGAACCGTAACTTTTGCATTGGGTAGTATTATTTAACGAGTCATGAGTCTATTATTTACTATGAAAAAAGACTCGGTTTCCGAAAGTGCCCATCAACGGATGTACATGATGTATGTACTTTAAGAAAAACATTTCTCCGAACCGACCGGATCATAATACCATCTTCATATAGATTAAATTAATAAAAATATAATTTTTTAAAATTATTATTAATTTATTTTTAAACATATACTGTAAAGAAAAATAAAGTATAAATATTTTTTTTAAATTTATTTTTATTAATTTGATTTATTACTAAAATCATAGATTCGATTTAAATAAGTACAATCTATTGCGGTGAAGAGAGATATTAGGGTCATTTCATAACCATATAACAAGATTTAGGCGGTTCCATTTCTCCCTTTGCTATTTTTGAAGAAATGACATGTAAATGGAGAAACTAAAAAGGGGAAAGGGATTTTTTTTCCTTAAAAGATATTTTAATATACAGTATATTATTATAGGAATTAATTTAATACATTTGATTTATAGGTGCATCTATGAATAAAATCAATGAAAAATAAATTTTTATTGAAATAATGATATGTCTTACCATTAATTGAAAAAAAAAAGAAAAGAATAAAGTCGAAATAACTTTTAAAAATATATATTTTTATTGGTTTGGTTAATGAACGAGTCTATAGATCATATTTAAGTAAATCTAATATTTATCATATTGCTACAATTTAAACCGAAATTACAATTTGCTGTTATAAATTGAAATATTTAAGATATTTTCGGTAAAATTAGCTATTTTGTCAATTGTTAGCAGTTTTAATAGCGTTTAACTGTTAATTATTTTAATAGTATTTAACTGTTAATTCTTTGGGTAGTTTTTCATGAAACGGTAAAATCAAAACGTTATACATTAATTAACTTTTTGCAAAACGCTATTATAATCTCTAAAAACTATTTTAAACGCTATGTTAGCAAATATTTTTTTAAATAGCATGTACTATTTAAAGAGTTATGTCGAACACAACCATAGTTTGAAGGCTAGGTTTGAAGCCGAGACCAAACTTAGTCAAATATCATTCACAGTGAAAAAGAAAAATTAATCTATGGATACTTGAAACTTAAAAATAATAATAATGACGAAGTACTCCTGTAATAACAAAAACAAGGAGGAAAGGGTGTTTGAGGCATTTGAGCTTGGAGAAAATTTACTTTGGCGCACATAATAGTTTGTCCTATGCTCCTATATTGTCGGCTACTTAAAAATTTTGAAAAATGAAATTCAAGTAAAAATAATAAACATCTATGTACCAAAAATAAATAAATATTTGAGCTTTAACAAGAGATTTTGTAATCTTGTGGGAAAGATAAGATCCAACGTGGGTTACAGTAAAACCAGTACAGAAAGTTATTCCAAATTAGAATAATTCTATTTCAGACTAAACTGTGGATTAAAGATGAGGAAAAGCACATCTTTCTTTTCTTTCTCTTTCAGTTTAGGTTAAACCCAAATCTCAGTAATGCACTTTTTAAAACTCGCAGTCATGGTTATAACGTGATCTACCTCTACAAGGAATCTAATTCAGGGATGATGAGTTTTACGATTAAAAAATTCTTCTAAAAATTCCATTTATATTGTCATATTATCCGTGTAAAGATTTCCATTTAAAGATTTTTGATTAAGGGAGAAGAGATTCTTGTTATACCATCTCATCCTCGAATTTGATTTATTCTTTTTTTACTTATGTGTATATATGTACATGTCACATGTTATGGAAGCATCAAGCATGTGAATGCAACTTGTGAATTACACTCAAAAAATGTGTCTTTTGGCTAGCTATGTACACTTTCTATTGTGCCTTTTCAGGTTTCAAGTTAAGTGCAGCAATTTTTACTAATTAATTATTGAGCATAACAAAATTTTCCTTGATCAAATGTTAATTGTGTCTTCAAAATGCTTTATATCATAATTTTTACTCATCAATTACTGTTACATGGTATTATTTTCATACTTATGGTGATGAATAATTATAATAATTAATCCAAAGAGAAAGTCCTATAATTTATAATTTTAGAGGACACTGTCCAAGCCCATCTCACATTTGGGCTTCTTGATAATAGGTGGGTTTGTTGTGATTGGGCTTTCGTTTATTAGTTAAATAAACTAAACGACAAGAGGCGTTTCTGTTTCAAATGATTAGGCTAACCAACCAAATGACTAGGGGTAAGCATTAAATGGTTTATACCGTAAAATCAAATCAAACCATAACAAACCGTCGGTTTTAAATAATTTATTATTTTAAATGATTTGGTTTGATTTATAATTTAATAAACCGCTTTCAGAACAATTTGATTTGATTTTTATTTTATTAAACCTTTTAAAGTCGAATCAAACCGCATTAATATTCTATGGTGTCATTGTATTATTAATTTAATTATTATACATTTTATCTAATTTGAAATTTTGAAATATATCTTATGAACATGACAATTTTTTTTATGTTATTTTATATGTTCTTAGTGCTATAATATTGAAAGAAATTTATTTATTTTATAAATAAGTTGTTATTAGTTGGTTATAGTTTGGTGCATCATGAATATTAATTACATATAATTTTATTATTTTTATAAATTTAAATTGCAAAAATTGATATTTTAATATGTTATGTTATCAAACTACTGATCACTTTTTTTACTATTTCTTATATTATATGTTATATATCATATATGAATTCATTATATTGGTTAATTATAATTAAAATAATTATTCAATTATTTTAATGATATTAAACCGCAAATCATACTGCACCAAACTGCTTTTTGCGGTTTGATTTCATTAATTAAATGGTTTGATTGGGATTGAAAAATCTATAAACTGTAATTTAAATTTTCAAACCGCACCAAACCAAAACGTGCTCACCCTACACTCAACCGCCTCTATCTAAACCTTTTCTGGGGTGTTGGACTAGGACATTGATTGTGGTCTCTGGCTCGAACTGCCACCATGGCCATTGTTGCTACGATCTCTGTGTCCATGGCAGTTCTATCTTACATACTATGGAAATACAGGTCAAATAAAAAGACCTATTTGTCCCTTTCGACGAAGAAGAAATCTAGAAATGGACTTATTGATGCTATTGGTAACACTCCCTTGATTAGAATCAATAGCCTCTCTGAAGCTACCGGTTGTGAAGTAAGTTCTCTGTTTAGTTTTGTGATCCGGGAATCTCGTAATTTCCATTCCTAATGTGTAAAGCCTGGAGTTTTGATGCAATGAAAGTTTGGACTTGGATACTTAAGTGTATGACGAATGATGCTTTTGTTCAAGTTATAATCTTTCTTTGAATTTATGGTCTTTACCTTCTCTGCAATCTATGATTCATGAATTTGAGTTTGATTTTTCATGTATTTGTGTTAGTGACTGATAAATTCTTTTGCATGTTTTTTTGAGTTATGAGTAGTTGATATTTGGTTGATTTATCCTTTTCTTTCTTCTTTGTTCAGATTCTGGGGAAGTGTGAGTTTCTGAATCCAGGAGGCAGTGTGAAAGATAGGATTGCTGTGAAAATAATTAAAGAGGTAAGTATTTTGGCCTTTAATGATGACAATTTATAGATGGAGATTATAGTTTCTGTATTATTCGCATGTAGATGAGGCAGCGGCTAGGATTATCATCTTTCAACAAGAGGATGGATATTGGCATTTCACTCGTTATTTTACAATATGCTTTTGTGAGAATGATACTGTCATATTGATAATCTAAGTTTCTGATTATATGAGTGGGTTAATAGTTGTAGAATGGCTGAGAAAATTTACTAAGCATATTTTATCCTTGCAAAAAGCTTAAACCTAAGAAAATAAGATGGAGCTTATTAACCCCTTTGTCTGAAAATATAGATGGTAGCTTGAAGTTCATTTTGAAATTGAAGAACTGTATTGATGTTTAGCTCCATATCCTGAATGGTAAACCAGAATTCTTGACCAAAAAGTTTCTAGTTGATCAAAGTACTCTTTTTCTCATGCTCCATAAGTTGCCATTTCAGTTTTGTATTATGAAAAAACATAAATGTGACCAAAATCCCTTTGGTAAATTGCATGTATATGCTTTTTTTTTTGTGTGCGCGTGCGTGTGTGTGTGTGTGAAAAGCTGTATCATTGTGCTAGTTCTTTGTGAAGGGACTACAAGAAGTTCAGTATTCAATATCAGATGGTTAATTGAATTATTAAGTACCTAATGGTTCTGCTCCCCCAACCTCCTAGGCCCTGGAATCTGGCCAGCTATTTGAGGGTGGAGTTGTTACTGAGGGAAGTGCAGGAAGCACTGCTATCAGTCTTGCTACAGTGGCTCCTGCTTATGGATGCAGATGCCATGTGGTTATCCCAGATGATGCAGCTATTGAGAAGGTATGAATATATTGTCTTTTTGCATGAACAGACTAATTTTCTTGTATGATCCCATGCCACAGCCTTTTTTCCCCTTATTGGCTATATGTGCTTCTATGCCACGTAATAATTATCATCTGGAGACTGGATAGAGTACAGAAAGAACCATTAGATAAGAATTTTTTTAGGTTGTGGTTGAGATCTGCAAATTCCATATCAATCTTCTTTCCATTGGTTTGTGACTTTTGTGCAACAGGCATCATACACAGTCCAAATGAAGTTGAAAGGAAAGGCACAGTAACATATAGGGTTTCTCCACAGAGAGAGAGAGAGAGAGAGAGAGAGAGAGAGAGTTTCCTTCTTCTCCGTCTTATGAACACTTACGCACCTGAACCCTTGATACCATTTATCTGTTGCAATCTCTTTTTAACTTTCTTTTATGTCCTGCAACGAACTTAAATTTGTCTTTCTTGAAACTTTCTGTTAGTCCCAAATTCTTGAAGCTTTGGGAGCTACTGTTGAAAGGGTAAGACCAGTTTCAATCACACATAGAGATCACTATGTCAATGTTGCTAGGCGACGGGCAAAGGAAGCAAATGAATTAGCATCAAAACTTAGAAAAGATCACCAAACAGATGGTGAAGCCCCTGACCAAATAAATGGTTTCGAATCTGATGGAGAGAAACCTTCTGATTTCTCAAGATACTGCAGTGGTGGTTTCTTTGCTGATCAGTTTGAAAATTTGGCAAATTTCCGGGCCCACTATGAGGGTACTGGCCCTGAGATTTGGAAACAAACTTGTGGCAATGTGGATGCATTTGTGGCTGCTGCAGGCACTGGTGGGACTGTGGCTGGTGTTTCTAGATTTCTAAAGGTCAAACTCTTTTCCCTCTTTTAAATTTCTTCTTTATATCATGCTAGGATAGTCTCATAAATCCTTGTTATATTTGTTTTCTACAGGAAAAGAATTCAAATATCAAATGCTTTCTCATTGATCCTCCTGGTTCTGGTTTGTACAATAAGGTAACACGAGGAGTTATGTACACTAAGGAAGAGGCTGAAGGGAAAAGACTGAAGAATCCATTTGACACAATAACCGAAGGAATTGGAATTAACAGAATAACACAGAATTTTATTAAGGCAGAACTTGATGGTGCTTTTAGAGGTACAGATAAGGAGGCTGTTGAAATGTCAAGGTTTGTCTTCCCTATGCTCTTTATACCTATCTCTGTAATTTTTTTTAATTACTGGACAGTTGAAATATAATCACCGGAAGAGAATTGCCAATGTCTTTATGGATACTGTGGCTGCTCAAGATGAAAATTTCTCATGCCACGGCTTTCCTAATTTTTATTGGTTTTCATTACTGTAATTGTCTATGAGAATATTCTGAAACACTTAGCATTTTGCTTGAAACCACTGGCCTTCATGCACACATTTGTTTCCGTGCAGTTTTATGTCCCACTTTGCGCTGTTCCATAATTCTATCACAGCACCTGGAGAATGACTACTTTCCCCGTGTCCCAAAATTTAATTTTTTTCATTTAAGTTGTTGCAGGATATCTAACTTGAACTATCCTCAGGTACCTTTTAAAGAATGATGGCCTCTTTCTGGGGAGTTCTTCAGCCATGAATTGTGTCGGGGCTGTTAGAGTTGCACAATTGATTGGCCGAGGTCACACGATTGTTACCATTCTGTGCGATAGTGGGATGAGGCACCTAAGTAAGTTTTGCAATGCTGGGTATCTATCAGAGCATGGTTTAACACCCATAGCAACTGGATTAGAGTTTCTTGGCATCAAATAATGATCTGTGCTGGTCATCTTCCCCCAAAGTTGAAAAACATGATGCAACCATTCTCATTTGTGAAGTATTGTTAAGACTGCCCTCTAATGGCTTGATGTGAAATTTTTGGCAATAAGATTCGGAAGCAGTTATGTTAGGTAGGTTGATCACCATTCATTTCACGAGGATTAGGACGTTATCATCAGTATTAAAGTGACGTCAAGTATTTTCTCCATGTAAAACATTATAATAGTTGAAGATCACAATCTTTCCTTAGATCTTGTATTTTTTTTTTTTTTTTTTTTTCTGTTTACTGATATCAATCGAAAGCTGCCAGAGCAAAGACATTGCAGAAAATGCTGATGTCTAAATTTTTTACTTTCACCCATTTTGTCAGCTTGATTCGTTCGTTGTTAAGTTAAAATAGTAATTATTCATAAGCTGGTGATGTGCTTCTGACCCTCGGTGAAATTAAAAGAATATAAAAACATGATGACACGTGTTCCAAAAAATATCAAACTTGTAAGATAGACCAAGTTAATTAATAATACTGCAGAAGCTGCAATAGAAACACAAGCATTACTGAAACATACAATAACTTCTTGTCCTACGCCTAAACCCTAGCATGAACCTTAGTTACAGAAGAAGATATTTTCAGTATCCTTCATTTCTGGTTCAATATCTAAACTTCAACCCTTGATGGAGCCCATAGAAAGGTCAATCTCAATCAAGTTCTCTTCCTCAGTAACCTCATTGATATCTGCTAATAGCTCCAGTAAACCCTCTTGATTGAAAACATTTTCAGACATGTATGTCTGCAATTTTTCCTCTGACTCTTCATTCAACTCAACAGAATTACTATCCGGAAAACTGATTTCAATGAGATTATCATCTTCATCTTCGTCATCTTCAGAAGAAGAACCTAAAATTTCAGAAATTGCTACATTTTTACTTGCATTATTGAAAGACATCCAATTGAGCTCAAAATTTTCACTTTCTGACAAATCATCACCACTTTCACTAGCTGATGGAAAATCTGTTGATTCAACTTGATAATCATGTATGTCACTAACTTCACTTTCTTGAGCAGAATTACACAACGTAACAATTTCTAGTTCTTGATTTAGCTTCTGTTCAACTTCCTTCACAAGTATGCTCTTTGGGCTACAAATGGAACCTTCATCTTGATTTGGCTTCTCAATATTCTCAATGGTAATCCCCTTTTTCTTTAAAAATGTGACAATAAAAATAGTTGATACAAACAAAATAGAGATTGTTACAAGAAAAGGAGATAATCCAAAAGTTTTGAAACAAAAAAATATTAGAGAAAGAACAAAGACCGCAAAACAGAGAAAAGAGAGTTTGAAGATACAGTGTAAGGAAGAAAAGATTCGACTTTCACCTGTTTTCCCCATTTTTCCTTTAGGAAATGGCTTAAATAGCAAGAAGCAGATCTATATAAAAGCAGAAAAGCTACCACACTAATATAGCTGGATAGAGATTATGAAGATTCCAGGCAGAACACAATAATCTGGTTGACTAAAGAAATTGGAGAAAGAGGGAAAGATATCTCTTTTACGATCTCTTGCATTGAAATTAGGGTGTTCCTTCTGGCTTTTTTCTTCTTACAGAGCTTTTACTTGAAAAAACAAAATCTGGGTTTTCTGTTTGCTCTTGGCACCAAACTGTTTGTTCTTATTTGCCACTGTTTCTCTCTTGAAAGGAGTAAAACTACTATCATTTCTCAATCTCAAAGTTATAGATTGACGAATCCATGTGGAAGTGTAGAACGTATGTGCTCTCCACATGGCGCCATGAAACCCATCGATACTCACTTAACTGTTCATACTTTAATTTGGCATCGTCCTTTAACTTTTGTCACTCTCCTTCTAGGGTTTTACCCACAATCAAACAAAACCCATTATCAAAAAATAAAAGAAGCAGAAAAGCTTTATCCAATAAAAGGGTTTCTCGTAGAAATTAAGAAGGATAAAGAAAAAATAAATAAATAAATACACCACAGCTTAAAATCCATATATCTAGTCAAAGTGAAAGTTATTGGTGCAATTTTTGTCAGAAACCTAATTACCAAAAAGAGCACAGTAATAAGTAATGATGCCCCATTTTCTGCTGTCTGCAATCGGACCATCAAACTGTGATGATGATAATAATTCCATTAGTCCATTTTTTGCTACTGTACGCTATTGAGGTCTTTTAATATGGAGTCCCATTACTTTGAAGAGATAGATATTTTGGCTTGTAATGTGAGGCACCATTGGTCTCGGTGTTTTGTTTCACACGACACAAGCAAACATGGCCAGTGAACTGAAGTGGTCAGGTTCATGGGAAGCCACTGTGGAGGAACATTTTTAATGTTTGTACATCAAATCTTCGACACTACCTTGAATTCGTTGGAAAGCTATCTAAGTTCTTCCTACCATTATACTTAAATTTATAGAATAATTTCTACAAAGTTAGAAATTTAATTTTTATAAAAACACTTATAAACAAGGACAATCATAAATTTAAAATTTAAAATTAGGATTTAGACGTTAGAGTTTTCAATTTTTAAGATTTACAGATTTAAAATCTAAAGTTTACATTTAAAGATTTTAGGGTTTCGGATGCAGGATATTAGAAATTTAAAACTTAAAAAGTTTAAAGTTTTAGAGTTATAAAAATGATACATTGTTTCAGAATTTGAGATTTAATGTAAATTTATTATTTTTAAGAATATCCAGTATTACAAAGAATTGCCATGTATGCATACCCTATATATATATAATAGCAATCTCTTTTATTAGATTGATGGTTGACATGTAAAAATAGGGATTGGACGACCCACAATAACAATTAGTTGCCAGCATTCTCCATGATTTAAGAACATATGTTTCTTGCAATTTGAGGGATGAAATCATGAAAAAAAAAAAAAAAAAAACAAGATGGAGAGAAAACAAAAGTAATGTGCGGCTCTTCTTTTGATTTTGCAAAGGATGCTTTTTGCTTGTTTGTTGGCTTAATCATCCCCTCGTCCTCGTGCACTCGATGTAATAATGTGCGAAGAGCACATTTCAATTTCTACTATGGGCAGTTTTTCAAACTCCTCTCGGTAAAATCATAAGGGTAAAAGTAAATTTAGAATTTTACATATATAGTACTGTTTAGATCTTGTGATTTTGCTTTTATGACAAATTTAACCTAGCACAAACCCCAAACCTCTTAAGTACTATTTTATTTTTCTTTTTCTTTTTTTTTTTTTTTTTAATGTTTCACTCGAGGAGAGAAACCCTTTTCTTTCCTTGATGGGTTATGTTATTGGTTTTGTCTTCATCTTGCAATGGAGATTTCAACATGCACTCATATCAAAATAATTTAATGTCTTAGTATATTATTAATAATTACATTTTTAATTTATTTAGTTTACATTTTAAACCTTACCATTTAATAAATACAATACAACAGTATTTTGCTTTTATTTTCTTTATTTTTTTTTCAAATACTATATTTATCTCTTTTTTTGTTATTAATATGTAATTATTATAAACTAAAATAAAAATAAATGCATTGATAAAAAATACATTAAATTTAAAATAAAAATATATGAATATATAGGGTTTTCTCATTATAACGGTTCCAATTGGATTTGCTATCCTGCAAATTGGAACCGTTGGTAAAAGTGAATTGTCTTCCAACTTAAAATATTGACCGTAGATTAAGCATACCGCAAGCGGTGAACTCAGATCCTCAAATGCGGGCAGAAGGACGAAACTACCCTCAATTCCTTTTACCCCATACAAACCGATTACGAAAATCAGAGGGGCCAATTCCGGTAATAAAAATCACACAAAACAATCACAGCCATTAACGCACAGAGTTCTCTAGTTTCTACCTTCTAGGGTTAGGGTTTTATTAATTTCTATGCAATAGAACAGATACTTTGCGTATTTGGAGATTCTTTGCTTACACTATATAATAAGCTCTCGTTGCGTTTGATAATAATCACAAGAATATATTTTTTTTTTGTTCTATTGGGTTGCGAGCTGGTGAAAATTATCTGATCTGATCTCTTCTGGGCTTTAGCGCCCTGTGGCCATTGAAATCGATGATCGTCAGCGTCCCATGGACCACTCTCAATCGCATAACACTCCTCCAGTCAATGATGAAGAAGATGAATGGGGTATTTTTATCACTTCTTTTTTAGTTTCTTTCTTTTCTGTTTGGTTCCCAAGAAAAAAAGAAACACGTTTCGATCTTAGTTGCTTGATTGTGATAATTTATTTATGTTATTGAAATAGTTGTTTATGGCTGTTGGCCAGTAAACAGGTTTGCTAGTAAATTGGACTTCTTATTTCGGATTCTGCTAAATTGGGTGTCTTAGTTTTTGTCATCAGTGTTAAAATTGTGAATGCAGAGGTTATAAGGTAGCTTGGCCCGTTTTTTTCTTTTTTTGCTCATGTTGTCTTCAAATTTTTCATTGCTTCATTGTGCTGTGTTTATTATTTTTGCTTTTTCTTAGTATTTGTATAACTTGCTATTTTTGTTTGTAACTGAAGCAAGCAGTTCCCTCTGATTCAGTACATCGTCTCAGGAAAAAAATAATAGAACTTGATAAAATGATTTAATAACTTTGAGTTTATGAGTATAGTTGTCTGTGGTGAGTATTAAATGGGCATATTAATTATTTCTTTGACTAAGGTAAATAATTGATAGTAATTCTGAAGGGTAATATGGGAAAGTTATGGGCTGTAATGCTTTGACTTCTGATAATGACAAAGAAATTGGAATGGACAAGGGAGAAAGTGGTTAGATAATGAGTCGGGAAACTTGGAATAGAAGTCTATTGGTAACTTGAAGTAGATGTTTTATGTGAAGAAAACAAGTGCAAACTTGAAACTACTGCTGGAGAAGTTGCTTCCAAAGTTCTAAACACAGCAATTGTTTGTGCCATATTATTGTCCTTTTTAATTCATCATAAATCATCATAATATAAATGAACAAAGATTGTATGACATTGTGGTTCAGTGTCTCTGTCATGCACTGATGGATTTTAATTCCTGGCTGCACAATGCTTGAAAGCTTTTTGGCTGTATAATTAATTTTCTTAAATACAACTAGTTGAATTTATAATAGGTAAATGTCACAATGCAGTTGCTTTTGTTCTGATATTGCAAACATGGTATTTGTTGAACATTATCTGGCCATACATATAACTCCCATTTAAGCATGTTTAACATGTTATTATTTGCAATTGATCAATCAAGTAATGCTTTGATTTTATTGATGAATATCTCATGTCAAGTGGAGACCATATGGATGCCATACTAATTTTTCCTGGGCCTTTGTTTTGTCTTTTCTATTTTTTCCCTCTACGTTCTGTTAATACCTTTTCCATTCATTACTATGCATATAGTCTGTGGTTCGATTTCTATATTGAAAAGCTTGCATCAACCTAGAATTGCTGGATCTCAAACATAATGTGGCACTTGATTATTCTGGCTAATGTATCATGTATGTCCTCGAGAATGATGTAAATTTCTTATATGGATGCAATTAACGATTTGGTCCAGGATAATGTACTTCCTAGCATAGCCTGTCTTATCGCTGGCATCCAGCATCATTTGTGTTTTTTGAACAAGAGGCCAACTTAGCTTGGATAATTTATCTGTACGTAGTTGCATTATGCCATTGTCATATGGAATCGAGTGTGCATGTGTATGGATTTGTTTGTCATTGCATTGGGGAGGTAGCTGTCTCTTCCAAATCACATTTTATGTATATGTTGTATCAGCATATTATAATTTCTGAAATTCAGCTACAACTTCTGTGGATTGCTAATCTCTGAACTTGTATTTATTGTGCTAGACACTGATGGATTTGTGATTCCAAGCTTGGGAATAGAGGACATTGATCATAGTAGACCTGATGCTTCTATAGTAGAATCATCAAAACCTACTTCTCCAAAGGTTAGCTTCGGCAGCCATGCTCAATTTGCTTAACTGATTTGATTTTGTGTTTGGACATTAAAATAATTGCTGCATTTATTTTTGTTGTCCTGTTTGCACGGACAAAGAAAGAAGAGAACATTTACCTTGGACCTCACGGTGCTCCTCCTTCACAATCAAAGCAGCAAGAGCTGAATTCTTCTGGACGTAAACAACGGTTCAAGCAGAAACTAAAGGAAGCAGATAGGAGAACTAGTGGAACAGGGAGGGAAAATAAGTTAGAGAATTTGCGGGAGCTAGTAGGTGGTACAAAGGGAAGTCCCAATATGACAAAGGGTTCTACAAGGGACTGGTTAGACCCACATTGCCATGAATCACAGTTTGAGAAGTGGTCGTCTCAGTGAGTGGCTGAGTCGGTACCTATTAATATCTCTAGTTTAACTCTTTGCAAAAACTATTTTTGAATTGAAATATCATTTTAGAGATACCATATTTACTTAAAGTCATGTATTATGAACCATGTACTATGACAGTAATCGTTTATCAATTCGACTGTCGGGTGTTGCTTCGAATGCAGAATATATCATGACAATACACTTTTAAGCCTTTTGATGCCATTAACAGGTTATTTGTAATGACTTCCTTAAGTCTTGAGGTCGTACCTACTAATAAAACTAATGCTTGTAGATAACAATTGCAAGAAATCTCTCTAATTTGTCAGAGGTTGACATTCTGCCTCTTTATTTCGGATGGAAAATTAACTGTCTTGATAGTTATTAATTAGCTTAATAGTGTTCAACGCGTTGCGATGTACGATCTTATCACTTCCTCTTTAATATGATCCACTGATTCTGATTACATAATTAATGAATAATTAGATGGTAATCATGTAGAACTTATCTTTCAGAGTAGTTGGATCAATACCAATAATTATTTAGTTCATTTTTTATTACCTTTATGCTAACGCGACAACCATATTCAATTGGATTGGCATTATCTTGAAGATCTGATAATCATTTCATTTGTTAATAACCTTCAAACAAATAACTACCAACAGCATTTTGTCTAATACTTTCATCTCCCTAATTTTAAACTTTAAAATTTCGCCTCTGATTGAAATCCATTTATATAAAATTCATAACTAAATAAAATTCATTTAAATATTATTTATTTTTAATTTAATTTTCAAATCGTAACTAAATAAAATTCATATTTTTAGAATTTAGTACAAACTAAATCAAATTAAAAATTTTTGAAAATCACAATTTATGATTAATTTAAATGAATTTGATTCAATTTGGATGTTTTGAGGCGAGTCATAAACATTTTTATCAATTTGTTTTCAGTAGGATTAAAGCACTGAAAACTATATAAACATTGGAAGGATTTGATTTGACGTGTGAATAACGGTTCTGCTGTTTATATTTATTTATTTTTTAATGAGTATTATTATTATTATTATATTGAACTACTGATTAACTTTTGCCTTAAATTTCTAACTTGATGGCCCCACCAATGCAAAATGCAAAGATGCCACCTTACTGACGCGGGCGAATATTAAATCACAGCCGTTGATTTTTCAGATACTCTCAGCCGTCCATCAACTTTTCTAATCTCGATCTCCTCTCGCCCACGTCTGACAGTTCTATCCGACGTGGCAATTAACCGCATTTTAAATCCGAATTCAAGTCCGTCCTATAAATTCCATCCTCAAAATAAAGCTCCACTTTTTATTTTTAATTTTTTCCAGTCTCAGTAACGAGAAAAGAAATCGAAGGTCTGAAATGTGCCCGTAGTGAGAGAGAGAGTGTCTTAGAGCTCAAAAGACTTTGCATTTAAGCCTTCAAATCAACAGACTAGGGCTTCTAATTCTCTGTAAGTTTCAATTTCTGTTTTAAATTTTATTTATTGCTTTCCATTTTTTCTGTTTTTTGGGTTTCAGAATTGTGTTTTTTCCAAATGTACTTGTAATTATGGTACAGAATTTCTCTTTTGAAGTTTAGGGTTTAGAGGTATGTTTGTTTTGGATGGCAAATACTGATTTATTTTTCCTTTTGGTTTTTTTGATGTTCGGCACGCGAAATTGAATTCAGTGTTCTGTTTGATGGCCAAGAACTTGCTTAAAAGAAGTAATTTTTGGATTTTGAATGAGGGAATTTTCTGATAGGGGCGTGAAACTCGAAATTTGTGCTGAATTGAGGTTTTTTTTGTTCCTGAATTAACTTAATTCAGTTTAGTTTTCACGCTTCCTCCATAAGCTTACGAGAAATCAAACTGAAAGATTTTAAATTTTGGACTTTGAACGAGGGGATTTTTCTATACGGACATGGAACTTGAAATTTTTGCTAAATTGAGTTTAATTAAAGTTTTTTGGTTTTGAATTAGCTTAATTCAGCTTAGTTTTCACGCTTCCTCTGTAAGGATATGATACAATAAACTTAAAGATCTGAATTTTTCCCCGAATTGTCCTCTTCTTTTTCCTTGTTGCCACATTGGATATCACTGTACCATGTAACAGTTGCAACTTGTAATGCTTTTGTTTTCTTTTTACTCCGTGTTTAGAATCTGTTCGAGCTTTTTAGGTCTTGTGAGTAATTACATATTCTGTAGATTTGTGTAGTTCTGGTTTTTTCTTTTTCTTTTTTTGGGGGGTGGGGGGTCAATTTTGCTCACAAATTGTAAATGTTGGTTTGAATGAAGTATTTTGCTTTATGGGCCATTTTGTCACATATCCCTCTAGTTTGAATGTTTCTTCGTTTTCTTCTGTGTGAGTTTTTGCTTTGGGACATTGGTGGGACAAAAAAGTTTATCACTAAACTTTTACAAACAAAGATATTGCTTATGATTGTTGCGTGGAAATTTAACTATTCATTTCGACGCAATTGTTACCATCTATTAAAATACTATGTTTAAAGGCAGAATTTTCTTGTTAAAAATTTGTAGGGATATATTCTTTTACTTCTAAAAATATGATAATCTTTTTTGGTAAATTATTGCAGTGCACCTGGATTTTTCTTCTCCTTTTTGGATTTTACTGACTCATGGATTAAATGTGGACTTCTCCCAACTAACATCTTAATTATCTCCTAAATACAACATTCTGTTATCAAAGTTCAACTGGATTTTAGAGTGAAGGAAAAATTTAACTTTCTGCTGTAGAATTTACTATGGGTGAGGAAGAAACAACAACTGAAGCTCCAAAGGTAGCTGAAAATGGGACTAGTGCACCAGAGATATCTGGTAAAGTTGTGACAGAGAAAACAGAAGAGGAAAGTAATAAAGTGAAAGAAATAGATGAAGATAAAAATGATAATGAGAAATCTGTGACTGAGAAAATGGATGAAGACCCCAAGGTGAATCAGGAAAAAGAAAGCAATGGAGATACAGAAAGAGAAGAGGTAGAAGAAGAGAAAGAGGTACGAAAAGAAAAGGATGAACACAAAACTGAAGCCATGGAAGACGAAAAGGCAGAACATAAAGCTGAAGCCATGGAAGAAGAAAAGACAGAACACAAAGCTGAAGCCAAGGAAGAAGAAAAGGCAGAACACAAAGCTGAAGCCATGAAAGAAGAAAAGGCAGAACACGAAGGTGAAGCCATGGAAGAAGAATTGGAGCCAAAAGGAGATGAAGAAGTAGAAGAAAAGGAGGAAACCAAGGAAGAGGTAGAAGATAAGGTCAATGGGTCCAAGGATAAAGGAGAGGAGGAAACCAAGGAAGAGGTAGAGGATAAGGTCAATGGGTCCAAGGATAAAGAAGAGGAGGCGGAAACCAAGGAAGAGGTAGAGGATAAGGTCAAAGGGTCCAAGGATAAAGAAGAGAAGGTGGAAGAGAATGAGAAGGGGTCAAAGAAACGTGCAAAAGGGAAGAATGCTGGAGAGAAAGTTCAAAAGAAGAAGAAGTTAGGGGAAGAAAAGAAACAGTTAGAGCCAAGGACTCCTGTCACTGACAGGCCACAACGTGAGCGAAAATCTGTTGAAAGGTTGGTGGCATCTATTGAAAAAGATGCTGTCAAAGAATTCCATATTGAAAAGGTGTTTTTTTTCATTATTATTATCATTATTTTTGTTATTGAATTTTCCTAGTGAAACTCTATTTTTTTTTTTGTTATGTGGAGATTTAAATTTATACGTGATAATTTGCCATGGAAATTGCAGGGCCGTGGTACCCCTTTGAAAGATATACCTAATGGTATGGTCTATCTTTTATGTACTTAATTCTTGCTTAATTGGTTGCTAGGGCAGTTGAACAATATTATTTATTTATGGTTGCTCCCTTTTTTGGTTTTGGAATCTGCATCTGGTTATTGCTTGATTGATATTTTGTTGTTAAAATATGATTTCTATTCAATTGAAGAATTTATGCCAGTTGTTCATTAATATGAGATATTTTTTCTGGTTAATGTCTAACTTAGAACCATGAGAAGTGTCTATTGGTTTCCCTGTGATAGAACATTTGGAATATTGTCCATTTTTCGAAAACTTGTGATTCTGTACAGGCCAGTGGATCTAAAGAAACTGAGTTTCTTCCAATATCATGCAATATTCATCAAATTGGATGCAACTTTACAGATTCCTTTTTCATTTTGATTTATCCAGTTCAGATTGAAGAACTATCCATTTTTTTCATATTGTTTGAGCTTGAGAGTAAAAACTGATGGCTTGAAATTATTTTTGTATGACATTATTTTTGTAAGGTTATGACGGTGCTTAAAATTTTGTTGGAATTTCTTTTCTTTGTATGTTTTCAATTCAAATGGCTGTTCTAACCTACAGGGGCCTCGTACTTGTTTTCTCTGCAGTGGCATTCAAGTTGTCCAGAAGGAAGACTGATGATACCTTTAAACTGCTCCATACGATTCTCTTTGGGAGGAGAGGAAAGGTAATCCAACTACTGTTCACTTGGTATTTGTTTATGTTTATACTGCCGTGTTATTATCTTTTTGCTCCATAGTAAAAGGATATTCTTTGCAAAAATAAAAAAAAAATAAAAAAATAAGATCTTGCATAAATAGTTGCCTATGAGATGTAAAAGCTAACATTCATGTTATTCCAACCTATCTTTATGCAACTTCAGTTCTTTGCTTTTGCAGGCGATTCAAATCAAGAGTAATATATCCCGTTTTTCTGGTTTTGTATGGCATGAAAATGTGGTAAGATTATCAACAAGAGAAACTCCTTCCATATATTAATATGAGTATTTACATGCGTATTATTATTATTATTTTAACTAATGCTTAAGAACTTGGTTCATCACCCTGCAACCAATCGTTTGTTATGATATTTGACGTTTGTATGCTGAAAAAATTTTTCTCCACATTTATTGCAGGAAAAGCAAAAGATTAAAGTGAAAGAAAAATTTGACAAGTGTAATAAAGAAAAGTTGCTGGAATTTTGTGACGTGCTTGACATATCAGTTGCAAAGGCAACTACAAAGAAGGTTGATTTGTCTAATAATTTCCATTAACATCTAGGGCTCAGTTGCTTAAGTGGTCCAGTGATTGATTTTTGTGCTGTCATCTCCCCCAGAGAAAGCAACTTTTTGACTGTTGAAAACCTTTCTGTTGCTCTTTTTTTCATTGTTAATTATCATGTATGCATGCAAACTCAATTAATGCAAAGATTTTGCTGCTCTCTGTGTGTGTATGTGAGTGTATTGACAAATCTTCTGATAACAATCTCATTCTGTAATTCTGAGCCATGTGGTATAAGGTCAAATGCATGCTACATAAACCCTACTTTCATTATGATGCAGGCAGCAGTATATATTTGCACTCTAATTGTCATGCTTGCTTCCTTCTCGTAGTTGAATGCAATGTGCTGTTCTTATTTTACTAGAAATATTTTCATGCAGGAGGACATTGTTGCCAAGTTGATAGAATTTTTGTTGGCCCCTCATGCTACAACAACTGTGCTACTTGCAGAAAAAGAGAAGGTTTTTTTCCTTTTTTCTTGCTTCCATTTCTTACAAGTTCAATTTTTGAGACATCAAATATTTTAAGCTTGTGGGATCTGTTTTAAGTTTTAAAGTTTCATTTGATTATTAGGCAAGCAAGAGCAAAAAGCGCAAGAGGATGACCAAAAGCTCAGCCTCTGGGAGTTCATCTTCAACACGTTCAGCAAAGGTATATTCTTCTGCTAATATTGTAAATATGAATTTTTTAAAAAAAATTTAACTAATACTGGGTATCCCTTGGAACATTTTTCTGTGGTACTGCATTTCCATTGTATTAAATGACATTATAGCTTTTTTTTTTTATATCTTGTTGCATATCTTGTATGTTTTGTTATGAAGGTTTTTCCACCTTAAAAAAGGTGAAGACCTGCCTCATGGTATCATACAACATCATTTAGCAATTCTACTATTGGGGAAAACTAATCAGATTGCGTAGCCCTTTATTTCTTCTATCTGTATTGCTGTGTGCTTATACTTGCCATTATTATATTTTTCATTTCATTTTCTTTTTAATATACGTGGCACGTTCACAGAGTCAAAAAAAGTCCGAGTATTTTTCAAAATCTGGTAAGAAGGGTACACCTGATTCAGAAGAAGAATCAGATGAAGAAAAAGGAGAGGAGGAGGAGGAGGAGGAGGAGGAGGAAGATGTGGAAGAAGAAGAAAATGTAGAAGAAAATGAAAATGGTCTTCCTGAAAAATCTGATGCTGAGATGCCTGACCATTCTGATAATGATGAAAATGAATCTGAAGAGGAATCTGAAGAAGATGTTGGTAAACGCAAAAGAAGCTCAAAAACATCATCTAGAAAGAAGGAATCTGCTGAAAAAGCTAAACCCAGGAAAATCACAATTTCCACTAAATCTGGTCCGCCAAAAGGATCAACTAAAAAATCTTCATTGAAACACTCTGAAGCTGATGAAGACAGTGATGCAAGTCCAAAAGTTTTCTCAAGGAAGAAGAAAAGTGAAAAGGCAGCAAAGGAGAAGTCCTCTACTCCTGCAAAATCTCCTTCCAAGGAGAAAACAGGTATTTTGTTTTGTTTTTTTTTTTTTTTAAGTCATTTCTTCTCATTTGGCGCATGGAAATTGGTCTATTTGGCCAAAAGATCTTAAAGTCTGAAGATGTAATAATTTGGTTATCATAAATTCATCAATTTTTAGTTTCTTTCTTGTATATCATAATGATAAAATAGAACAACATGGATCTTGATTCAAGTGCAATCGTTTTTCCTGATAAGAAACCACTAAAAGTACACTTTTTCCATAATAAGGTAAAAAGAAGGCTGCAAAAGGGAAGGAAAAGGCTACAGGTACAGCCAAGGAGGATAAATTGAAGCCAACTGATAATGAACTTAGAGATGCCATATGCGAAATTCTTAAGGAGGTGGATTTCAATACGGTAAGATTCATTACTAGTTGGCTGCTTACAGGTCTTCGTAGCAGTTAAACGCCCATAAATGAAAGGATAGTGGTTTTTTTTTTTGTGATTAAGGTTAATAGTTAATATAGCAATTCTTGTTTCTCATATGGCTGTGTTAATTTCTTGTGTACTCCTAAGTTGGATTTTGTAATATTTCGAAAAGCTGCTTTTTCCTTTTTCTTCATGTTCCAAGCTGCATTCTTCAAGAATTGCTGCTTGCAGGCTATTTTTCTTTTCTCATAAAACAAAGAATACTATATTCTCTTTTTGGGTACAAGTAATGCTTTTTTCACTAACTTAAGCTGTAATCTGACTTTTGCAGGCTACATTCACTGACATTTTGAAGCAACTTGGTATGCATTAACTTATGTTGTTTGATTAGATTCTTTTGAATTCTATTTATCCCAGGAAATCCAATGGAAGAACACTAGCCTTAGTTTTTAAAAATTTTGAATTCCCACCAAACATTAGACATGTCTGAACTTTTAAATGATATGAAGAACAATAACTTGAAAGAAAAGGTATTTCTCAAAGAATCATATTATATTTGTTCATTTTGCTAGACAAGAGTGGATGCTTAGAAAAGCCATGTGCAGTTAATTTTCTCATAGTCAAAGTGATCCTCATTGTTCAAGAAGTGGAAAGGTCCACATGTTAATAATTTCAGATACATTCAATTTTAATCATGGATTCGGACGAGAAACCTTCTTACAAGTGCTCATCATCAAAAAAAAAAAAAAAAGGATTCCCTTCTTTTCATTTACTTATTTATTATTTTTTTAACCTCTTGCACTGGAAGCTAAAACTGTTGTCTATTACTTGTTGCCTGAAAAATGTCTGCTTTACAGCTCGTCAATTTGACACTGATCTTACTGAAAGAAAGTCATCCATAAAAATCATGATCCAAGAAGAGCTCACCAAACTAGCGGATGAGGCTGATGATGAAGATGGAGAGGGTGATGCTGAGAAAGATGAGAATCAATCTGCTGGTCAAGAGGTTGAGGCCTGATGCTTGTATCATGACTGCCTGAAGATAGTGTAGCTATTTATGCTGCCTTCTATCGCTGTAATTTGCACCTAGTAATACGCACATAATACTTTTTAGTCTGTCAGTAAAGAAAGTTATGTAATTTATTATTAGTTTTTTAATTACTGGCAGAGCAGAACTCTTATTTTTCTAGGAAATGTAGAGTTGGAATTGAAGCTGTATTGCAGGATAGCAGCACATGTGTACACATTAACATAAAATGTAGGAATTTTTTGCCCTTATCCATTATTTAACTGACCCTTTAAAATCTCCCTGAATATATTTCTTTTCTCAATGTTTCTTCTAAATTATGACAGGAAATGCATAACCTGGTAAACGATCATTGAAGGTGTCCATGTGACTGAAAAGTCATATGCTGCAATTACCATAGGAAGTAGATGGAAAGGGTTCAGGTTCTGGCAGTTTCTTATGTAACCAAAGCATGTGAAGAAATGACAAGACTACATGATATGGAGATGATAAAAGCACTTCATTTTGGTAGTGGCTTAATGCATAAAATTGCCCTAGTTGTACGAGATTTGTCTTGTAGCATCCTTAAATTTATTGGAATTTATCATATCGTACACTTTCACATTTCAGTAATAATTATATCTCTGACTAAAATGAAATAATTTTGCAAAAGTTCAATCATGATTCTGCATTTTTATATTTTATTTTGGAGATGAGCCTAATTGTTATTGAAATGTAAAAATATAAAGTCACGATAAATCTCACGTAAACTTGAAAGTGCCACGAGACAAATCATGTATACTTAAATATATGCATTAGGCCTTTTGGTGATTGTTGTTAGGAATTCACTTTACTCTACCATTTGGCTGTGATCATGGATGGCAATGGAGTATATAGGCCTATGGTGATGCAAATTTTTTTTCTTTAAAGACAGAAAATGGTAAATCAAACACCATAAAATGTGATATGCCCTAGGAGAGACTATTTGCTGAGTAGAAAATGGAAAGGTGTTATCAAATAATAAACCAAGCATAAAAAAGTCTGTTTCCAACGGGAAAGGTACCCAATTGTGAGCCCTCAGTAGTCAACTCATATAGAGATGAAGAGACATGTTTAAAGCCAACCTGCCAGCCTGGTTATCAATGAGTGGTCGTTCTAATTGACCTAAAGATGAGCCACTACTGCTTGGTAGTTGGATATTGCAATTCACTGACTTTATTCCGCAGTAACTTTTTAGGTAACCAGTAAAAATGTTAATGCACAATTTTATTCTACAATAACTTTTTAAATAATCAGTTTAACATTTTTTAAATGTTATTTTTTATAATATTCAGTAACATGATATTTTAATTAACTTTTAAAATTTTAGTTAACCTCTTATAAAAAAATTAACAGTTACTATCTACTTACATTAATGTCTAGAAACATGTGTCTTGCCTCCCTTTTTTTAGGTAATTAGGTCTAAATCCCAAATACACACCATATTACAGGGAAATCGGCAAAAACTGTCTATTCTTATACCTTCCTTGTCATTTTTTTTTTGTTTTTTGGTATATTGGAGATCAGTTCTTTTTTTTTTTTAATATTAGGTTTTAGATTCTAATTAATGCATTAGCCTAATTTTGTCAAGTTCTATCACAAAAATAATAATAATGTGCAGTGAAATTTCATTTCATGGGAGAAAAGTCTATACTAAAATGTGATTTGTTGCAAACCTATTTGAGAGTTTATAAACTTTTCCAAGCAAAAGCACAAAATGGAGTGTCCTTTTCTTGGTGGCATTAGGAGCATTTGCACTGCCGTATTACCTACTTTTTACATGTGAATTAAAAAGAGTGTTAACTTAATTTTTAAGGTGTAAGAGATTATTAAAGCTAGATTGCTCTTCTTTTTCCCCTTCAATTGAAAGATAATGTGTCTCACAAAAGTTTTATGAGGTTTCCATTTAAAAATTCAGACATCAATACAATGCTTGCTAGAAAAATATAAAAATAAATTTTAATAAATGAATATAATTATTAATAAAATTCAACTAAAATACTTTATCTTCGTATGCAAGAAAATGTATACTGAAGCGTTTTATTATTTAGTAGCTCCGGTATGACGCCAATGACTAATTCAACTTCACCTATAAGGATAATGTTTGTTGAGAGCGCTTTACTTTTAGTAGGTCGGTTTGGTATGAACGAAAATTAATCAAGCTTCAAATATAAAAACAATGTTTGTTGACGGCGCTTTACTTTTAGTAAGTTGAGGATTGTTCAAATTTCGTGCATTGTTCAATAGACAAGATCAAACAATTAAATTAAGTGTATACTACATTAAGATTTTGAAAGCCAAAATTATTAAAAAAATCCATGAAATATTTCCAAAAAATGATCTCACTGTGCAAGTGAAAACCAACTACTCCAAGTCCAAATGTGAAACTAAAACATAATATAAAAATCAAAATGTCAAAATAGCATTGGCTTGAAAGACAAATGCTCCACTTCACTAGTGGAGCACTTATCAAAAGTTCATCAACAATTGAAAACTAATCAGAATTAATTGTGTAGTTGGCAACTTGTGTTTAACTGATAATAATGTTTAGTGCAAGGCTACTTAATTCTAATAATTGTTTAGTAATCAATGTTTTCATATAATATTAGTCAATTTCCTCCTTTTGTATTAAGAAAAATTAAAAATCTCACTTCAAAAAAGAAAAATTAAAATAAGTAAAAGGCGTTGACTGGAGTGCTAAGCGACTTCGATCCCATAAAGACGAAAACACAAATTGAATCCTGAGTACATGAAAACAAAATTGTGAAAATCAAAATCAAATGAATAACCCTAGAGTTGCCACTGTGATGATAATAACTAATATATTTATATTTAACTCTTCCTATATTTATGTAATCCTTTCATGGAAAGAGACAATCCTAAATAACGAATTGAAGGTTGGTGATTCATGGCAGAATTGTTGCTATCCTTACAATTAAGTTGCCCTTAAAGAAACTCCAAAGTTGCATGCAACAAAAGGCAATTGATGATTCATGTATTTTCTAAGAGATTCCGTAATTTTTTTTTTTTTTAAGTATATAGATAAATTTATGCATTTGGTCAATTTTATTTTTAAATTTTTTTATAATACAAACTTTTTAAATTTATAAGGTTCGAAGCTAAATTATTTATAATTTATGAGATAAACTCTAAATTTAATAACTTGGAAAGAAATATTATGTATATAAATTCTAAGCCAAAGAAATCGTGAAGATTTTAATATTGACCTATTGCGCTAATTAATACGTGCTTATAAAATAAAATAAAATAAATACCAATATTATATTATTAGTGATGTAATTGAATGTTGTCACTAATTAATTATTCCACAATTCTTTTCATACAAGTTTCATTTGCCTTTAAGTTTTAATTATTTATTTATTTATATTTATTCCATATTTATCCAGTAGTGTATGTGTATATATCATGTAAAAAATTACGAAATTACGTTTATTATTTATAAGATCTTATGAAGAAAATTAATACATAAATAAAAACTGTAGAAACAGGAAAAGGTCGATATAGAGCTACCGACCACGTGTTGATGCAAAGTCGACGGTAGAGATTATAGGCCTCCAAAAAACATCTTGCGGCCTAGAACCCACCCGTACAAATAACACACTTATCGACAAACAACGGTCGTTAGCGACCCACGTATGAGCAACCATATTTGTTATTAAACCCACTGATCCATCCAACGGACCCAACTCATTCGCTCTCAAAAATTCCTCTCTCGCATCATCTTCTCCATTTTCCCTTCAGACTTAAAAACTTTTATTTTTTCTCTCCCAAATTTCCATGAACCTTCAGCTCTGAATCTTTGTCTCTTCCATTTTTACAAGCATTATAACTAAAGGCTGCATGCCGATAACATCTATGTTACACCTTTTTCAAGTTTCATGGCCGGTAAGTATGTCTCCTCCTGCTCCAATATCCTTTGATTTTAAGATAATTTCAGCTTTGTAAGCCTTGCTTCTTCTCTATCTTTACTCCTCCTTGCCACTCCCATTCTTCTTTCTCCAGGTAATTATTAGCTACCCAAGAACAAGACGATTCCAGTATTACTGAGCCAAAACTTGAATTCATAACAGACATTTATAATATCACTGAGCCAAAACTTTCCCAAACCTGTAACCTTGTCCTTGTACAGTCCATTATAGTTCTGTCCTTTCAAGTTTGATCATAAAACAAAAACTATATATCCATTAACCTGAAATTCTTGAAAAGCAAGCAATACCCACTTCATGGCAGACTCGGACAATGATTCTGGAGGACCCCATAACCCAACAAACACTTTGTCGCCTAGAGAACAAGACCGATTCTTGCCCATAGCCAACGTAAGCAGGATCATGAAAAAGGCACTTCCAGCAAACGCTAAAATCTCCAAAGACGCTAAAGAGACTGTACAGGAATGTGTGTCTGAGTTCATAAGCTTTATTACAGGAGAAGCGTCGGATAAGTGCCAGAGAGAGAAGAGGAAGACAATTAACGGTGACGATCTCCTCTGGGCCATGACTACTTTAGGATTTGAAGAGTATGTTGAGCCTCTGAAAGTTTACTTGCAGAGGTTCAGAGAAATGGAAGGGGAGAAGGCAGCTGTGGGGCGTGATAAAGACGCTCCAGGTAATGGAGGTGGGTATTGTGTGGACGGATATGGTGGGTTCCAGGGCCACGTGTACGGGTCTGGTGGTGGATTCTACAATCAGATGGCCGGTGGTATTGGGTTGGCGAAAGGTAGTGGGTCAGGCTTTAGTGGGCCTGGATCTAGTTTGGGTAGGCCTAGTGAGCTTTAATAAAGTGTTCAATGTTGGCTCAAATGGTAAGGTGCATCAACCATCAGAGACGCGTACATGTGAATTTCATCTTACGGCTGCAGGAGGTGGTGGTGTCTATGTACATGTGTGTATATCTGATTTTGGTGATGGGGAAGATGATTGGATCAACGGTGGATGATGACGACGATTATAATAGGAAATTATATTATGCCTGTGCCATTTTAATTTAATATGATCATATAATATACTGATTTGAGAATGTTGATTTTTGTTGGATTGGAATTACTTATTATACATATAAATGCTATTTGGTTTGCCTTCTTTATGCAAGCTATTTGTTTCGGATTTGTAAAAGATATATATATATATATATATATATATATATATATATATATATGAATCAAACAAATTTCACCTATGGAAATTGAATTCTAGCATAATTATTAAATTCTTATTTTTAATTATTACTAGTCGTCTTTACGACTTGCGTTGACTATACTCATTATATGTTTCTTTGTATTCTTTTAATTTTTTATTTATATAATATTAAAGTATAAATTATTATTTAGATTGAATGGTTAAATTATATTACACTTTATATATAAAGTAAATATTTTTTTTAGTTATATGTAAACGTACTTATTCATATAGTTTTTATTATATATTGGTTGCTTTTATTTTCCTTTTTTAAGGAAAAATCAAACTGATTTATAAACATCATTATATAGCTTCTATTATTCGTTTTATAATTAATTTACATGTTGTCTTCACTATAATCTCTTATAGTAAATAAATGTACGTTAACAATAAAATAAGAAAACAATCTAATAAATTAAATTAAATATTTATAAACAAAAATATATTTTTATTTTTTTACCAATCAAAATTATGAAAGCATTTTAAAAAATTATTAATAAAATTATATTCTTTAATAGAAATATGATTTGAATTATATAAGATATCAATACAATTAATTAATTAAATTCGAAATGTTTAAAAATAATATTTTTTATATTTTTTTTGGCTAACCAAATTAGAAAGTAATTTGTAATTAAATAAATTTCATCATACCATTTTTATATCAATTCTGAATCATCTAGATATATTTATTTAAAATAAATTCAAAAAAAAAAATTCAAATGCCTCGTGTACATATGTTATTTAAAATAAAAAATATTGAGGCTAAATTATAAAACCTAATAATAATAGTAATTAAAATTTATTAAATTATTATTAATAATTTATATAATAATATAATAAAATAACATATAACTGGACACAATAAGATAATAATAGTAAAAATTTAAAAATTTAAAATTTTTAATTATCTATATTTATTTATTTATTAAAAAAGTAAAAAAAAAAAACATTCAATCAATTTATAAAACTATTATATATCTTTTTAATTTAAAATTTTTTAATTGGTTAGAACTAAGATTATTTTAGAATATTTTAAATTTTACAAGGATAATATCTGCAATATCATTATTCTCATTTTTATATATAATATATATATATATAATGACAAAGAAGCTTCTAGCATTTTATTACATTAGCAATTTTTAAGTGACTTTTAGCAATGCTATTTAAAGTTGTTCAATAACACAGTGTTTAAACCAATTTTTATAAATTAGGACAGCGTTTGATGAAAAGTAAACTCGTATAATGTTTAACTCTTAGCGTTTCATGAAAAACTACTAAAATAACTACCAGTTAACCACTGCTAAAACATATAATAGCTAAAAAAAAAATTAATTTTATCGATCAGACCCATTATATGTTTTTTTTTTTTTTTTTTTTTTTTGAATCTAGGTAAGGAAATGTAATTAGGAATCAATGTGCTCTTTAACTTTTGCTGGAAAAAAAAAAAGATTTAAACAAATCCAATATGAAATGAACTATCCAAACTATATTATACACTATATTACAAAGTTAAATAATTTCACCTTATTTTCTCTTGTTTATTTATTCCTTCAACAACTTTTAATTTTAAATTAAAGCTTAATCTTTATTAATATTAATCCATGCAATACACAGATAAATATTTAATTTAATATGAATTGAACTATGAAAACTATGCCATTAGTGACTTTAACCTTTTTAACTATTTTATTCTATGCAAATATCAATTCATATTATTTATTTTCAAAGAATTTTACAAAAATTAAAACAAAAGGATTGAAATATTAAATATATATCTAGCTACGCAAAATTCCAATCCATAATTATAGTCTTAGAAATATTCCATCTATCGTTCATGCATTTTTCTTTTTCACTCGTTTCAAATCGTAGTTCTATTTTTTTTTTTTCGAATAGAGTAATCTTTTTTATTTATACCTTATTTTATTTGTTTGATTAGTTGTACATTTCAAAATTAAGATGCACATTAAATATGAGTAAAAAAAAAAGAAATAAACCTATAATTTTTTTATGCATTGCAATGCTCAATAGGTCGAATAAGACTACGGGTCACAAAACATGACTGCCTTTGCTTATGGAAAAAAAAAAAAAAAAAAAAAAAAAGCAAATAAGTGAATCTATTTTTTATAGGATAAAAGGAGTAGTTTTATATTGCACTCCCATTAATGCGGGCCAAGCTCAAATAGTTAGGGAAGCCAAAAAATAATTTTACTTATTTATGATGAATAGCAAAATTAAATTATTTTACATTAAAAATTGATATATTTTTACTTTGGGGCACGGCCCCCTTGGCCCTACCCTACGTCGCCCTTCATTTATAGTGTATCTTTATCAATGAACAGTTTATAATTATCATTAATCAAATTTTGAAATCAATAATTAATTGAAATCTTATTCCCAAAACCAGACAAGAGGAACAAAGCATCTGGTCAAGCCAGTCACGTCCTTCCAAGTAACGGCTACTTTATCTCTCTGTTGCCGTAAATACTAACCCCACCAATTCCAACGGTCAAATTTCCTCGCCCATCAATAACCAAAATCACTGCCCTCAGTCTCTCTAGTACCCGCTCTATATATCCCTCTCTTAATCTCTCCATCAACAACACTTAACATTTTTCATTTTTCTCAAGAAACATATTCTTTTCATTTTCACTTTCTCAAAAATGGCCAAGGTGCAGACTCTCTTTCTACTTGTTTTCATTGTTTTTACTGTTTTAAACACTTTCATGTTGGTTCAAGCAGACAATGCGCCTGCGCCTTCGCCTACAAAATCGACGCCGTCTCCTTCATCTTCTCCTTCTGTGAAATCTCCTACCGCTTCTCCCGCATCTTCTCCGATTAAATCTCCGGCTTCTTCACCCGCGTCTTCTCCGGCGAAATCTCCATCTAGTTCCAGTACTTCCTCATCCCCTTCAAAGTCTCCTTCAGTCAGTCCCCCCACACTATCCCCAACTGCTGCTACCCCTTCAAAGTCTCCTTCAGTCAGTCCCCCCACACCATCCCCAACTGCTGCTACCCCATCCCCAAGTATGTCGCCTCCAGTTATATCACCAACTACTCCACCCCCGACGGTTTCCACTCCGACTACAACTCCGGTGGCCGCTCCGACTTCCGCTCCTGTCGCTAGCCCATCAGTATCGGAGGGTCCGGCTACTTCACCTACTCCAGAAGCATCAGCCAGCATTCCTTCCAGTTCTGCAACACCAGTAGAGGCACCAATTTTCCCTTCCAGTAGCAGCCCGCCACTTCCGACTCCCGCTAGTTTGTCGCCGGAATCTGCAGGAAGTCCGGCAGTGAACGATGAATCGGGTTCTATGTCTATGTATGAAGTTCGGGTCATTTTGAGTGGGCTATTGGGTATTGGACTCGGGGGTGCCTTGATTTTGTCAATTTAATTTTCCATATTATTACTCATTCATTGAATCATTTATTATATTTTATTTTTCTGTCATTAATTATTGGTTATTAATTTATTGTTATTAACCTTCATGTTCTTTTTTTTGTTTTAGTTACTGTTCGTAGAAGTTAATTAATGAGTACTTAATTTTCATTTCCATTTATAATTTTTTTCAATAAAAAGAACTTTTTGATTTCAATTTGGGACTATTATGCAAATTAAGGATGTATCATCACATGTTCCATAATACTTATTATATATGTGGTTTCAACGATTAATAAATGTTTTTTCTCTGTTTACCCCTTTATATGTAATTAATAATTATTACTTCAATTTAATAATTTTTTTTGAGAATTAATATTAAATTAATGGTAATATAGTCAATTTATTTAATAATTTCTTATAACTTAGATATATTTAATGATTTTCCTAAAAAACGTGAAATTTCAACATTATTAGATAAAATTTTATCATTTAATCAAATTACACTTTGCAAAGGGTTTGATTATTCAATCATTTTTGAGTAATTCAAATCGAGTTGATTAGGCTTAGGATAAAAAAGAAATAGTAATTAAAACTTATTTAGAAGGAATAAAATCTTCAATTGAAATTATAAATTTAATTTTGTTTCAAATATAGTTTTGAAACCAATTCTATAAAATTAAAAAACTTGGAAAAAATTGGAAATATTGATGAATTTTGAAATTCAATGGATGAATCTTATAATTAATTATTAATACGGTATATTGAATTTTTAGATTAATTTTATTTATAAGATTAAAATTTTGAATTAATTGATAATATTAAAATAATATGGCAACTTAAATGGAAGGCCAAATCAATATTAGCTCCTGAAAAAGCGATACTTCAAATCTTCAATATCTACTCTCTCATGTTTATCCATTTGGTGGATAACTATATCCACGTAGGATTTTGCATTTTCTATATTTAGTTATATTTCCTTTTTATGGCAAAATCCTATATTTCTTCATTTAATACAAATACCCCCAATTCTTAGAGTTGTTTTAATTAGTAATTATTCAGAAATAATAGAAGAGAAATTTCATCCATAAGATATAAGCTATTTAATTAAAAAAATCATAATCTTAAAAAACAACTAAACTTTATTTGTCAAAGGCATAATAATTTTTTATTTTTATATTGTTATTATATCTAAGAGATAAAAAATTATGCTATATATACCTAAAAAAAATTATGCTATATATATATATAAATAAATTAAAATAAATTAAACATAAAGATTAACTCTTTTTTCTTATATATCATATATATATTAAATAATAAATATTCAAAAAACCTATTAAAACGATTTGTATGATATGAGACACGAATATGAGATGCATAGCAAGAAATTTTAATTTTAATTTTAATTTTGTAAGTTTTAGATAATATAGCTTGGATTAATAACTTTAAACTATTTACTTTTAATAAAAAATATTTCTTAAAATTAAACTCTAATTATTAAAGAAAAATATTTTCTTTCAATTGGGGACGTAATTGCAAAAAAGAAAATATATGCAATAGAAATTGAAAGAACCTGAAAGTTAAAGAAGAAATTGTAAATGGTTAACGAGCAAATCAATCTACATAAACAATTATATGCCATCTCTCTTTCTGTGAGTCTCCCTCTCTACTAGAGAGAAGCAGAGGAGATCATTCCTCGTAGTAGAAAAATGGCCGGCAATGGAGGAGTTGCCCGGAGGTGCGCAGGAAGGAGAAGCTATGCGTTTAGGGAGATGAGCTTCCTCGAGCGGAGGAAAACGCGAATCAATCTTCGAAACGTTTCGATGATCCCTCTCTTTAAAAGGCCTCTCTTCTATCCTCGATGGCGATTGCTTAGTGGAAACTACCGCATTTTGAGGTCAGCTCTCATTTTCATTTTCCCTTTACTTATATCTGTGTTTGTTTTCCAAAAAAAAAGGAAAATTTCTAATCCCTTGTTTATCTTAGATTATTAGCTTGGTTTATGTGAGAACTGAGAAACAAAAAGGTCAAATTTAAAATTGATCGAGTCATTGTTCACTTTATGTGCTTATTTAATGAGAATTCTTTACTATTACACGTTAATTCTTTTGAGGAAATTAAAACATATGTAAAATGATATGGTAAAAGGACTTTCGATGGTGAAATGGTTCTTTTTAAGCTAGTCAAGTAGATAAGAAAGACATTAATGAATAGGAGCCAAATTCTCTATATTCAAATGGGGGCCTCTTAATTGCTCTCAGAAACATTCATTTTATCTTTGAATGCCCATCCAAATCCTTCTAAAATTGCATGGATTATATTTTTAGGACAATAAAGTTGCCAGGGAAACAATGTCTAATCATAACCAATTGAGATTCTAGCAAATTGTCAAATTTATGTAGGACTCTAGTGTTGTTCTAAATTTGTTCTTCTGGTTACATTTGCATGTAAATCTGATCCTGTATCAATAGGACACCTGTTGGTAGGATATCTATGAGAAAATCTCATGATCTACTTGTTTTGCTGCAGCATGGATGCTCGAGAGAAATCAAGATCCACAATATTGGAATCATCAAAGCAAAAGAGGGTCCCCATATATGTCATGATGCCTGTGGACACTTTCGGAATTGATTCATCTGGAAGTCCCAGGATCAGGAAGTAAGTTTTGCTATATTATATTTCTGGACATGCGCTCTTGTTCTTTTTTTTTTCCCCTATATCATGATTTCGATTTTTCTTGATGCATTGAGAGGCAATATCCGTTTAATGTGTTGACATTTTAGATGCTCTATCCGCCTAGAAACAGGAGGTCAAGATCAAACCATTTCCACTCCATGCTATTCAATATCTAAGTTGATTGTATTTCTAAACTTTGTTTTAAATAGCTATTGCACTGTCCAAATTCTAGTGATATTGTTATATACATATGCAGGTTTTGGAATATTAGTTATAGTTAGTAGCCTAATGCCACTTGTCATGTACTGCAAGTTCACATAAATTGCTCATAACTTCCATTTTTCTGTTTTAATATCTTCATTTTTATGATGTTTCAATTTATTGTTCATGAATTGAAACATTTTATATTTTGCTCTTTCCTGTTTCAGAATCAAGGCCTTAACTATATCTCTAAAAGCACTCAAGTTGGCAGGTGTCTATGGAATTGCAGTCGAGGTTTGGTGGGGAATTGTGGAGCGCTTTTCTCCTCTCGAATATAATTGGCTCCTTTATGAAGAGCTTTTCAGACTTGTATCTGAGTCAGGGCTAAAGTTGCATGTTTCCTTGTGTTTTCACTCAAACACACACCAGCCTACTGGAACCGGGGGTGTGAGTCTTCCATCGTGGATTCTAGAGGTTTGTCCCATTTTTTTTTATTGATTTTCTTTGAAGAAAAAAAGATAAAAAATGGTTCTTTTTCTGCATAACTGGAAATTCATCTGGGTAGTGGACCATCTTGACTGCACAATTATCCCAGTGAAATTATTATGGTGAAGTATAACAGTGTAAAGTATCTGCTATTTTTTTCCGGGATCACTAATGGCTGATGTGCTATATTTCAGTGTTTCATTGTTACACTTGATTGGCCATTTATATGTGAATCTTTACTAAATAAGAGGATATTGAAATACAAATGTTATTAGACTAGACCTCAAATGTATTCTGACAAGGTTAAAAAAAAAAAAAAAAAAATTGGAAGCTGATGCATTTGTCCTTTCTTCAGATTGGTAATCATAACAAGGATATATATTACCGAGACAAAAATGGATTCTCCAATGATGATTATCTTACACTGGGAGTGGACCAACTTCCTCTGTTTCATGGTCGGACTGCCCTCCAATGTTACGAGGACTTCATGCTTAGTTTTGTTAACAAATTTGACTCGTTTATTGGAAGTGTGATTGAAGAAATAAGTGTCGGTCTCGGTCCTTCTGGGGAACTTAGGTACTAAAAATCTATCATTTTATGACCAAATGTGATTCAGTTGTAACATTTTGTTATGGATGCCTCATGCAGGTATCCTGCACATCCTCCTGGAAATGGTAGATGGAAATTCCCTGGAATTGGTGAATTCCAATGTTATGACAAATACATGTATGTTAAGCCTTTAATTCATCCTCTTTTGTTGACCATTGTTTTCCAAAATTACAAGTATTTTGCTCTCAGGATGGAGGATTTAAAGATGGCTGCATGTCAGGAAGGAAAGCCTCAATGGGGAGATAGAGGACCTCAAAATGCTGGTTGTTACAACAGTCTTCCACCGGGTGTTCCCTTTTTCGAAGATGGACAGGAGAGCTTTCTATCTGACTATGGCTGTTTCTTCCTTGTACGTATCCTAGCTCAGTTTAATTTGTGTGAGGCTCCCTACATATTTGATGGTTGTTAAGCATTTGTGACCGCCTCTGGTGCTTAATTTATTTATTAAAATGCAAAATTATAATGAATTATTCATATCAATAATCAATGACATGAAAAGAGAAATTCTACTTGCCAATGAACCAAAACCTTTCTCTTTTATCCAGATTTAGACTTCCCATCATAGATCAGGCACAAAATCAAACAATATGGGAGGAGGGGGCCATGAATAAAACATAATGGGAAAAAAGGAATTTCATGGAGCTCCCGACTTGTTTGAGGCTAATGCTTAGTTAAACTTGTTTGAGGCAAATTAAACTGTGTTTTGTTTGTTGATAATTAAATGATGGATACATAAAATATGCAGCTTTGCACTGGAGATAGATTCTCAATGTTTTTGTTCTTAAGCTTCATGGATGCTGATCAACGATTGCATGAAAGCAACTAATTCATTTTCAATGACAATTAAACAATTTCGCAATTATTGAGTCATAAGATAAGCAAATTTGATGATACAATTATTACTCTGCAGGAATGGTACAGTGGTAAGCTTATTGGTCATGCAGATGCTGTTCTGGCAAAGGCAGCTAATATTTTGAAGAATTATCAAGAAAACAAGCAAACCCCAGTAATATTGGTTGCTAAAATTGGTGGAATATATTGGTGGTACCAGACAATATCACACCCTGCGGAACTTACAGCTGGCTACTACAACACTGCTCTAAGGGATGGTTATGATCCTCTTGCTTCTGTGTTGTCTCGTCATGGAGCTGCCTTGCACATATCGTAAGCTTTGACATTTCTGCATCCTGATTTAATACAATATGTGTAGAAGCTTAATTTTTTTTTGCCAATACTTTGGTTTATTGATGGAAGTTAGCTTTCTGGTGTTGGATTCATGGATTGCTCCGTACAAAATTTCAATCTGAAACTTGGTCTTGTAGATCAATTTTTTAGCCTTTCTTATGGTAGATTGGCGAATCAAAAGTAAAATGTAGGATTATGGCTGAGTCACAAAGGATAAAATAGGTTGTCTAGTTAAAACATAACATCAAACTAATTGAAGTGCATTCTGAGACTGTTAAGTCTGTTAGTGCCATGCAGACATGATACTAATGCATTATGTTTGTGGATGTCCTAACACGATGTTTGCTTGGATGCTGTGGCCTATGTTGGATACACCTTCCAAGCATGTTCATATGTTTGATTATTTTGTTGTAGCTGCTTAGAAATGATGGATAGTGAGACCCCACCAGCCTATCGTTGCAGCCCTGAAGGATTAGTCCAGCAGGTGAGGTTCTTTCTCATTGAATAAAATCTGCTTTCCTTCTTTGGTTGTGGAATTTGAAGGCTTTTGAATTGTCTAAAATTCCTATATGTAACACTCGTATGCAAATTTTGTATTACTATCTAATTGATCAAGTGGAATTATACGACGACCACTTAAAAATTAAACGTACAATGTAAAGTTATACAGTAAGGGGATCATGTCATGTTTCTGGCAGCGAAAGGATGTTACTTCTGTGGATCTCCTTGTATTTCATATATGGGCATCTCTTTGGAATTTTTCTCAACCCGTATCTAAAACCTTCATTGATCTGGTAAAAAATTCTTACTGTTTTCCCACATTTTGAACAACAACAGCTAAGCCTTAGTCCCAAACTAGTTGAGGCAGCTATATGAATCCTTTGTTCCAATATCCACTATGTCATAATAATAACAATTAAAAAGCAAAGCGTAAATTGTGAAAATGTAAATTCACAATAAAAAATTAAAAAGATAGAAAGAAATTCAGTTAAGATGTCATAGTTTCTCTCTAAGGCGTTCCCGTATTCCCTTCAGTTCTAATTTGAAGTTTCTTTAAACTTCTTGTTTAATTGAATTCAAAGCTAATGCAGTTAGCTTTGCCAGGGGTTATAGATTTCTGTTCTACATGATAAAATAATGACAGCCATATTGACTTAAGGCCGTTGCGTTTAAATGAATATAGATGTATCTCCTGCCAAACAATTCTATGTAATTTCATTTTCTGGTTTCTAGGTGCATCAAGAATTATTCTTCCTAATTGCAAAGCATATGTAATGTTTAGGACGCAAACATCGTCCCGTGAAGATTTTGGAACATATTATATATTGCACATTGGGAAACATTTTTGAGATAGTATTGTTCCAGAACCAAGTCATATGAATTTTTTCATGCCAGTTATGTGATTCATTCGTTTTTTCATGTCTGATATGTATGCATTTCTCCTTCCATTGATTTGATTTGATTTCATTTCATCCAGATAAGGACCATTTCAAAGAAAAGGATACATTTGATTGGAAGAAATTCCAGTGAACGTTTTGATCAGGTAAATTTGATTCTGGTCTGGACAAAAACTTCTCTGCTATCTTGAGCTCCATCCTCCCACTTGTTTAAGTCCTTTGGGTAAGTCATAATATCGTAAAAACAAATTGAGGTGCTTTGGAAATCATTTTAAAGAGAGAAAATTGACAAAATCTGCCTGTGGTGGAAATTCTAGTTACCTTCTGTTTGATCATAGCCAGAGTAATTGTACTTGTTGTATTCAGGTAATACCAAATCAGTTCCATTTTTATTTCATCATAACCATTTTTATTTCATCAAAGCTATGATGAATAATACATACCAAGATTTAGAGCAGAGGGAACTAAGAGTTGCATTATCAGAGGAATAGTTTGCATAAGAATTTCAGAGGAACTAAATAATTCTGTGAGTTTTGTTGTGCTTTGTCATGATAATATTGGTTTTTGACATATGAGACCATTATTCCACTGACTTGCTTTGTGATATATTGACAATTCCAAAGTCAAGTTTCTTATTAAGATCTTGTGTTTTCTATCTACCCGACTAAAGAGTTGTTGCAAAATCATGGTGATAAAACATTGTAATCAGTGGAATATTGCTAATATTCCAGGATGTTTTATAGAGTCACAGCACAAATTCTACATTTGTGAAAGAGGAAGCTGTATCTCAAATTTAAACTAGAAGATGAGAAAGAACTCCAACAATTCAGTTTTAGTTTGGATTCTGGAAAAGTTAGAAACTGCAAGTTCGTTTTGATTTGATGTGGATAAAGGGATTACTTGATCTCCTAGGTTCTTGATCTCTGTGGCTCTGATGTAGCTGCGGTACCATACACCTTTTTTGCGTGTCAGTGATTTGTGTCCTTGTCCCCCTCATTTGTCTTAACTGCCATTTGTGTTAAATTAGTTTTATTACACTGAGGTCAAGCTTCTTGCATTTATCGTTTGTACATATATTTCTTTCTGATTTCATGAACATAAACCTGTGCATGTGTGTGTGTGTGTGTATGCTTGTATTCCCTTGTTCTGTCTTTTTATTCTCTCCTAACATAATCCATGCCGACATTCTTTTTCTTGCAGAAAGGACTAAAGCAAATACTTGCAAACTGTTATCATCCACAGGCAGAAGCTGTAAGGTCATTTACTTATTTCAGAATGAATGATAAGATTTTTGCAGTTGAAAACTGGAATAATTTTGTCCCCTTTGTTAGAAAGATGAGCACAGAATTGTAAGTTACTTTTGAACCTGTTCTAACCATGGATTTTTACTGAACTTTAAAGAATAGTAGTGTCTCTGCCCCTATAATTTTTTTACTGACATAGGGGATTGTAAAATCTATGTAAATTCTTAGTGATTACTCATTTATTGTTACATCTTGATTGTCTCTCTTTGAGACATGAAATTGATAGCAATGGGATTTTAGAACAGCTAAAAACTTGTTTCAAATAACAAAGAGAGAAAAGAAAATTTAAAAAATGAAAGCAGATGTTCAGCTGGCTTGTGTCTAACATTGTTTGCCCCTCTGACAATAAAGAGCTCCAGCAGAAGGAGAGGAGTTACTTAATAAAATTGAGGCTGGTCTTGCTACCATGCTTGATGCTTTTATGTAGCTTTCAGGACCTTTTTCACCAGAAGGTGTAAAGAAAGCGCCATTGAGCATTATATCTCCATCTGATCTCCAATTCCAACTCTTCCACTGCTCGTCTTCTGGTAAGATTTCACGCTTAGTCACCTGAATGAGAAGTAAATCTTTAGAAACTCAAGGGAGCTGAGGTTGTACTCTCAGCTAAGAATTGAGGATCAGTCTGACCAGATGCTGGTCAAAGTTTGTGTATCTTGGTCCAACCCAACCTACCAAGTTGAAAACTACTTAGTTTATGAACTATTGACGCGTGCAAATGATTTGACATCATCATTCAACCAACATGGTGCAGTCTCACAGTTTTATCTTTTATGAATGAGCTGTGCTCATCCAAATTGCACTGACATAATAAGGTCATTTGTTGGCAATAGTTTAGTTAAGCAATTGATTGTTATCAGCAGCTAATTTAATTTGTTAAATTTGATATTTGGCATGTTGTTTGGTGCTTCAAAGATTTTGAATCAGCGATTATTTAGTTATGCTTGGTTACAGAAACTTGCCTCCTTTGTTCCTTTATTATCTGATGCAATAAAGACATTCCCTTGGCTATTGATTGTTGGATTGGCACTTCCACCAATTGCATACATCTCCCACCCAGTGTATATGTTATTTACAATGTGAAAATATCCATGTCTGCACCTGCAATAGTTTTGATACACGATGATAATGTTCTCCGCAAATACTTCTAGAAATAGGGATTAGTAACAAAATGATGATAAATGTTGCTTTTTACTGTTTGCGTTTACCTAGGCATTCTTTGAGTCAGACCTTCACCGAAATAGTTGAAGGCAATAGTGACTTGCATAATCTTGTCAGCAAGGAAATCATCACTATGACCCATGAGCATAGCTTCATTATGATGGAACATGTAGTTGTTTGAGATTGTTATAGATGTTGAGCCATATACAACATCGATTAGTCCATCACGGCAGTTAGCTAATGTACAATGATCAATCCACACTTCCCTAGATCCAAATATCGATATGCCGTCACCATCTGAGATGCCTCTAAAGCCGGCATGGTTTGGTGTGTCCCTCACCACTGTATTTCCACCTGGTACACAGTCCCGTATGTAGATGTTATGTATGATAATGTTGCTCACATTTTGAATAGTTATGCATGGTCCACCTGCTATCTGGATGTTATACCCTCTTCCATCTATTGTCTTGTATGAGTTCATCATAAGTTCTTCATTTAGCTCGATGACCATGTCTTTATCAAAGATGATCCATAGGGGTTCTTCTTGGATGACACCATAGCGAAGTGTGCCAGGAATTGGATTTATAGGATCATCATTTTCAGAATCTGTGACCACATAAAACTCACCATCTCTTCCACCTATTGCATTGCGTCCAAACCCAATTGCGCAGTCAGCCAGCATTTTCCGGTTACTTTCCCATTCTGAGTCACATCTCCAACAATCGTCGATTGGGTTACCGTTTCTGCATGACTCTTGATCTAGCTTCCTTTTTGTTGAGCTCCTGTGCAAATAACATGCAACAACTCTTCAAAATATGCAGAAAGAAAACAAAAACATTTTTACCGGAAATTGAAACTATATATATGTTCTCACCACTCAGTTGCTTCTGATATTTGGGTCAGTGTATGCTTACAAGATATGGAAGTAGCAAGTGAGATAATGGCTATAGAGATTAGAAATGAGGCTGACATTTTATATCAGGATTGAGGCAGGAGTTTAACACTTTTAACTACATGGATTGAATGGCTTTGAGCAGCTAACTAGAGCATGAATATATTGATCTAAAGATTTGAACTTTTATATAGACTTGCATGAACTGATAAAAGTGGATAACCAGAAGGGGGAATCATTAATTGACTGCATATAGAAGAAAACGAAAGTTCTCTTAAACTAGGAATGTGGAGACCTAGTATTTAATTTTAAACTACTTCTCATCTTTGGTTATCGGAACTAAGAAATGTTTTGAGCTTAGAATTCCGGTGGGGGAGTAAATGACACCGAAAAAACTGGTCGATTTCATGCCTGCTGTGAATTTTAACATTCCTGTGTTAGACTGAATCTAAAGACAGAAATTTTTTTTTTTTTTTTTGGCTAAAAACAAGAAAAGGAAATTGAATGGATTGTAAATCTCAAGAGTGAAGTAGAGTACTGGCTTTACTGCTTAGCTGTCATAGTAGACTTGCAATTAGGGACCGAATAGTTAGCTACTGATCTACTATTTGTTAGGTTGGTCTTTTTTGGTCCCCTACGGATTTTGAACCACCGAATGTTTAAGACAGCCACAAAATTGACTCAACGTGGTCATAATAACTGAAAAAACCTTAATTAACTGTTTAACTCACCTGGGTACTAGATAATTAATCCAGCTAAAATTACGATTGACCATTTGGGCCTTTTGACTTTATTTGCTATTCTAATCCAAATATAGTGTTTGGACTATTTTAGTTTTTACTTTATTTGGGCTAAGCCCGTTATACAAAGCTCTCGTGTCCTTTTTCAGGAAAAAGATGGCGGTACCATCAACTTCTATTACGACGTCGTATGATGTTAGATCTTTTCTGGATAAAAGACTACGAAGTACCTTAAGCTTAGCTTCTGCTCATACCTCAGCTATGTCCGCTTTTCGCTCCTCGCGTATCCCTCTTTCTCTCTTGCACAAGCCCTTTTTTATTCCTCTCAAAGACCCTTCTATTCTCTCTCTAGCTAGCCAAATCAAAACCCACAAGACCCTATCCAATAAACCTAAAAGACCCATCGTTACAGCCAAATCCAACGGCGACGACTCAGCAGATGCCGGCGACCGGATAATCTCTGCCGTCTGCTACTTCTACCCATTCTTTGATGGAATCCAGTATGGTAAATACGTCATCACTCAGTTCTCTCCCATTCAAACCCTTATTCAACCCTTGGTTCCTGCAATAAGAGTCTTCAAGAGCTTTCCTCTAAATGGGTTTTTGGTTTTTTTAACTCTCTATTTCGTTGTTGTGAGGAATCCCAATTTCAGTAGGTACGTAAGGTTTAATACTATGCAGGCTATTGTGCTAGATGTGCTTTTGATATTCCCTGATTTGTTAGAGAGGAGTTTTAACCCAAGAGATGGGTTAGGGTTGGATTTGATGATGAGTTTGGATAGTACTGTGTTTTTATATCTTTTGGTTTGTTTGATTTATGGGTCTAGTGCTTGTTTGCTGGGACAAGTACCTAGGTTGCCCATTGTTGCTGAGGCTGCGGATAGGCAAGTTCTTTGAATTGAACAAATACCCAATTTAGGATGGTGTTGTTGATTGCTGCTGTAATAAATTTGTCATTTTGGTAAAGGAAGATAAAGTAGTAATGTTTATCATACATCAGGATATGATATTTTAAGTAATTTTGCTGGCATCGTTTCTGTTGATTGGCAATTTCTGTGTTGCAACAGGAGATTAGAAATGGCAACCTTAATGAGTTTGGTTGATTGGCAATTTTTCTGCGCGGAACATGAAATGGGCTAAATTCATGTTGGGCCGCATCCATGAGCTTGAACTAGGTCTTGAGCTTATCATTGGGCCTCGACATAAATCTGACCCAAAGCTAATCAACGTTAAGTATTTTGTAGAGAATAGTGTCTCTCAAAAACACCCATCTAAGAGAAATACTTCCTCATGGATTTGGTGGGCTGTAGTTTCTTAAGGAGTAAGGACATATCTCTTTCAAAGAAAATATGGAAATAGACAAAGGTGTCCCCCACTCCCCCTATTTTTGCCACTTAAAATGGAACTTCCATATAAAACTCTACAGCATTTAGTAATGGTAACACCTACCCACCGACTTCAAAAAGGATACACATGATGCCACAAAATCACCAATGTACATCCAGAACATACATGACCAAAATATTAATGCATTGGTCGTGGTTGTCCTTCTCAACATTTCTTAACGTGATTATTCACTAATCAAGAATGATTAGTATTGCAGGTCAAGACATAATTTAGTGGCAGGCGCATGGACGACCTGAAAATATATTAAAATAAAATAATTTGGTTAGCATTTCACACATCAACAACAGAGTAGATGTATGTTCATTGAGGCCATAAACCAGAAACTGTAGGAACATATTGACAAATCCAAAGTGGGGAACAACCCAAACCCATCTAAGTTTTCCCCGCCAATTATGGCTACCTAATTCTCATTTAGTAATCAAAATCAAAAGAACAGCTCACATATGATATATGCATACGAGTTCATTGTCAACAAAATCGTTTTAAAATCCTGAAATGGGGAAAATAATTGGATACAGGTATCTTTAATTGACTTCTGTATTCATCTATGAAATTACTCTCTCTTGACGTTATGTTCATGAATTTACTCTAATGATGGAGGAAAATAATAAGGAAATCAAATACACGAAGTGCAGAAAATTGTCGGTGGCGGATTCTGCTAAACACTATCCATCCACGTGGCATACTCTCCCTTGTCTCAGACAGACCAGCAGTTTTTTTGGGACACACACCACAGCGTTGCCGTTGGACCCACCGTTCTTTTTTCAGTGAACCACGAGCTTGGGTCCCTCATTGTCTTATTAACTTCCCATCCTTAAAATAAGCTTCCAAAATTACTAGAATACCCAAGGCTTCGAACGTTTTAGGACCTGATAAAGGTGTCAGTAAGTAGGACTACATATATTGATATATAGGATTAAAAATGGAGCCTTGTGTAATATTGTATAATATCCTTAATGTGATTGACGGTCAACAATTTGACAGTTAATGATTGGTGATTTTATGATAGATTCTGTGTAACCATAAGCACAGATGCACATTACCAATAAAATCTTTAATGGGACCCATAAGGATGGAAGACTTTTTTTTCCACTGTGCGATGATGCACTGTAAAATCAAAAGGGATGATCAGATATATGCGATACTTGTTGTGATATGGTGAGGGCATCTTTAGTACCTTAATTTGTAATCAAGTGATCCCAAAAGCACGTGACATGTTTCTTCTTCTTCTACTTCGTCTTCTTAGGTCTTCTAAGCTTTATTTTTGCTTGCACACCCTTCTTTGCCGCTTACACTTATTGCATCTCTTTTTTTTTTTTTTTTTATTCTCCAATTTTGGCCTTTCTGTCATTTAATAATACTTCCGGTGTTCCTAATAATAATATTGACTCAAAAGTTACAAAAGAAAATATTTCTCACTTCCATTTTAATAAATAGGGGTGATAATAGAGTGGATATTTTTTTAATATTTATCTTATTATTACTATTTTAATTACTTATAAACGAGTTTGGAATTATCAGGAATAGTATCACCTATGAATTTAGGTGAGTATGTATTTGATATTCGCTATATTAAATAAATTTAGTCACAAGCATCTTATTTATTGTAGGTAAAAAAATATTCCATCCGTTTCATTTTGTTTGTATGGTTTGATAAAATACGCATATTAAAAATTTAGTCAACAAAAATTATTTTGCTTCTTTTTATCTTTAATTCATTAAGATATTAATAAAAGTCTTTTAATAATTATAATAAAAGATATTATAAAAAAAATAATTGTTTACATATCTAAATTTATAAATCTTGCAAAGATTTTGGAAAATTCAAAAAAAAAAAAATAATAAGTAAACAAAATGGAACAGATGGAGTATATATTAAATAAATTGCAATGACTATTGAAATTCTACGTGTTGCTGAGTAAAAAAATGTAAATTTAAATGGCATTAAAATAGGATCATTAATAGACTTGAATGTGAGTAGTTCAAAATTAACGGGCGTTCTCTGTTTTTTTTGTTTCTTATAAGATTATAATGTTTTTATATATGAAAACAAAAGCATGATTTGCATATGACTACATTAATTAATGACATGTACAATGTACAAAATTATATATTACTATATTTTTTTTACCCAAGGGAGAAAACAAAAACCTAAATATATTTTTCACTAAAAAAAGAACCTATATATATATATATATATTGGTTTTTGAACTAAACCCCGTTCTACAAGCATGTGCCAAGTCAGTTTTTAATATATTAAGCACAAACACACATGCAATGTTTGGCCTACCAAATTTATAGGGGGGTCGTTATAGTCAAAAGGACTGCTTCATTAAAATAAAGTAAATTATTTATTTATATGAAAAATAAAATAATTAAATCAATCAACAAGGAAGATCATCATATAATTTCAATTAACATTATGTAAAATATGATTTAATAACCTTTTACTTTGCTAAGTATATATCTTAATATTGAATTGCCAAATGAGAAAATATTTTCCCAATCAATTATAGTTGGTTGGTAGTAATATATATATATATATATATATATATATATGATTTTTTCACTTAGAACCACTTCATTTTAGAAGAATTATACATTCACATAGTTTTGACTTTTGATAATTACCAAAAAAAAAAAAAAAGACTTTGATATTAGTAAAGCTCCATTATATTGAATCTTGTTATAAAGTTCATTGCTCTTTTTAATTATCACAGGTTTAATTTCCACTAAACCCCCCTTATTAATGGATAATTTTATTAACATGCCACTAACCAAAGCTAATTTCCCATTGGTTGTAAAAATTCAAAATTTCAAAACAAGAAATGAACATGAAAAAGAGCAAATTCCAAAATTATTTTTATTTACCAGAAATTTGCTTTTTCGGATCAATATAAAATTTAAAAAGAAAGTTAAATTAATAATAAATAATTATATATATATATATGAAAAGTCAATTAATATCTCATTTTCTTATGCGATCCGCTATTACTGGTTAAATTTTACCGACGGAGAGATTAATAAAACATATTAACTATTTAAATTAGTAATTTTTTTTTTTATTTTCATACATATTTTTATGATCATGCTAAGAGAGATATATTCATTTCTTTGTTAATAAAATTAGTCTGGGATTCAGTATGCTTTCGTTTGTGCATATATTTGTCCGTTGAATTAGAGTGTTTTTTTCTTTTTTTTTTTTCAGAAATTTTACTAAAATATTTAATACAGTAATAGTAATTAAAAGAGTTTAATGTTTAATTAAAGAATAATTTTTTTTCTCTAAATTTCTACGAATCAAAATTGGCCAGCTAACAGAAAATAAACAAATGGCTTAACCTGTAAATTACGTAAAATCCAAGTCCATTTCCAACAATTCTCACTCTTAAGATCTCTCTGGTCTCTTCGCTCAACTCCCTCACTCTTACAACTCTCTAACATCACTGTCTTCTTCTTTCTACCACTGTACACTAAACACTCTATCTCTAAAACAGAACAGCCACAATGCGGCTTCCTACGGTGCTCTCTCTGCTACTGCTGCTCTCCTCCGCCACCACCTTCACTAACGCACACAACGTTACGCGCCTGCTTGCCAAGCACCCATCTTTATCCACTTTCAACCACTACCTAACCATTACCCACCTGGCCGGCGAGATCAACCGCCGTACAACCATCACTGTCTGTGCCGTAGACAACGCAGCCATGTCAGAGCTTCTCTCCAAACACCCTTCCATTTACACCATCAAGAACATTCTCTCCCTCCATGTTCTTTTAGACTACTTTGGCGCCAAAAAGCTCCATCAGATAACCAACGGCACAGCACTGGCAGCCACCATGTTTCAGGCCACGGGATCTGCCCCGGGATCATCTGGGTTTGTTAACATCACTGACATTAAGGGAGGGAAGGTGGCATTCGGGCCGGAGGATAACGATGGGAAACTCGGTGTGTACTTTGTGAAATCTGTAGAGGAAGTTCCTTATAACATTTCGATTATACAGATCAGCAAGATTTTGCCGTCCGACGTGGCGGAGGCTCCAACACCGGAACCAAGCCAGATGAACTTGACTGACATAATGTCGGCTCATGGGTGTAAAGTTTTCGCCGATACTCTGTTGGCAAATCCTGAAGCTGCAAAAACATATCAGGTAATTAAACAGCTAATCAGTATTGGACAATTAAATTAGTGTTTTTATTTGATTGACGGATCTATACTTCTGCATTCTTTACGGGATCTGCTCTTCACAATCAATCAGTAAAGAAAGCATGGATCTTGTTTAAATTTTTTGCTAAATATAGTAACATAAATTGCTAGAAAAGATTATTAATTAAGCTGGATGCTGATTGTTTTTCCTTAATTCTGTGTTAGAGAAAAGACAATACTCCAAATATTAATGGTCTGTAATTGATAAAAGAAAAAAGAATGTAATTTTGAATTTTGAAGATGATCCTAAAAATTCAAAAGGCAGCTAATTGGGATGGGTGCCATTACTCCACATGGAAGCAAAAATGGGGAGCAGAGTAGCAGATTTTGCTGGATAGAACTGGCCATAAAAGAAGACAGAATTATACGCTGAATTATTAAAGCACTTGTTCATATTGTTCATTTTCAGGTGTGGTTGAAGGGGAGAAAATATGATATTAATCACAAAAGTTTGTATGAGTTATTGTTTCCCCTGCATATGCCATCTTATACAACAAATGTGATGTCTAGGGCGATGGAAATGGAGATTCTAGGTTGAAGCTTGGAGCTATAGTAGTAAATGAGCTATCTGAATGCAGATTAGATTTAGAAAACAAGTTATTTTTGAAAATGAACTGTTTATGAATTTTGAATGATATCACTTTCAGGACAATGTTGATGGAGGATTGACAGTGTTTTGCCCTCTTGATGATCCATTCAAAGCCTTTTTACCTAAATTCAAGAACTTAACAGCAGCAGGCAAGACATCATTCCTCGAATTCTTTGGTGTGCCTATCTATCAATCGTTATCGATGTTAAAATCCAACAATGGTCTAATGAACACTCTAGCCACTGATGGGGCAAGCAAGTTTGATTTTACTGTGCAAAATGATGGCGAGGAAGTGACCTTGAAGACAAAAAGTACCACAGCAAAAATAGTTGGGACTTTGATAGATGAGCAGCCGCTTGCTATATATACAATCAACAAGGTCTTGTTGCCTAAGGAGCTGTTCAAGGCAGAAGCACCAACCCCTGCTCCAGCTCCCGCCCCTGAGGAAGCAGCAGATGCACCAAAATCTAGCAAGGACTTGACTTCAGCTCCATCAGACTCACCGGCAGATGCACCGGCTGATGACGACGCAGCAGATGACACAGCTGATGGTAATTCTGGTGTGAGATTTAATGGAGGAAGACTTGTTGCCATGACTTTAAGTTTGTGTTTAGGGCTTTTGATGCTATAAGTTCTCTTTGATTTTCCTTTTTACCTAGTTTGTGGGGAATAAGTGAGGCTCTTAATGGGCTAATTTATTACTCATTGAGAATGTGCTTAATTTTTTTTCTTTCTTTATTATTTTTAGGGTGTGGTATTTTTATTTTCCTTTGTATTACACAGGATTTCAGAGGGTTGTGATTTGTATTTTGTCTTAGATGCTGTAGATCTATTAATGATACACACTGTTATTGTCACTAATGAGGAAGATTTTGGCATAGTAATATAAAACTATTTGTGTGCAATCTCTAGTTGCTTTGATTTGCCCTCCAACCTTCATTTTTTGAGTATTATGATTTTTTAACTTCATATTTTAATATTAGAACTAAAAATTTTTTTACATTCATCAGGAGATTCAACGGGGTTAGTTCTCCTCATATCTCACTAAATTATCTCGCTAAATTTATAAAAGTTATTATAATTGATAGAATTCGAACTTGAAATTAAAAAGATCAATCAAATCACACACACCAATTGACTTTCCGATTGCAATAACGCAGTTTTCACACTCCAGAGTCTCGTTCTTCGCAAGCTAAAAGTTGTATTTGCATAATGGTCTGTCGTTGGATGACCATGAAATAACACAATCAGTGTATGGCAGGAGGACGAAAATGCAAACTATTACAAAATAAAATGACAAGTGAGTGAAGCAGAATAACTCAGTAATGAGAATCATAATTCTATTAATTTACTAATCAAAATTATCTTTTCCATGAAATAATTAATTGGACGATTTTATAACCTCCCATTTCAGAGATTAATTTTATCACACAAAAAAACTGACCAAGATGGATTTTCACTTGATACATTGTAAAGCTACTCTCTTTCTTGCAACTATTCCCTTTCAGATACGACAAATAGTTGCACTTATTTTTCGCAGCAAAATGTGATTCAACAACCGTAACATCTTTCTGTGCCCAAGTTCATCGAATTTAACAGTTCAAATGGATAAGTCTTCTATCCTCGGAGGTCATAGTCTAATTTAAATACAGAAATACTTTGTCGTTTAGCTAGGATATGACACCACCAAATTACGGTTTAGGATCCAATGCTTGTCGTTTAGTTAGGTGTATGAGACGAGCAAATTAGGATTCAAGTGAAAAATATTAAACTAATCCCCACTTAAAAGAAGAAAAAAAAAAGAAAGTATACAATGCCATGTGGATATTGATACTAGGATCTTTCTACTACTTGCCACCCGCCTACAAGCCCTTTGTCTCTCATAACCTATCACCAATTCATCATACCCTCTCTCTGTGTTCTCTCGCCATCAATGCACACCCTAGAATTCTACGGCACATTCTATGCTAAATTGCAGAGACAAGGCACTTACCCATCCAGCAATCAGTTCTCTATATATACACCAAAAACTAAAATCTAAGACTAAATAATAATAATAATAACAAGAAAGTAGCAGTACAGTAAATGGCGAATCTACTTTACTAATCAAAATCAGATAGTTTATACGTACAACACGATAATTGGATAACTGTTTAATATGTAAAACACTTAAAAACCATAATTTTAAACCTGGATAGTGCAACTTGGAAAAAATAAAGTATATGAACCTAGAGCAGAACAGCAATTGAGAGTAGCGAAAACATAACTGAAATGAAATAAAAAGAGGAAAGGGAAGCAGAATAGCTAATGGGCTGATATCCTAAAGGATAAGGAGGGGGCTGATATCCAAAAGCATAAGGAGCTGGAGGGGAATAAGGACAGCACTGAACTGGATTTTGTGTGCAGTTGACTTGAGATGGTGGACTTCCATATGAAAGTGGTGGTGGCGGTGCTCCATATATTGGATACTCAGAAAGTGGTGGTGGAGGAGCAAGAGGATGGCACGGATATTGACAAAACGTACTTGGTGAAGGCAAAACATCACTGGAAAGTTTTCTCAATTCAGCATACTCAAAGACTGAAAGCCAAAGTGATAAAAGGAAAGCAAAATTTTTTGGTAGCATATTTTTCTTTCCAGACCACACTTAATTTTAATGGGGAAGCAGAAATATAGTTATTATCTAAAGAATTGAAGAACTGACAATAGGTTAGGGAGTTGCATTTATTGCTATCCCTCCATAGATATAATAACAGGCTCTCTAATGTGGTTTGCATACATCATCATTTTCTTCTGTGCGTTGGACTTTGTGCCGCATGGCAGACCACCTGTCATGTTTATGTAGAGGTGATCTACAAGCATAACATATATGGACAAATCCACAGTCTTAGACAAGTGATAATAGTTTAGGGAGTTGCAGAAACTGCTACACCTCCAAAGAGACTTCTATAATAATGGGCTCTCTGATGTAGCTTGCATATTTCATCATTTTCTTCTGTGCTTCGGATTTTGCCATATGGCAGACCACCTGTCATGTTGATATAGATGTGGTCTACAAGATTAACATATTTGACAAATCCACAGGCACCGAAAAGTGGCAATATATGCATAGAATTTGAAGCATACATATATTCGTGTGAATCATGAATAAGTATGCATATTCATAACCGACAGATACCCAATGTGCAGTCAAATGTCAATCTTCATTAGTTGAAAATTTTTTCTTGCACACCAATTTCACCATGGAATAAAACGCTATCTAAAACTGACCACAGTTGAATGTCAGAGAAATCTTCCAAAACAAATGATTGTGGAATGTAAATACTTATGCGATGCCCAGATAGAATAAAGAAAACAAAGGAGAAAAAGGTAAAACAAGTACACTTACACTGAAATGATATGGATAGATGTCAAGATGCTCTTCAACAACATAAGGAAAAAAAGGTAAAGTAAATAAATAAAAAGAAAGTTGATTAAGCACTTCCGACCAAAGAATATAACCTTCTTTCATTACATGAACAATTTTTTTTCAAAAGAAGGGCACATCATTCCCAACAGGCTACATAACGAACTTATTTCCTTGTATTGCTATTCTATAGTAAGCTGTGCAAAAAATGTAACCATTCAGGCAGTTATTTCTACACGTCTCCCATTTCATTTCCAGGATATTGTCAATCTTAACATCAAAATTAGTAACCTTGGAATTTGTCAATCGAGGCGTGATAATTCTCTTATTAACGTGTGACAAGATGATCAGTTTTAAACATATCAGTAAATGAAATAATATAGTTTTATACAACAGATGGTACAATGATACGTACCTGTTTTCTATTGGTGATCAGCAGAAATTGACTGCTTCCAATCTCGAACGTTTGAATACAAGTAAATTATCCTGTCATTAACAGTTGACGCTATAGGCAGCGGAGAAAATCCAGCATAATCTCTGTCCACCTTTGCCAAGCATAAGTCCACGGTATAATAGAAAAGTCCAAAATTCTGGGCAGAAGGTTGAGCTGCATATTCCTCAAATGGCATCCACTATGGCAAAAATTGACATCTCAATCAGTTGTTTCTTTATTAGTACGAAAGCCAGACTCTTCAATGGTTAACAAAATGAATAATACTTGGAACAGGATGAAAACCAGGAAAAAAACAGTAAAAATCGCATGTGGCAAGATTAGAATATCAGAAATCACTGGTGACTGGCCACTAGTTTAAAAATTTTGAGTAAACCCTCTCCTATAGTGTTTGGATAAAATAAACTGCAGCAAAAAAAAGCACATCGCCGAATGTTTGGCTTATTGGGTACTCATCAGTAATCCACATACATGGAAGCAAAAAAGCGGCAGATCTTAACACCAAAACTGTCGTGACTTTGACTTTATCCTGAGGTACTCACCTCCGAGGCTTACACAATTCTGTACGGCTAAAGGATCTTCTAATGGAAAAAAAATAGCTTGTATTTAACACTAAAGGAAAAACAAATGGCAGACCTTAATGACAAAATAAGTCATGGATGAAGCATAAAACAGTTGCTCTAATGCATGCAACCTTCGAGTATTTGCTTTTTCATTTTTAAGGTATCAATTTTTTTTTTTTTTTTAAAAAAAAGGTGAACTCCGGAAATCGGTAGATATCAAATATTTTAATGTTTCAAGGGAAAAAGAAAAACTCAATCACTTGTGAGTTAATGCCATGCTACCGCTTGGAATTACCTCGGCTGCCTCAATCTCCAATTCTTGCTTCTGAATGTCAAAAGATAAGGGACGCAGCATACATAGGAAGAATAAATCCGACTTCTCAAAGAATGATTTGTGTTCCTGCCTGCAATATAAGGCCATAAAAAAAGTGAAAAGGCATGAAGCCACCACACTGATTGAAGTCAACAAACTCTTTTTAGATATTTCATGTAGGGGAAGTGATACAAGAAAATTGAAAACTAAAAAGAGAAGGTACAAGTGCTTGCTCATTAAAGCAATTCTGGAATATGAAGAAAGACATACCCCCCAGAAACTGGATACTAGATAGAACTAAGCAGCAGTATGAAATGATTCAATGCATCAATCCAAAGGGACATATAAGTTTATAGACTTGAATTGTACTTTTATGTCATCAAAGCCAAAGGAACACATATTTACATATGCAAGTATCCAACAGAACGAAAATAGGAATATGGATTTTTTTTTTTTTTTTACTTTGTATTTTTTAGAAGTTCAGCTTTTAGAACCCATTGATCATACAAATGTAATTTTTCATGAGACTTCAAAATTAGAACTGCACAATTATGCAAGAGTTAGTTATTTCATTTTATCTTCCCCAGTATTTGTGGCCTCCTGATTTTGATTCCTAAGCAGTGTTTCCATGATTCATTTCCAACGTTAATCTACAATATGCTTGACCTGTCCATGCATCCATATTATTTTAGAGAATAAAAACTTGGGTTGGCCATTATGCATAAACATCTGTGAGGAGATGCAATGATGGTCATATTCAGTGACCATAGAACTTATCTAGATACAGCTTAGTCGGGAAGTTCTAATTGTGTAGCATCGATATAAAGCAGGAATAAAAAAAGTAAGTTGAAAAAACCAACGACTTACTCACCTGAATGCTAGAATCTCCTGAAACTCTGTGTCAATCTGAGCAACAAAAACATGTGGCGTTTATAATTATTGAAACATCGATCAGCCTATCAGTATACATTTGTCACTTACTCCTGTCTCTTCTTTTACTTCTCTGATAGCTGCCTTGAAGATATCCTCGCCCTATACGTTGAAGAGTTCAAATAAATAGTTAATGAAGTGAATTGATTTGTGAAACAAAGATTAACTTCTCACTGTAAGCATGTACCTCGTCAACAACTCCAGTCGGGATTTTCCACACATTTTTTCCTCGAAATTTGCCACTCTTTTCCTGAACGACCAGTACCTAACAAGTAACAATCAAGTGGTTTTCCCATTCAAGACTAGCAATATATAGTGTCACTGTCAAAGAACGTAGTTAACCATCTAGATAATTCCACAACAATGACCATTTTGTGCTTCAGTTTTGGTATCCAGAATAATTCTATCAAAAAATTTGGGAACAACCAAGTATGGGAACTTTTTTCTAAATAATCCTTGAGAGTTGAGAGTGTGAGAAGCAAATCAGAATATTTTACTCTAATTGGATGGACATCTTACTGATTCTTCACAATACATAGTTGAATATGAAATTATAATTAAAAAAAACAAGAAAAAAGTTTTTCATATTTACAAGAATTCCTGAGAAGTGCCCATATAATGTATTCCAAACCCCTAAAATGCAAAAAGTAAATAAATAAATAAATAAAAGATTGTTCTGTTCGAGTTCAACAACAAACAGATGATAGAGGAAATCAAATCAACTGGACCACACTCAAATAAGAGGATTCAACATTTAGAGGAGAACAATAATGAAAGTAAACTAAATTTGTATATCTAATAGATCTAAAATAATAGCAAAATAGAATCACAACAAGCAAACACAGCAAGAGAGGTTTGGGTAAATATAGGAAATACCTCTCTTTTATCATTCAATACAATAGCACCAACACCAACTCTGTGTGAAGCATTTGCAGGGATTGTACTTGCAGTTTCAGGAATCCAGTAAACAAGCATGAGGTAACTTGGTTCAGCATGGTGGTAACAGAATCCTTCCTGTTATGATTACAAAACATGTATAATACATAGACCAAATAATACAATACAAGCAAAAGGTCCTAGATCCATGGAGATATAGAAGAGCATATAAGTTATCATGCTTGCATATCCACCATATGAGTCTCCAACAATTATTCCAATAATTACATATCCGAAAGGAGCCAATATCTTCCCACTCTCCTGTTGTATTTTTGGAGTAGCAGCTGATGTCATATACCAGATAAATGAATGCAGCAATGTGAAGGCAAATAATCAACGATACATCTGGAGCATTTACGCCTAAGTTTAAAAAAAGAAAAAAAGAAAGATAGCTGGAGCAGAAAACCAAAACTTCTGTTCACTATTAGTTATGCAAGTTCAGACCTCACAATACCAGTTGTTTGAACAGTATTTCTGAGGATTGGCATAATACTACCAACTTATCACTTCAAGGCATCATCATTGAACTTAGCTTGTGCCCTACTTATATAACAGGAAAATTTCTAATTTTAACAAGCAAAAAAATTTGTAAATTAGGAAAATTTGAAGTGGATCATATATGCCTCTATAACCAAATGGGATCATATAAATTCTCACAGAAAAATGAAAAAACCAACTACAACCAGTGTTTTCATTCTGATTCTGGAATCTATATATCCCAGGGCCACCACACCTCCAATAAATCTTAAGAAAACTGCATCTAGTGCATCATAGATCCAACAAGGTAAGCTTATATTGGATAGTCTGCAGAACAATCAACTGTTATTGATAATCATTCCCACACACCAGATGTTATTGATGAAAAAATTCCCCATGATGGACTCAATATATCATATAAGGGACCATCACTTAAGAATAATTGGAAAATTACTTTCGCATTGCCATTACTTACAGTGACCAATAGTTACAGAAGCAGTAAGTAATTACCTTAACAGCAGTTTCTACGAGATTTACAAGTTCAATGGGCATATTAATCCAAACTCCCTTCTTTCCCTGCAAAAATAATATACACACATTATAGTACCTATCAAAATGCAAAAGTGGCACTACCACCCAATCTTTCCAGGAATTAGTTGTCTAATTAAACACATTACAACACATTAGCTCATAACCACTCTTAAAGTAAGTTCTACTAGAATAACAACCACCTGTTGCCTCCATATAGATATTGAAGCTCTGAGCACAGTGAGAAAGATGTCAGGTTCCATAGGGTCCTTCATGGTCACTATTACACCATCATGATCATCATTAGATGCAGGAAGCAACTGAACATGATTAATACCATTTTCAATTGGTAGCGAAATTTCTGAAATTGATACAGACCCAACCATAATTGTGATCGCAAACACTGATTTAGACCTGCATAGACAGTTAAAACACCCAAAAAGAGGATTAGAAAAATGCTATACGGTCCCAATTTAATTGGAAAACAAGACCAACTTTCTCGAATTCATAAATGAGAACACAATAAAGCTGGAAACTCAGCTTCAAATTTACGCAAGATCAAAGAGTATATGGTATCAAACAAGCAATATAACCATAAAAGCAAGCAACGGTATCAAATTCAAAATCTAAAATGACAAAAATAGAGTGAACACTAATTCCAAGCTAAGACTCAAGCAAAATGTTTGTAATTGTAACAACTAAAGGAAATACACTAAGCAGAATACAAGCTCTCATTCAAATAATCTACTTCATATTCAATAAAAAAACAGAGAAATTAGGAATTTTTCTTTCTTTTCTGCATCTGAGCTTGATATTAGAATCTGATATTCAGAACATTTCGACTTACTCTGTATGTTCAGTGTTTGAACTTTGAATCAAGCGTTGAAATTCAAATCGGTGAAGTAGTTATTTATAGCAACTCCATATCGATGCGGGAAAACTACTCTGCACTGCAGTGCACGATGACGTTGTTCCCCACTATAATAACATTGCTTTATGCGTCATCTGGGACCCGCTTTCACTAGCCGCCCTCAGAAGCAACTTACGTGTCGGTAGCACAATAAAGGGACCACTGAAGTCGAAGAGGAAGGTAATACTAATTTGTAGCCACATAATTGGACGATATATTATTAAATTACAGATAAGATCCTCATAACGAATCATAAAGGACATACCCTTAAGGGCATTTTGGGACTTCTATCCGACACAAAAATAAAACTAAATAAGCATGAATAATCAGAATAATCAAATTAAATATTTTAATTTTAATACACTGAATAAAATAATTAAACTCACAATTTTTACCTTTTAATACAATTGATTTATCTGAAAAACTACACTAAATCGACCGAGATAGTGTAAGTTTGGTTTTATTTTTACTTAATTCCAAGTCTGCATACTTTCATTTTGTAAATTATGTTATTTCATTTTAATGAATTTCCTTGATAGAAAATCAAATCACAAATACCAAAAATCAAATTTTTAGCTTAACGGACAACGTAATCAAACTGAATCAGATAATCTCAGTGGGTCCAATTATGCAATTTTAATGCTGAATGAATTAAAATAGATTTTATTTTTTTTTATTTTTTTCATTTAATTCAGTGGTTGCTCTAAATAGATTTTATAATTCTAATGTGTTGTGCTGAATGAATTTATTGTCTTCATTGCAGTGTTGAGAACGTAACGTTAATTTGCCTTGTAAGGCCGTTGAATTCAATAAATAATTTGATTTTTTGAGCCGGTCCAATTCGTCCCAACTCGAAAATGCTATTTATTTTTTATGATTCAATCACTTATTAATTTTTTTAAAATCAATTTTAGTATCCAAGAATCATAATCTATCCATTTTTTTTATTTTACTTTTGACTATAATTGGTTGGATCCAGTAAATTTTAGTCAAGTATCTTCTAGATAAAAGTATAAAACTAGCCACAAAGCAATCACTGTGTTAATGATGGTAATTTGAAAGTTGAAACCTAGTATTTAGAATTGAGTGGAAATTCAAAATCAACTAACTAGTGTTGTATCATTTTATGTCACACTAATCCTATTTTCTTCTAGTTTTTCTGACTTATCATGTTGTTTCCCACGTACGAAAAATCATTCCAAAAAGATAATTTATTTTTTACTTTTAGTCAGTCTCAATATATAGTCTATTTTCCTTTTTTTATATTACAGTTAATTGTTAAATTATCTATTATACCATTGTTAAAATTTATCTTATTTTCAATAATTCTCATTAAATTCTTATATAATAATTTTTCATATTTTTTCTAAGACGGGTATAATAGAAAAGTTATATGAATAAAATTGATATTTAATTATAATAATTGCTACATTTTAAATATGTGTGAAAAAAAAAGACTATCTTTTTAGTACGAAAGAAGTATATTTCAGAATCGAAGTATTCGTTCGTGTATTGAATTAAATTTTTCTATCCTTTTAACTTTAAATTGAAGTACGAAACATGTTAATTTTTTGTATTTTTACCTTTTCTTTTGGATCTTTATCAAAGAAGACATAGAAGCTTTGTTCACAAAATAAATCAAAATGGAGAATAGCTTCTATACAAAAAGGAATCACAATCCAAACATGAAAACTAGCATAAGAATAATCTTGAGTAGCAAGACCATGAGTAGGCTTATTGGCTTGTCTCCACACTTTAACTAAGACAAATATCAACTAATTGCTTTAATAAAAAGACTTACAATCATGAATGACAAACTAAATTCAAAGTGTCAAATTGGTTTACTGTTTATATTAATTCATAGTGGTTGTCGATAGATGATAGATGATAGCTAATGGTTCACCCTAGTTAGCTTATTATAGTTCGTGTTTTATAAAATTATATTGACGATGGCTGTCAAAATATAGAATGATCATTAGTGATATAATTATTTTTATATATTATGATGTACAATGGATAAATATTTTTAAAATTTAAGGTCAATTTATTATTTTTTATGTTAATTATCATATAAGTAAAAATATTAATTAATTTTTTAAAATAATATTTAAGAAAAAATTTTATTTTTAAATAACTAAAGATAAAATTATCATAAAAATATAATTAATTGAAAAAATATATATAAATATGAATTTAGTTCAATACTATTAATATTGATTATCATAATTATTGCTATAATTTAAAATAAAGAAGAATTTGGTTCAATGCTATAATTATAGCTAAAATTTACAGTTGGATCTTCTTTAATGGTTTTATTATTACGGGTGAAAAATTTATAGGAGAAAGCTATTTGTGTTGAATTATTTTAACCACAATATATGTATTTTGGATTAAATTTATTTAATTATTATTATTTTTTCTCTATCTTTTCGTACAGCGTGATGCGTGAGTAATTGATTTAATGTATTTCATTTGATTTTCTTTGTTAATATATCTTTATAAATTTCACTATTTTCAATCTCCAATCTACAGCATTTATCTATAATTAATAATTCCATGGTAAATACATAATTTCTCCATTATTTTACTAAATTTTCATTGAAGTTCCTAAAATATATTAAATACCATTTATAATAATATAATTAAAAATATTAATCAGCATTGCACGAGAATAATGATAATTTTGTACGTGTGAATTGTGTTGCCAAATTACAATGTCCTTCTCTTGGGATTTTTAAGCTACAACTGCAATTAATAATTTTGAGATTTTATTGCTGAGAAAGGGCATTGATGTAATTCGGTTGTGCTGGGAAATTCTTGCCTGACAGTAGAAGCAGAAAGCTCCTATTGGGCTTTATGGGGGTCTCCTTAAAAGAAACAAACGCTTCTTATGCTTTTCGTGAAATATAGCAGAAGAAAGAAAAAAAATCCTTTCATTTTCTTCGTTTCCCATCTTTTGATCAACTTTCTAGTGAGAGAAAGATAGGGTTTTAGAGAGAGAAAGTAATTCAGCCATGTCTCTTGGCTATGCAGAGAAGCTTTCCTTCATAGAAGATGTGGGTAAAGTTGGAATGACAGAATTCTTCGACTCATCCCATGTTTTGCAGGAAAAAGTAATTTTCTCTCATTCTTGATTTCTGTGAAATGGGTTCTATCTTTTTTGCTCTCTTTTATCGTTGTTAACGTTAATTAACTTTAATAATCACCTGATACAGTAGCGTTATTAGATTCTGCTTTGCTTAAACTTGGTGAAAGTTGGGAATAATATAGCGGCCGTTTGCTTCTGAACTTTGTTTGGAGTACTATATAGTGTTTTTTGGTGAGATCTGATTTCTGGGTACTTGCAGTTGGTATCTTCAGAATTATGTTTTTCTTATATCATTAGCTTTTATGCGAAGCTGTTGGTGATTTTATGATTGCTTGAACTGTTTTAAGTTCCAACCATAGTTTGTTAAATGCACAAATGTTAAATCACCAACGTGCATCACAATGTGAATACGCAACTGATGTAGCGAATCACATTTGCTTAGAGGAACTAGGTTGATAGGCTTGTTTGGTACTGAGTGTTTACTGCAATGCAGCTAGGCTGTGACTTCTGATACACTTGCAATCTCCTCAAGCAATACTTTATTGTGGTTTTTTTTTTTTGTGAAATTCTCTAATTGGTTAAAGAGAGCATTTTCATGTGAAGTAACTTTTCTGCATTTGGTTATTAGGAATAGGAGACTAGGAATGGGGTTCTGGCTTTAATTCCTATCCTTGGGATGCTTGGTGACTTGAAATATACATAGTAGGAAATTGGGAAAGCTTTTTTATTTGTTTTTGATACCTTCATGGAGGGCTAAAAAAGAGACTAGGAATGTGAATGGAGAATCCCCATTTTCCATTCTGTGATTTGTGGTAACCAAACGTATCCGAAGTCTTCTTTGTTTTCTTCCACTTAGTTATTCATCCAAGTGATCGAGGCATTCTACTACCTTGCCCATTAATATGATTCCTACGAGAATTTATTTAAGATTTAAATAGGACTTGAAAATTTTCAGCTGGGAAGACACTAGGCTTAATTTTGACATCCGCATCTTGGGTAATACCGTAATTGTTATTCTTATAGGCGAATAATTTGATGCCATCATGCTTCCTGTGTACAAGGTTCCTTGTATTGCAGGGATCTGGGAGGGTTAGATGTAAATAGCCTTTTCCTTGCATTATGACTGTTCCTGTGATTTGAACCCATGACCTCTAGGTCAAAATAAAGAAACCTTAAATCATGACACAAAGGCTTACCTTCTTCTATTTGGATTATAGAATATTGAAGGAGTGGTTTTTGGTTCAGATTGTGGAGAAAGGGGAAGAAGAATCGGAGAACATTAGTCGTCATCAGACTTTCATTGCCCAATGGTTGTTGGACTGCCCTCCTTTGTTTATTATGTCTCTCTAAGATCAGAGAAGGGAAAATATTTGGTTTTTGTGATATATACTTTCTTTCATCTTTATATGGGATTTTGTTATTGGCAGTTGATAGATCTTATTTTGTGTAAGGTGCAATCCTATTGAAGTGAGTTTTTTTTTTTTTTTTTTTTCCAATTTTGCTTAAAGTATCTTGTTTGTATTAATTTCATTACTATTGTTGTGGTTCACGAGCCAAGTTAAAAGTTACCAAACCTTTTAATCTGATGCTTCACGTTTGTCAGTTTTAATATTTTGCATCTGAACATTGTATATATGTTGCATTCCATGTGGAATGGTGGATTCATGTATCAGTGCCACTCAAACATATGTGATAATGTGTAAACTAGAAATGGAACCTTTGCTGCACTCCCTCCCCCAACAAAAATAAAAAGAAGAAATAAAGAAGGGAAAAGAAATGAAAGCATTTAATCATTAGATTTTCTCAAATTTTGCCTGCTAATTTCGACATTGCTTGATCTTTGAATTGGCAGATTGAACGCCTAGCCAAGATGATACAAAAGGTTCAGACCTACAAAATTCTCTTGTATCATTAATGTAAATAGAATGTTACATAATCCGATAAGCCACTCTTAAGTTTTTTGTTTGTACTTGCAGAGTAAGCATCTAGTGGTGTTTACAGGTGCTGGAATATCAACTTCTTGTGGCATACCTGATTTTCGAGGCCCCAAGGGAATCTGGACACTGCAGGTGAAAATTTTGAACCCAAAACAAGTTCTATAAAACTTATAGTGGACTGTTTAATTCAAGGGACTTGATAATATGCCTCTTTAACAAATGAGATTTATTTGGAACATACTATTCCATTGCTTTAAATGGTAAGGTTGTTTTTCCTTTTCTTTTGGAAATCTACCCGTAAGCTGCTGAGAACATGGGTGAAGCAATATATCATGTCTAGACTGAGGTTTATTCTAAAGAGTTAAAAACATATCTGAAGCAGAAATACTCTACTATTTTTAAGTTTATTGAAAGCAGAAAGCATGATGTTGGTGACAAGTACAGTTGTCTATTAAAACCAAAATGTGCTCCTTTTCATGATGATAAAAATGCAAAGTAGTGCGACAGCTCACATGCTACTTGCATTTTCTCTGGACACGTAAAATCTTGTTGGATGGCATTTTAGTTATCAGAGAATGGCACACAGTACTTTTTTTCTCTTTCCTGAAAAGTATTATTGTTATTCGACTAAGCATTCTTCTCATGGATTGTGCTCTACTGTTGATGTAAACGTATCAATTATGTCTTAGTTTCTTTAGATTGCTCCTTTAATTACTATGGGTTGGTTGCAGCATCAGGGCAAGCCTTTACCTGAAGCATCTCTACCATTTCATCGAGCAATGCCAAGCATAACTCATATGGCTTTGGTTGAACTTGAGAAGTCTGGCATGTTGAAATTTATTATTAGTCAGGTAGGTAGGGCTTTATTCTCTGATTCTTCGAGCTATATGCTAAGCTCTTGCTGCTTCCGTGAAATACATTAGCATCCTTGTAAACCCTTCTCAACTATACCGTGAATGATTACATTATACGCATGTTTCTTGTAGAGTTTAACATTGTGCATATACGGGTGTCTTTTGAGCCATCCTTCTGTTGCTTTAGCAAAGAGCTAAAAAGTGGAGGACCGCTTCATTTTTTGTTGCTCCTTGAGTTCTGTGGGAAACTTGAAGTATAATTTACATGTTTCTGCATTGTTTTGCTTTCTAGCTTTTTCTCAATCCATAATGTAACCTATTATTCACTTATAATTATGTTAGCCTCAATCTATAGTACTGCCTTTTATATGCATACTGAAAATTTATCAGTTTATGCTTATTCAGAAACACATGAGATCTCTTTCCTGATTGTCTTTTTATCTTATTTTATTTTATTTATTTTTGTGTATGTGTGTGTGTGTGTGTGTGTCAGAATATTGATGGCCTCCATCTTCGGTCTGGAATTCCAAGGGAGAAAGTTGCTGAATTGCATGGGAACTCTTTCATGGAAACTTGCCCTTCTTGTGGAGCTGAGTAAGAACACGATCTCAATATATATATATATATATATATATATATTTTATCTTTTATAACGTCTCTCCATAATTTGGGTGTGTGTCATTATCATTGTTGTGGTTTGATGGAGTATTGCTGTTTATATAATTGCATTTCTATTAAGAAAGATTTTTTTTCTTACATAATATTTAGTATCATTCTTTAACCTTCAAAGGTATTTACGAGATTTTGAGGTGGAAACTATTGGATTGAAGGAGACATCACGCCGCTGCTCTGATGTGAAATGTGGATCAAAACTAAGGGACACAGTTCTTGACTGGGAGGTATTATTCCCTTTACTTGCTAGTAGGTATTAGTAATGGCTCAAGGAGTGCATAGTAATGACCTTTTAGCATCTTAAAGCCGTCTATTTTTATGTAATTGCATTTTAAAGTTGTTCTGTTAATGAAATATGCATTGTATGTCAGACTGCATTAAACTCAGTACCTTATAGACATGAAAGATTGCGTAGATAGCTTTGCATAACTTGGAACTTTTGGTAGAACAAAATGGCTTATGGTCTGACTCAAGATCAATTTTACATTCTGGTGTTCAATTCTTTTGCGCTAAACTTTTTTCTCTGCGAGTGATGTGAAAGCTGTATCTACCTCAGTTATTTATGTTTTATCCCCCTCACTGGATGTATGTCCATATTGTGTAATTCCATGGTCAAAAAGTAAGCAAACACACAATTCCTTTGATGTCACTAGACAGTGAGAGTTTCATGTTACACAATGTAATATCTTACTTTGCGTGCAACAAGATTTCTCCAAAGACATTTTGTGACTCGGAGTTTATATCCTTTAGTACTTGCCTTTTGATTTGTTGGTATCCATGTGAACACAACTATAAGCCAATTTATGCACTGAACGTGTTGAGATCAGCTAAGACATGTATGTCAGGAAATTTAAAAGCAGTTCTTTGGTGCTTGTATAGACTATAGAGGGCAGTTTTTGCTAACAAATCACCTAAACACCCCTTGAGTTGTGACTATGTCCAAGAATTACAGTGACCATGTAATCAAATTCTGTGACTAGTGATTTGGAGTAAAAACCCCAGAAGAATTTGATTCTCATGGTTTCTTTTTTCCTTGTTTGCTTTCTAAATTAAGATTAAAAAGGTACATCTCACTGAGAAATTCTCTCTCTGTCTCTATCTGCAGGATGCATTGCCCCCAAATGAGATGCTTCCAGCTGAAAAGCATTGCAGGATGGCTGATCTTGTGTTATGTTTAGGGACAAGGTGATATATGTTTGGTAGTTGACAGTAACTCCTTCAGTTTTTTGTTTCCAAATTATGTATTAATTATTTTACTTTGCTTTTTGAGTGGTGTTAAAGTTTTCATAGTTCTAATAAATCATCTTAATAATAACTATGCCTACCCGACAAACACTCCCTTAGAGTTTTATCTCCTGTAAATAAGAGAGAAATTCTGCATGCATCATATATATATATATATATATATATATATATATATATATTGATAAACAATGGATTGTTTCTTTTTAATTCTTACAAAAAGATATCCTTACTCCTGAAATCTGTCTACCAGATGTACCTTTAGCATGTGTTTCTCTGAAAAGTACACTGTTACTCTTCTGTTCTCACATTGAAGCTATAGATTTGTGGCTCCTCAAGACTCCAATATTATTTCATAATCCTTCTGCCGTCGAGCTAACAAGCTCCTCTCGCTCTCTTGCTAAAATTTGTTTTGAAGTATAGAATTTAGGCACATAAACAGTAAAAGAAAAAGACAAATGTAACAATAATGTGAAATAATGCCTTTGAGAGGTTGCTGACAATTCTCTTGAACTATTGTGAGGCATATTAAATTCACTCCAAGAAGCAGACTGCCTATATTTACTGCAAGATCTTCACAAATCATGGGACCTAAGCTTAATTTGTGCAATTCTGCTATAGACAGGCAAGGACAACTACACAATCTTTGTGACTTTCAATGCAATGATCAACAAAGAAAAGAAAATGGAAACCAATTATTTTACCTTTTTCCCATCGTTGGATCTCAAGTTCGAAATGCATTGTGTGGCATTGTGTTGGTGAAACTCGCATCAGTTACAAAAAATACTAGGAGAAAAAAAGTTAAAAATGCACAAGCAAAATGCAGGAGGGAGAAAAGGAATAAGATCTGGTTAACGTTCGATCTTCTATGAGTAATCAGACTCTGGCCTGCTGCATTTGAGCACTATATGAAACTTAAAGCCTGCAACTAATCTTCTGTTTGTTGCTCAGCTTTTCCAATTGAACTACAAATTCCTGTCTGCATGTATCTTACTCCTTATCTGTTGCATATTCCTTTGAATTCCATTCCATGACTGTGATATACTACATGCAGTTTGCAGATCACTCCTGCCTGCAACTTGCCCCTGAAATGTCTCCGTGGTGGGGGGAAGATTGTGATTGTGAATCTTCAGGTATTGATAAGGACATATTGAACTTGCTCATAGTTTTCAATTTGAGTGCATTTAGGTGTGCACTCTATTCCAGACCTAATTTTCTGCAAGTTGATTGAGATCTTTAGGTGCACATATCTCTTTTTTAATCAACTTTCTTTGAAGAATGGCAATTGTTATCACTGGGCAATTGTTTCAAATTTTTATCATCTGTTTTAGGTACCACTCATGTCATTTGCTATGTAAATTCCTTTTCCTTAAGATGATTTTCTCCCTCTTTGTTTTTAGTTGGAAGCTATTTTTGCTAATATAGATATATACTAGTCTAGATGGAGTTGAAAGTCAAGAATGGATAGAGGATGTATATAAAAGAGCCTTCTTTACAAAAAAACAAAATATGGAGGAGGAACTGACAATTAGTTTCTAACGAATCAATGAAGCTAGGTGTCAAAGGAAAGACTAGATAACTCGACCTAAATATGCAAAGTGCATAGAATATTTTTAGCCTTCCAAGTGCTACTTACTGTCTCAAATATTCTGGTATATCTACTTGTACCATGGTAGGCGTGTACTTATGCTGATGCCAACCTAACCGAGTATTATTATTGAATTGATATTTTGAATCTCTTTTCTGTTTAAAAAATTTAGCTTCTGCTCAACCCAGAAAGAGACGCCCCACTCAAGGGGAAGGAAGTGTGTTTGGTGGAGGGGGTAGAGAAGATAGTCTCTTAGCTAATTGTGTGCCGTTGGGGTGGAAAAGATGATGTTTTGGTGGTAGGGCGGGTTAATAGAGCAATTCTCTTTCTTAGGTAAAAATTGCTACTTAGATTCAGCAAAGCCTCAAAAGGATATATCACCTCAACAGAACTGTTGTGGTTCTTACCTCACTTCAACCAAACCATTGATTAAGGTCATGGAATGCAAAGTGAGACATTTCCCTCTATAAAGTTAAAATATGAAGGTTGCCCATTCATGCATTAATGTGAATGTTGCCATTTATGCTATCCTGTTCTTTTGTGTAAGCAAGTGCATAGTTGGGTCGTTGAACATTTTCTGCTTGCTATTTGCTTTAAATTGTTCTTTTACTGCTTGTTTGATTTTAGTTGTGAAAGGAATGTAGAATTTAGCCATATTTCATTTTCCTGGATTATCTTTTTGATAGAGAGAAGATATTCTATATGAAATTCATCCCTTTTTAATAACCAAGCTTTGAAACATAAACTGCCTAGTTGGCAATTAACATGTTAACAGTAGATGAAGAGTGAACCCTTCGTTTGTGCCTTCCCATTTATGTGATTGTTCTATTGAACTTTACAGAAAACTCCAAAGGACAAGAAAGCAAGTTTGGTGATCCATGGCTTTGTAGATAAGGTAGTTCTATTTCTATGTTCATACTTGTTGATATTTTTTTACTTTTTCTGTTTGACCCTCTTCTTTCTCTTCCTTTATCTCTCCCTTATTTTCTTTTATTTTCTGAGATTGGTTTTAATTCTTAGAAGTGTCATTTACTGAGCAAACTGGTTTAGTTAGACAAAATATTGGAGGGTATTATATGACATTGCATAAATTTTGTTCTATTATTTCTGGGGTATTATATGACATTACATGTGTTTCTTTCATTTTTGACATTACATGTTTTTCTTTCATTTTTAGGCATATAATTACTTTCTGACATCTTTTCTTCATTATGTATTAATTTGAACAAAAACAGGTAATTGCAGGAGTAATGGATTGGCTAAGTATGAAAATTCCTCCATATGTCAGGATTGATCTTCTCCAGATCATCATAACTCAATCCTTGAGTCAAGGTGATTTGTGCAAATTGTGTCAACCTTTTCTCAGCATGCATTGAGCAATACATGTATGTGCATCTTAATGCACATTTAAGGTAATGCTATCATCCTCTGTTGGGCCTTCTTTGAGGCTACGAACCCTTACTATGACAGAGAAAGCCTGAAGTTTTTGCCCAGCAAATCTTTTAGGCTGGCTATGGTCTGGATTCTGGAGGAAATGTCTTGGCTCACATTCTATATGAGAGATGCCTGTCATTTGCTTGTTTGGCTTTGACAAGACTGCATTCTACAGTCTTCTTTAACAATATAGCTTGAAGTCTTCAATTTTCAATCTTTCTTCAAAAGAATGAGGTGTGCCTCATTTTTATTGTTTTTGATAGACATGATTCACCATTAACTTTTGATGCACCTCTGTCCATAAAATGAAGTCACCCAAGCTTGTTGTTAGAGGCCTTATCTGAAATATTTAGTGGAAATTTATTTCTAGCGTCTAGCAAGGATCTGAGACTGTCGTTTATAACTTTCTAATGTGGCACATCCACTTGACAGATGAAAGATATGTGAACTGGACCATCCGAGTAGCAAGTGCACATGCATTGAAAGCACCATTGCCATTCATAAATTCTATTGAGGTGAACTTAAATTTCATTCTGTTTTAGATTTGGACTGAACCCTTCTGATAAACCCTTCCCTAAATTAGTTACACTTTGAAACACATCATTAGGGGTGTTTTGTGGTCCGGACTAAAAAAATCTGGCCTGGGGTAAAGGATTTTGTCTTGAGTCCTGGTCTGATCTGCTTGTAACCTGCCTCCAAGGGGGTTGGGAACCATAGTTACATGGGATCGACTGGCTTATTATTATTTTAGGCTGTGCTTGGGCAAAATATTAGGTCTGATTGGTTGGACCAGGCCAAGCCAGGTGTGGCTCGAGGATAAAAGTCTCAGCCTATTGCCTGCCCCACCCAGTGATCAGCTCTACATCACATAACAACTTCTCCTTTGAAGTCGCCTTAAATTTAAGAGAACTGATATAGTACTATAATACTAGACTATTATATGGTCGTTTGCCTTTTTTCTATGATTATTTATGCTTTATTCCCAGGTTTCTTTCTCAGATGCACAAAAGTACAAAGCAGCAATTCTAACCGAGCAGCCTTTTAGCTTGAAACGGTTTGTCCAATCCCATCCCATTTTAAGACTTTTTTTTTTTTTTCTTTACTGTTTTTGGTTTCCAAAAATGGAGGAATGTGAATAATTAAAATCAGGAATGATGGTCATTTTGTATCCTGATTTCTCAATCCCATAATCATGATGGCTAGATCTGATTGCTTGAGCTTTATATCTTCACTGCTTTCTCTGCACTTTTATGGCCGTCAAATATAATTAGGATATTTTGGAGGGTTTACTAATTAATACATTGACAAGACGGTTAATTTCACCATCGTCATTGAACTCAATGTTAATTTCAGCGCTGTTTGTGAACTTCAGTTTCTATCAGCAAAATCTCCTAACTTCTATTTTGTTTCAATAGAGCCACTATAAGTAGATTGTAGTGAGTTTTCAACCATATTTTTAGTGTGATAACTAAGTAAGATTTTTCCAATATAACTAGGTGTGTTAGGTATTGCCTTTTGGGTTGTTGAGAAAACGTTTGTTTGAAAAGGTTGGTTAGATGTTATTAAATTTGTTTTTTTTAAAGTGAATTTAGCATATTGTAGTAATTCAAGCTTCAAAACAGGTGAACATCATTCCAAAATTATTTTCTCCAACATTTAAAATGATGGTTTTTGGAAAAGTATTTTTAATCTCAATGCCAAACAAGTTTTATATGGGCTATAGAGATGTTATACTTCAGTTATAATACAAAAAAATTGACTTAATCTCAACAAAAATTAAGTAATAGTGCCCTTGCCGGGATAATCAAATCGAGTGATCTTTTTTGGTACAAATTGTAATTCAATGACCATATTGAACTGCAGTGATAATTCACTGACTGTTAATGAAATTGGCCTAAAAAAAGGACATGTTTAGTTGATCCATGAGACTAATCTGATCTGCATTGTAAAGTTGAATTTCTCATTGTTTAGAAATTGTTCTATTGCCAAATAATCTCATCCTCATACTTCGTATATGTTTTATATTATTTTATTTTATTTTTGCATCAGGAGAACTGTGACAACAGAAGAATTTGAAATTTTGTTGAAACTCAACTTTAGTGAAGGATGTGGTTGTTTGTGCACCCAAATCAGTGTCCCCTTTTGCTTTCAGGTAAGAAGACACATTTACCTCCGTATTCACTTCATTACCTGTTTAGATACTATGGATTGTGAATAGAGAGTTCTATTGTTTCTTAAGGTGGGATGAGAAATCCCATCACTTTAATGGGAAAAAATGTGATTTACTAGAAATTGCCAATCTTGTGCATGACCATTCCAACTTTCAATTGATAGTTTTTTCACCAAAAAATTTATAGAGGAAAAGATCAATTATCGCAGATGATTCTGCTCACTAACAGAGGTCTAAGGAAATTGTCCCTTGCCAATGTGCAGGTTTCAAATGACTGTTTTAATCTTGATAAGGAAGTTGTAATACAAAATCTGAGAGAAAAAGCAATTCAAGATTTTTGTTGCGGTCAGAATGCAATGGTAGAAAGGAAGGTCATTTTAGCCCCAAAAACTGAGCTTACAGTCCATGCCATTGTTACCAACATCAAATCATTTGAACCTGATTCTTTGAGCAATGGTGATATGAAAAAGCCAAGATTAAGTTTCAATGGTACTGGGACATCCCGGAAGCGATCGAAAGGCCGGAAGCGCAAATCAAGATTTTAAAAACAAGGGATTACGTTTTTGACTGTATATAGACTCTGGTTATAACTCAATTGAAAGTATAATATGTAGTGATAGTGACTGAGTGAATTTTGTTAGATATTACACTCGGTCTTCTCCAGCTACGATAGGCAAGTGGCTAAGCTGGTTGGATTTTCTGCTGTGCTCTCGAAAAAAAAAAAAACAAAGACTATAACTGGTAAAATTTGTTGATTTATCCTAATTTTATTACCTTATGTAATTTTTCTATTAACTTATAATTACTGTTATTAAAAAAAAAATTATAATTATTGAATCTCAATTTGAAAACTTGGTTGTAATTTATTTTTTATTATCAAACTAATTTTAAAAAATTAATTGTTCTTTTGGCATATACAAATAAGTTGCTATGAGTGAGGATAAAAGGGGTATAGTAGCTATTTTTCCAGTTGAAATGAAAAAATAGAAGAAAACTCGAGCAGGAAGCTAAGCCATTGTCATTTGTTAAGTAAACATTCTATATAATAGTAACTTGAAGAGCAGAAAGCAACACAGAGAAGAAGCAAATGCTTTCTCACTGCTGCCATTTCTCCTGTATTTCCCTTTTAATTTAACATTAATCTGTAAAATACCCCATTATTTCTTTGGAGTCCTATTGTCATGTTCCTTTCATTTCTAGCTAGTCACTTATACTGAGCAAATGGATCATAGTTGATTTGAGGATTTGAAGAATAGGATGAGCCACCAGCACCACCGCCACTGCTGCCTCCAGCACCGCCGCTGCCGCTGCCGCTGCCTCCGCCTCCAGCACCATCAAAAGCATTCCTATAATATCCACCATACATAGAAGGATCAAAGAAGCCCATGCCCATGCCCATGCCTGGTACATGTTGACCCATGTGAAGGCCAGGAACAAAAGGAGGCATGGGAAAATTTCCATAATCAGCAACTGTAACGCCACTGCGTCTAAGAATCGGATCACGAACAGAAGAGTTGCGTTCGTTCTCAGACTCACGATATTTACTGAGAAATAAACTCAGTGGCTCAACGTACTCATCGAAACCCAGTTTTCCCATTGCCCAAAGCACATCCTCAGCAGTTATAGTCTTGCGCTGCTCTCGCTGGCAGCGGTCATTAGCCTCTCCGGTAATGAAGCTTATGTATTCTGATACACATTCTTGTATGGTTTCCTTAGCATCATCTGATATTTTGGCATGGGGAGGAAGAATTCGACGCATGATTCGTATAACATTGGCTATTGGCATGTACTGGTCTTGTTCCCGCACTATGTACAGACCAGGTTGCTGCTGTTTCTGGGTGGCTTCCGCCGTTGCTGAATTGCTGCCATTGGCGTGGCTTGGGTTCAGAGTGCTGGGAAGAACTGAGTTTGCTTGATCTAAATAGAGAAGAGATACATTAACAAAAAAGAATTAAATATCAAAATATATTTTTTTTATAAAAATATGGATTTTCATGCTTACCAAACAAAATGCCTAATAAAAAGAAAAATAAAGCATCTTTTCAGTTTATCTCCTTTGTCCATTTCTTATCCACATCAGCAGAAAACAACAAAAGTCTAGAGCTGACCAAAATGATAGTAAGACAGAAGAGGAAAAGGTTGTAAATGCCACCTCACAAGCTTGCATGGACCACGTGCCTCTATCAGAGGAACTATTACCTGCGGGACCGACCAAACAACCTATTTGTATATACAGTATGTAGGTCCCACATCAATCAGAATTTATGTGGGGCTCACGTATGATTAGTTTAGAATCTTATGCTCAGATTCAGTTATGTATGAGTCAAGAATCAGTCAAGTCAAATCTTTCTTCTCTTCCCCATGTGTTTTTCATAAATTCCATATCCAAAAGCAATTTTTACCATTTTCTACACAATGAAAATTTGATTTTGGATTTTGAAAAAAAAAAAAAAAAAAACATTCACTAATTTTTAGAATTTGAAATTCCATCAATAAGACGAATTATATTTAATATTTATTATTCAAATCCAAGGCTAATAGATATAATTAACCTTACGAAAATTCCATATGGCCTGAAATAATAATTATTTTTGAATAAAACAGGAGAGAAACTCCATTAATAGATTTGCCCGACTGAGTCAGCAGCAATTACATGCATGGCTGCCACGTCAATAACTACATTAAAGATATTTATCTCATGAGATACTCATATTACAAACAAGAAAACTTATTATTATGACCAATATTTTAAGGAGAGGAGCAGTAGAAATCGAAGAAGACATTAATCTCATATCAAGTTATCAACATATAGATATTCGTAGAAAATAATTAAAGAAGAAGAAGAAAGAAAACATAAAGAAAAAACGTGACCTTCGTATAGATATTTATTTTCGTTGGTTTGCCAAATCAGGTTGCCAAACCAACGAAAATAACATTTTTTTTTCATTTTTGGGTGAATAAAAGTGAATTTTCTTTTTTTTTTTTTTTCCTCCATGCAAAATCAAGAAGGCTGAAATTGAAAAGACAGTTGCATGCAAAAAGGAAAAGGTCAAAAAAAAAAAAAAAAAAGCAAAAAATCACATAAGCATGGATAATTGATATCTTTTAAAGAGAAAAATTACTCTTATGCGTGATCTATAATCACTCGAGAATATCATTTCTCTCTTTAAGAGGGTATCAAGCAAAAATTTATATTTATATATATATAATTAACAAAAAAAAGATAGAATTAACGAAAAAAAAAGATATAAATGAAACTTCAGAATCCATAAAAAATGACTTAAATGGTAAAAGAGATTTAAATTTTACAGATGATCCTTTCGATTCAAACCATCAAAAAAATTACTTATAAAAGCGGTAGTCGTGATTCGTGAATCCTGAAACAAGGTTGGTCTCATGGCAAAAAAGTGTGAGAATATCTGGGAAAAAAAAAAGAAAAAGAAAACATAAATCCATCGTTGGGGACAATACCTGCAGAGCTAGCACCAGCAGAGATTGAAGGTTGTTTTGCATGTCTGCGATAGCGATGGAACCTGCCTCCACGTTCCATAAATGAAAACTTTAAATATAATAATATTTTTTTGCTAAAAAAAAATATATGTATATAACTATAATATATTAGTTTGTCTCTTCAATCTGCACTACACCAGTCGAGTAGTTGAATTATTTATAGGCAGTGCAGGCAGTGAACCACACTTGGCAAACCGGCGTTTTTAACGAGGAACTCAGTATAGCCGGTGACAGCCTTCTCTTATTGGCTATAAGTTTTGTCTTTACCGGAAGCAACAGGCGCCAGTAAAACAACCTTAGGTTTTTCAATTTTTTTACCTTTTTGAATTTTTAATTTCATTGGTTTACTTCCTAATTAGAATCATGAATCCAGTCTTGGTAAGCTTTTGCAGATTATTATGCCCTTAATTTTTCATTTACACATGTACAAGTCATTTTTTTTTATTTTCATAAATAAAATACATAGCCCCATTTCACGCCAATCCAAGGGGATTTTTTAAAAATTGTTATTATTTTATGGTCTTTTTTTTAATGAATAGTCAAAAATACTTTTATTACAATCAAAAATATTTTATTTATTTATTTGATATATATAGATTGATGAGTCCATATATCGGAAGTAGGTAAGATTTTTTTTTTTTACGTGTTTATAAGGTAGTATTTTCTTTACGGAGTAACTTTTTATTTTAGATATGGCGTTACGACTTCTTTTTCATATCTTTAACTGTTGGAATGAAAAATTCCATATTAGGAAAAGTGTTCGGTCACTTTTTGTTTTATATATAATTTTTGAACTTGGACACGTGTTTTTCAGTTCGAATCAAAATGACAAAATTAGTTTAGAGATATAATTCACTTTCACTGATTTAACCGTTATTTTATTATTGAATAATTACAATATATATTAAAGCATCGTTAAAATTTGAAGTTGATGGAGTGTATATATACTCTAATGGACACTCAGCATTTGATTGTTGACCTATTAGATTATGTGAAGCCAATGCCAATTGTTTAATTAATTACACCTAATTAATTGAGAAAGTGTGCATAAAGATAACGTTGTAATTAACATAGTTTTTAATTCCCAAGGTGCTATTAATTGATTTCTTATCTGCCAAGTTCGATTATATTAGGCTATTTTCATATATATATATTTATTATATTTATTACTGTAAATGTTGATTAAGAAGATTTATAATAATGTTGGAGATGATTTTTTAAATATTAAGTCAAAGTCAAAATTCATTGGTAATGTATATATTATTTTCTTGAATTGAAGCACAATTTCTTCTTGTCGATAATGAATACGATATTGTATTTATTATCTTTTGGTTTACAGATTTTCTATACAATATTGAATATGTTATTATAATTATTTCAATTTTCTTTTTTTACTAGAATTTTAATTCAATTTAATTGGTTTGGTTTTCTTCAAGAAAAATTTAGTTATTTTGGCTTCACAAAAATTAAAATTGTTAGCATATTATAATGGAACATTTATTGTTACTCAATTTTAATTACTACTATTTATGAGATTACTCCATATTTCAACGAAACATTAGTCGCTACTCTGTATTTTTAGCGACCTTTTCCTATTGGTGGCTTTTTTCTATGAAGAGTAAGATTAAACAATTATTTTCAATATATATATATATATATATTTATATTAATTCTTTTATATATTTGTTCCGTCATAAGTCGTTTTGAGTATTTTAAGGAATAATAAATTATCATTTTTTAATTTTACTCTTGCTTATATAAGTTACAATATAATGATGTAAAATAAATAATAATTTGATCAATTATCTCTGATTTTGTTATAATGAGGAAATTAATTAATCTTCTTATTAAAATTTTAAACGACTTATATCTTATAATGGAGTACTCTATTTAGAATGAGAATTGATTATTAAATGACTATTTACTCAACCGAATCAACTAACTCCACTTAATCAACTCAACCGATAATTAGTCGTTTACTTTGCTTTATAACTTACGATCTTGCTCCATACTACAATGAAACATTAGTCGTTATTCCTCATTTTTTGCGGCATTTTCTTTTTATATACTCTTCCAACAGTAAATTGTAAAGATTTTTTTTTTCCTTTCCAATAAAGTGCGCTTTCTAAAAATTAAACTTACATTTTCACATTTAAGAGAATTGAGGTCGCTTACTATTCTAACCAACACCTTCGTAATTTTGATGACATTTATTTCTATAAAGAATAAGAATAATCACTCGTTTTTGATATTTACGAGCTTACTCCACGATGCAGCTAAACATTAGTCGTTTTCCTACGTACTTTATGACTTATGAGCTTGCTCCATAGTACAACGAAACATTAGTCGTTACTCGTCATTCTTTAGTTATCTTTTTTCCTTCGTGACTTATGAGCTTGCTCCATGTTGCAATGAAACATTAGTCATTACTCGTCATTCTTTGGTGATCTTTTTTCCTAAAGAATGAGAACAATTAATTGCTTTGATCGGAAGGAGAATATAAGTTTGTTTCATCGAACTTGTCACGTAAAAATCTTTACCCATTACGGTTCGAGGGGAATTGCACCTCCTAATTATACTAAAAAAAAAGTATTAAAAGCATTGGAACATAATTTTTCAAATAATTTAGAATCTTATTGGAAAAAATCAATTTAAATTTTCATTTAATTACTTTAAAATTTTTATGATTAAAACATATATCAAGTTCACTCTAAAATTAAATTATAATCATATGTGAATTCAAGATTTATAACATCATAATTTTCTTAACAATCTTTTTTTTTTTTTTTTTTTTTTGTTGAAAATGATATACTTACTTTAATTGTTAGTATTTGATTTATTCGACAATATGTAAGGCTTTCTTAATTTATATCACTAATAAAAAAATATTAATTTTAAAATTATGAAATCATAAAAAATAATTTCATGACACTTCATCGGCCTGAAAAAAAAAGTCTATCTTTTCATTTTGATCTGTCCCAAAATATAATACATTTGCTCTTTTTACATTATATTCCTCCATTCCTTAATAAGTGTCCATTTTGCCAAAAAAAAAAAATAATAATAATAATATAAGTGTCCATTTATGAAATGAAAGTAACATTATACTTTTACTTCCAAATATATCTTTCTAATTCAATTGAATAATCAATTAAGTTTATCATTACTAGAAAGGCATTTTAGTAAAGTGTTAGCCATACTTCTAATCATTTTTTTTATTCTTGTACTTTTTTTTTTTTTACAAAATAGGCACTTATTAAGAAACAATAGGAGTAATTAATTTTTAAATTACATATTACGCCCTTATTAAATTTCATGTTATTTTCAATAATTTTATTTAATTCGTTACTTTTTCCAGGTCAGCTTTACTTTTCATAGTTAATTTTAGCAGATGAAATTTTTAAATTTCTCAAAAAGAGTACATATTAAATTGCATTAATTGCAATTTATATTTTTCATCCAATATAGTTTTATTATTTCTATATAATAATTGTTCATGTGTTATTTAAAATGAATATAATAAAAAATTTATGAGAATAAAATTATCTTTTAATCATAATAATTTCTACTCCTTAATCTGCGTGAAAAAAGAAAATAGACTATCTTTTTAAAATAGAAATATATTATCTATTTTCAGATGATTCTAAAAAATCTGAAATCCTAATATTTTCATGACAGATACGAAATTAATGAACCATTAAGACCAAATCCGAAAGTTTTTTTCTGTAACGTATCCTCTTAATGTAAAGTAAGCAACTTTAATTTATTATAGAAATCCCCACCTTTTTTTTTTTTTTTTTTTGCTTCATTTCTTTTTTGGGAATGGCTTCAATTTATTATCAAATATTTATACTTTTTCATTCATACTTTATTGAAAGTTACAATTTTATCCTCGCCACTTTTGCTACATGGGCATTTCAATTTCAAAACTTAACAGTAATTGCAACCTAAACCCTTCTTTGAAACAAATAAATTCCATAAAATTTAAGGTTTGGTTTGGTTTTATGTTAAAATATATATTAACTAGGCGTGCTATAGTTAGTTGTCTCACCAAAGGAGTGATAGGTCTCATATTCAAATCATATCAACCGTAATAGTTTCCATCAAATTGGTAAATTAAGGGCAAACTTATGAACTTATGAACCACCTGTGTATATAGGATCCACAATCTAAAATTTCACTTTTACCCTCCACTTTCTGCCACCTTCTTCACCATATCTCTCTCTGCTCAATCTGATTTATCTCTCTCTGTTCCTTTTCTTGTTCTCTTCACTGAGTCTAATCTGAAATTTCTTTGTATTTTACAGAAGAGGCACTGGAGCAAGAACTGGGAAAGGCATGGAAGTGAAAAGATAAGGAGAGTAAACCCCTCGGCAATAATGTTTGAGAAAATGGTTATGCATGTTCTTCCTTTGGCCATTATGATGCTCTCAAAATTCTTAATTAGATTACATCTTCCATGGCTTCATTTTCACTAGGTAATTATATATATTCGATCCCTTTCAATTTTCTAATCCATGGCTTCTTTTTTTAGCTTGACATAACTGCACCAAAAGTACATATATTAGCAGCACAGAGAGGATCATCTCCAACAAGGTTGTCAAGAGCTTAGCATTTAAAATTTTATAATATAAAAAATAATTCTCTTCAAGACTGAAGTCCTTAATTTTTCTTAATTTTTTTATATTTTTCTTATTCATTTAGATTGCTTCATTGGTTCTGAAATTATTTTGTGACATGTTTAGAATTATTTTCATTTATTTTTGTTTTGGTTTGATCGGCTAAGAGGGAGGGAGACGGAGAAAAGAGAGAAAAAGGCACATGACAACGAGGACAGAAACGAAAATTTGAGTTGTGGGACCCACTTTTTAATATTAAAATATTTCTTCACCTTAGGAGTGAAATTGCAACTTTTGACAAACTTAGGAGTGAAAAGTACGGTTAAGCCAAAAAAAAAAAAACAAAAAAAGGAGATTTAACTATATTTGCTTTGAAAAATTGAAAAATCTTCTTTCCCATCTTCTGTTTTGTGCAAAGAAGGTCGGTGCCTCTTTTCTGGAAACGAACTTCCGACCAAAGAAAAGATAGGCCATAAAAAAAGTAATGGGCCTTTCATCCTCATTCCAGTGCCTCCGATGGAGCTTAATATGATGAATGCTTCACAGGGAACTAACCTGGTATTTATGTATCTAATGATGGAGTTCACCTGATGTTAGAAGTAGATTGAATCATAAACACGAGACCAAAAAATAGATGATATTCAGAAAAACACAAAGGATTCACATATTGTAATGAAAATTCTACATTGCCCTCGTTCCAGAGAAAGAAGACAAGAGGACTACTTTGTAAAAGGCTTATCTGGTATGGTGTATAATAACATTATAACACACAGAACAGTGGCTTATTGATGTGCATAAATGATTCAAATAGTAGACAGTGCTTCTTTAATCGATAGGGATGAATTTCTTTAAGAATCATATGGTGATATTTATGCAATATGATGGTTAGAGATCAGCGTTTATCATTTGAGTTCTTGTACAATTTTCTTTCTTTAATGTACTCTATCACTCCATCAACAGTAAGGTATTTTATCGACAGCCCTTTGGAAATGCATTCCCTGAAAAAAAAAAAAAAAAAAAAAAAAAAAAAAAAAAAAGGCTTTAGTGTAAATTGGTCATTCTATTGTATCTGCTAGTTTGTCAATAATGTATATACTATATTCAATATACCTTATTCTTGTTGAACTTATTGCGTTTGGTACAAGTTCATCGACTACTTTAATCTTAACCTGCAAGAACATTGAATTGATGAAAGAGAATTATTCGTTGAAGAAGTTCCAATTTATGCCACTTGACAAACTCAAATTATTTGTTGAAGAAGTTCCGTTTGACAAACTCAAATGAAAAGGAGATTTCTCTTTATTCTGAGTGAAGAGTCAATAATTCAAAATTTTGAAGTTCCAGAGCAATTTTAACTGTTGAAAACCAAGTATTCAGATTTGCGTAAATTTCTAAGTTCCCTTCCAAACTTGACTAAGAAACAACTAATATCTTTAGACAAAATAAAGAATAACAATCAAGAAGAAAAAAAATAATTGGAGGGAGTGAAGATTGGTTTAAACAGTTGTTGGACTATGGACAGGATAAATAGACAAAGAACCAAATATAAAATTTGACTAATTCTCAAATCATAAATCACGATAAATGCTTCCATATTCAAACATAGTACTCACTCTATTTTCATCCAAAATTTCATCACTAGATATGATTTTCTCAATGTCTTGCCCTTCTCTGCGAATGCAAACCACACCATACTCTTTGCATATTGTACTTACCTATGAACAATGAAGAGATTAATTTAACAGTCAACTAGCAAATGTCAAATGTGAAAATCAGTAGGTTCATGCCAAATGCGAAAATCAGTAGGTTCCAACCAAACAATATGCTTTGGCGGAACATTAAAGTAAACCTGTTATTGGACATTATATTATACACCAGCATTTCATGTGAAGGTACTTTTACACCTTTATAAACTAGTGAAAGATCTCAAATATTCATAAACTGATGGCTACAGTATTTTTGACAACAAATAAAATATATCAGAAACAAGATTTCCAACCGAACTCCAATTTTTAATTGTACAAGCGCTTATCACTATCTAGATATGCATGGCATCAGCCACCAACAACATACCTGCTCACGAATCCAAAATCCAGGAATGCTAAAAGATTGGACTAAATCAGAACCACAGACAAGCATGACCTTGAGGGTTTCTACAAGAGAGTGAAAGAGTGAAACCATTAGTATTGCCCTCAATATTACAATCAAATATACATAAACAAGTTCCAAATAGAACAATGTTTTATGGCACAATACATTCTTCAAATATTTCTTATAACATTATTGCCTGTAATAAAGTTAATCTTACCCCTGGATATACGATTGATAAAATAACTCTCGATTCTTTTCAAGACAGTCAAAGTGCGTTGGTAGGTACTTTGGTTTGCCTGTAAGAAAACATTCAAAATAAGAAATCAATTTGAGCGGCCGAAACATTTTAAGCAGGGAGAAAAACACAATTGGCACCAAGCAGGAAAACATTGGATCACAGTAACAAGGCATCGTAAAGTATCAGCTTAGAATATGAAGGAAATTAGCACAATGAAGTCCAGATATAGGAGCCAAATACCTCCCATGGATCGACCATTATGAAATCTGAAGTTTCACATGCTAAATTACACATCTGCAAACGATGTTCACAGGATATGAGGCCCTAAATAACAAAGCAGTGAAGTCAGTACTTTCCTTAATCAATTCTACATACTGAGATTGGAAAAAAAGATCAAAGGGCAATTGGACCTTATTAATACCTACTTTACTATCTCAGCAAACTGATGATAATTAAAGCATTGAATGGTAAGATTAGAACAAAAATCCACCTAGTATGCTAACTATCTGTGATGAACATAATAAAAGGATGTATATACCGGCTTCTTGTATGCATCGCTAACAGGTGACATATAGGCCGCAATAACATGGTAGCCCTCTGAATGCAATGCATCTCTTGCCAGCTCTAACCATACAAGTGGAATAAATTAAGTCCAATAAATATGAATATCAATCAGTATCATAAACCAGGTTATTCATCCCATCAGGGGCAAATGCATGTGCGCACAGGCATGCATTAGTGATTTTTTTTTTTTTTTTCCAATTGAGAGACCAGTTTCAGATATCACATTCAAAAGTAACATTAAGAAATTCTAAATCAAAGTGAACGCCGAAAATCAAAATGTTCAGAGAATTGTAAAAAAAGAACTAAATAACTTACCAAACATACGCAAGTGCATAAAAGTTGGAGGATTGAAACTGCCAGTGGCTACAAGAACAATATTCATCTTGTTATCGTCCCTGATTTAGATTGAATATATAAATATTTATCAATTATATTCAATGTCATTAACAGTTCAAAAGAAGATAAAACTTTGAAAATAATCAAAATTTCCAGAGAAAGAAGGGTAAGGTTAAATTACCAAGTGGAATGTGGTGCGAAAGATACTTTGTCCATTGGCAATTCAAGATCCATGGCACCTAATAAAACATAAAAGTAATTATCAGTAAAGCACTTCACAATTCAAATAGAGAGAGAGACCCAATAGATCAATGTAACTGGTCATAAAGCCACTGCATGAAAAAAGAGAAACTCATAAACCTAGAGTCTAGAATGAATCAACACCTAAAAAAATAAAAGAACAAACCTTTCGAATCAACCCCTCCAAAGCGTACAATACAATTTAGGCAAGCCTTAAATTACAACTCGAATATTCAATTGAGGAGAAGCTGCAAGTCTAAACTCTAAAGTTTAAGCCAAAAAAACTACTGCGGTACAGAACACAAAACTATTTTTGTAGGTTTAATTGATAGAGAGAAATGTTCATATATATTACATAATATTAGTACCCGCGACAGAGAAACGAAATTTTTTCTTGGAAGGAGAAGGGGAAGTCTTCCTTGCCCATTTTTACCGTTAACTTTTGATGAAAAAAGACAAAAATATATTTTCAAAACTCAACCCGTCAACCCCACAGAAATCATACCAAGAATTCAATTCTTTACAGAGCAGCAATTGAAATTGCCGAGAGAAGAAAGTGTGAGATTAAGGTTTAGAGAACCAACTTCATCAATTGCAGCAGATAAATCGAGTCGAGCGGCTCCAACTCACCCTGGGTTTTCCTTTCGATTATTGGCGCTTTATTTTTTTTTTTATTCTTTATTCACCGCAATCACAAAAGTAGGTCCCACGTCCCACCACCGCCTGCCATCCTCGTAGTCCCAGTCGATACAATAGAAGAAGACAACCCATTGGCCCAACTAACCGAAATGCATAGAAAAAGTGATTCTTAGATCTTATCGATTTGGTATTCTACGGGATTCGATCAGGTTTTTTCAGACTGGTTTCATGTTTTCCTTTTTATCTTATATTTTTTTCAACTGAACGATAAAATATGAACTTCATTTCATTGATGCCATGATCCGTAGATTATGACTGAATTAAAATTTCAATATTTAGTAAATAGTAATTTTAAAGCATTAAAAAAAAAAAAATTCAGATACTTGCAAATCCAACATTGTAACACTTGAACTTAGGTTTGGTTCAATTAAAATTAGATCAAACTGGAGTTTAGTGTACATGTTGTCTCTTTAATAAAGCCGACAATAATGCTCAAATGTAAAAGTTGGGAATTCCTTAGATAGACTGGGACGAGCCAATTTAAAGGATTTCATAATGTTTTTTCAAGTCTTATAATATCAAGACATTATTAGTAGCCACCATTACATGAGATAATCAGACAGGTACCCAAGGAAATCTTTCAGAAAAGAAAGGAGGAGAGGTGGTAAACGAACAATCACCCACAAAATTATGAAGTATGAAAATCATCAAATGCATTCCTGACTGTCCAAAAATATATATTAATTTGTCAGGAATGGAGAAAAAAAAAAAAGAACAAAAGAAAAAGAGAGGGTGGGATGGAGGGAAATAGTAACACTCCACAAAACCAATAGCCAGTGTACTCAGAAAATAAATTCTAGTATATAGAATCTCCAGCCCATCAATAAACCTGCTAGTACTCCTCTCACCCTCCAAAAATATGAACAACTAATTAAAATGTGTATTATTTCAGACAGGCTTATCTCATCAAAAAGAATAATAAAAAAAACGCATTGCTCCTCTTGTTATCATCAACGCAAGTAACAACGTTAAAAGAAACACTTCCAATTTGACCTCTTTCGCCCATTGTGACCAGCAAACATTCTCAAACGAGTATTTAAAACCCATCAAGTTTAGTATGCTTGATTTAGAATCCTGAAGGTCCAGAAAAGATGCAACGATAATGACCTGACTTACTTCTAGCATGTTAACAGTTGAACACCCTGAAAGAAGTAATTCAATAAGATAAAACCAAATGATCCTACTTATCAAGGTGCAACTCCATCCATCAATCCAATAAATTATTGACTACAAATGTATGGGAACTCCATTGTCTGTAAAAGTATAACTAGACTCGTAACTTCCAGAACTCCTTAATCATAAGAATTCCACATAAAAGAATTCAAATCATTTGCCTTTCTCTCGCTAAAGGCCAGATTTTTCACTGTACACTGTAGTTTAAGCAATCCCATCACGAATGTAAAACTAAAGATTTATACTCTTCCAAAAGACAAAGTTACAGATAGAGTCACACTGAAAGTCAAAACTGCACCTTGTGTACAGACAACACATGCTCAAGTCCATGACTCGTACATAAGTTTTAAAGATGACACTAACACCAATTAAAATCTAACACTTCATATTTGCTAAATCCCATTTTGGTTATTTATAATCAAGCAGCACCAATTTGTTGAGGACAAACTTCTGAAGCAATTATGAAGGTTAAGGAATTGGGCTGTGCAAAAAGTTACTTGTGCATTTTTTTTTTCTCCGCAACATTTCCAGATCAAGATTGCATCTTAACTTCAACGAGTAACAAAACTTATCAGCTGGAAACTTAAATTTATGCAGAACTATAAATAAATGTTTCAACACCATAGTTATGGGCATGCAATAAGAATAAATAGAAACGGGAATTCCAGGTTCAACTACAAAGGCATGTATTATCTATTATCTATGATATTTATCCTACCATATATATCGTCACAAATTCAAGATATTTCATATATGCAGGGACATGAGAGAGCATATGAAGCATAAATGAAGAAGCTCACTTACTTCAAACTTTCAAGCTCCCATCCAAGAACGATCTAAAGCAATCAAAATACTATTTCCCAACATCATTATCTCATCTTTCATTCAAAGCCCAATTACAACTAAAAAAACTCTAACTTGTTGGTCTAAATCCAAAAATTCCCACTTCATAGTTTAAATTTCAAGACCCCATAATAAGACAGCAATGCAACAAAAATTTCATAGATATCTTAATCCTAATCCATCCCGCAATAGAAAAAGAAAGAAAAGAAACGAAAATATACTTTTGAGAGCTAAACCACCACTGCTATCGTAGGGCTCATAGTCAGGCAGCTTGGTACCGGAAAGAGTAATTTAACTCAAAGAGCGAAGCACACCAAAAACCCTGAATGTCAAAGCCAATTGTTCCTGGATGATTGGCGCTTCATCAAGAAAAAGAAATTAAGGGAAAAAAAAAAAAAAAAGGGAAATTTCAATCTAGATCCGTTATTTCGTTGTATTGCAAATTTGCAATAAGCTTATCTGCCTGGGCATAAAGTGGGTTCCAGGAAGTCCAATAACTGTGAAAGGATCCATTGGGCCTTTCAAAATGGTAATTCATTACATTCCAAAAGTAACCAATAGGCCTTGAGCCCATTTTATTAAGTAATTAATTAGCATTTAGCAGTTCTGTTCAATGACAATGGTTGGCTTAATTAGAATTTGCATACAAGCATATTATAAGCAAGTGATAAAGGAAAATAATACTATTTTTATTTTAATATTTTTAAAGAGCATAAGACAAAGAAAGTTTTTTTTACTACCAATTTGGAAATAACTGTAAAAATATTAAATTGCAGTGATTAATTTGGTAATATATAACATTAGTTGTTTCAAAATACAATTACGATTGCTTGTTTTTTTATGTAATTCATTAATAATAATATATCAAGATTTACAAATAAGCATATAGACATGACATAGAACTTTACTAGTTAATAGAGTTCGCTGATCTTCTAACGTAAGAAATAAATCCATATCCCTTTGAATAATGAAATTAAAACAAAAAAAATATAATATTAGATCTTTCCGCTTGAAGTTAATCTTGACAAAAAATATGAATTTTCGTAGCAACAACTAGTCCGTTAATTGAATTGGACGTCAAAATAATAATTGTTATGGATCTTATATAATTTGATTGTTTTTCCAATAATTTGCAATATTTGACGAATACATATAAGTTTCTACTGCTATACATCAATAGCATCAATAGAAGAACAAGCCGTATTACTAAACTCCATCAATCGAAGAGCCACACTTACGATTCAAGATTTAAAGACTCTAACTAAATAAAATCAAATATCATAATTTTATTTAACAATAAACCCTCACAAGAGTGACAAAAAAAAATTCCAAATATGAATAATTAAGCAGTAACAAAATAAAAAAATAAAAAAACAAATTTGAGTTTATTAAAACAAAAAAAAATTAAAAGCAAAAAAGTGAAGAAAAGAGATAGTAGAAAGTATGAGGTAAGAAGTTACCGCTAATAAACAACGGCAGCGTCAAATGAAAACTAAAGTTAGAAAACCAGAGAGAACAGAGAGAAATGTTTTAAATAGTTAGCCTTAAGTGGATTAGATCGGGGGAAGGTTGCTGTTACAAGATGTGTGCATATTCAATCTCAATTTTAGGACGAATTTGTATCATTTTTTATTATTGGGATCAAAATTCTAAGCAATTTGGCTCCAGATTCTTTAAAAGTTTAGACTTTAACTTACAATTTATCCTTATTGATATAACAGTGCAAATTTTAGGGACTTTTTAATAATTTTTTAAAACAATATGGATGAATTAATACTTTTGAGTAAACCTCCGGGACTTCGTAGTAAGTTGCCAGTAAACTTTTCAACAAGGCAGTGGAAAAGGAACAACATTTTTCCAAATTTGAAATTTAATCCGCGCTCATGCTAAGCGAATCTCCGCCGTCCATCTTCTACCCCCAATCGGCAGGCTCACTCTCCGTCTCTCCACCCGCAGACAGTCTGTCCATTCTCTCTTTGTCCGGAAAATTCTAATACTCTCAACGGATTAAACGATCAATGGCGACGATTCTCTAAAACCAAACAAAGGAGAAAATGACGACGATAGAGAAGCTGTTCGTGCAGATCTTCGAGAGGAAGAAGAGGATAATCGAGCAAGTGAAACACCAGACCGATCTATTCGACCAACACCTCGCCTCTAAATGCCTTCTTGACGGAATTGCGCCTCCAACCTGGCTATGGTCTCCTTCTATTCCTACCTTTGTCTCAGATCCAAATGGTAATCTCCTCTCTGTCTCGCTCTCTCTCGTTGCCTTTGCTCAAACGAATTTGAGCTATTTTTGCCCAAACGAATTTGAGCTATTTTTGCCATTTTGGCTTCCGGAAATGGAATGCTTAACTAAATGCTGTTTAGTGTGGTTACAGTATAATTTCATTTTTAATTTCATTGCAATTGTATCTCTCCTCTTAAGCAAACATGGGTTACTGAAAGCAGAACAAAGCATCTTCTAGTTTTATCAATTAATGGTGTTTGCTGAGTAGGTCTTGAAGGTTCCACTCAATTTCGTTTTGGAAATATTTCAGGCATTCCTTCTCAGTCTATGAATTATAATTTCCTCCATTTCCTATATATATATGTGCACGTGTTTCGAGATTTCAGAGCAAACTTTCACAGAGTTTTTGGCTTTATAATTCAACATTATAGTTCCATTAACATTTGGAGTTGCTCATATGCGACATTTGGAGTTGCTCATATGCGTTGTTTGAAGTTTTAAATATTTATGGCTTTTACTTGTATTATTGCCCTTTTTGGTATAGACGTAGGGAATGCTCTGGTCAGCATTTGTTTAAGCAAATAAAAGCTAATTTTGGCTGTTAACTATTAAGGACAATGAAATACTGAACTAATGAACAACTGTGTAGATTATGCATTTTGCATAAGGTGTTTGCTGATCTATTGTTTTTCAAGTTATGTTTCAGCAAAGAATTTAGATAAAGAGGTAATTAAATTCCTGTACCAAATTGTTGTGTAGTCACAGAGTTGAAGAAAGAGGAGCTTATATCAGAACTCTTGCTTCCGCGTCCTCAACCTGTAAACCCTTGCTCCAGCAGTCATTACTCTTTATATCAAAAGCACATTGTTACTGCTGATAACAAGGGGTTGACAAATGCTTCATGCACAGAAGTTCTTGCTTCAACCGATGGACTTGATGCAGGTGATAGGTTGTCGATTTTGCCTTCATATCTTGTTGATGATACTCAAGATGGACTCAATGGTGTTCCGGAGCTGGATTTCAGTGTTACATCTCCTCAAGATTGCTTAGATACAAAAATATCAGAAAATGGTCCTGATCACGCTCAATCATTGGTGAAGATTCAAAGATCAAAGTCAAGGCAAAAGGCTCTAGAGATACGCAATAGTGCAAAAGCAAATAAGTCACATTCATTTGATGAAAATAATGCTGGTGTTTACACCAGTCAAGTTTCAGGATCTGGGATTCATTCACTACAATATGAGAATGTTGATGGACAAGAGTTTGTTAAATCTGTTGAGGCACATACTGAAGGTTGTGAAGAAGCAGCAACTAAAGTAGGTGAATTTCAGGGGAAGGAAAATAATAGAGATATTTATTGTGGTATAACTACGAGATCGGGAAGTTCTAGCCAACTGAACAGATCTGCGAATGGTCCTGGGAATGATGGCGACTCTTCTTACATTGCCAAGGAAGGTGGCCCTATGAAGTCTATCAATGACTTAATACAATTGCCTAACTGTTTCAATGAGTTATCAGAACTAGCAAACCCTTCTGCTCTTGCTAAAACAAGTGTTACGGCAGAAGAAGCAAATGTGGTTAGTTGCAAGGGAAATGAAGTAAATAGCAATGTTTTCTCTGATAAAATTACAAGGTCTAAGTGTTCTATCTCTCAAGCCAGCACTTTGAAGGAGCCTCTGGAACTAGGTAACTCTTCTAGTGTTGCCAAGGAAGATGATGGGCATAGAGAGCCTTTTGATAAATCAAGAAACCAGTGTAACTCTGTTAGTGAGTTACTGCAATTGGTCAAGGCTTCATCTGTCATCTCTAATGGAAGTTGTGGATCAAGGAAAGCAAAAACCAGGGATAACTGTGTCAAGGAAAAGGGAAGCAGCACTTATGGTGGGAGAATAACAAGGTTTAGAAGTGCTAACCCACAACCTAATTGTGAGAATGAGTGTTTGAAGCTGGAGCGCTCTTGTGGTGACGGGAAGGAAGATGGTGTTAACAAAGCAAAACAACTGTCCAGTCATGCTGACAACTTAAGGGAATCAATTAAGCCTTTAGATTTCACTAATGAAAGTTGTGAGGAGAAAGCAAAAGTGAGGGACTGCCAAGACCTTGACGTGAGGAATGATGCTTATTGCCATGGAATAACATGCTCTTTTACTGAAAAATTTGTTCATGTTAATGAGTTCCCGAAAGTGGATATGGCTTCTAGTAATATGAAGGATAATGATTGTACGCATGCTCAGTCTTTGGGCAAATCATCACAACTACCTGAACAATCAAGTTTTGTTGAAGGCGTTAACCTTCAGGTTCAATCAGGTACTCAACCAAATGTCATGTCCTGTATTGAAAGCAATATAGCTGAAACTGACATAGGAGGTTATGATGGGCTAGTTGAGGCTTGTTCTGTTACTTCTGGATCCAGCTTGGATGGTTCTAAGTCCAGAGCAGAAGTTTTGGAGTCAATGCCACCTGGTGAATGTTTTATGCTTGTGCAGCCCAAGCAACTTGATTTTGATGATGTGGAAGGGAGCAGTTTGCTTGAAACTTCTGATCCTACCTTAGAAAATAAGCAAGAAATTACATCAGAGAAACAGCTTTCTACCTTGTTACATTCAACAGATCTATTGGATAAAGTAACATCTAATGCTCTGCATGAAAAACCTAATCCATCTACAGATATGCTGTTGCTGGAGAAGCAGAAGTTTTCAAGCAAAGAGAAGAAACCTGGGAAGGATTCATCTGAAGCTTGCATAATTGATGATGTGGGTGTTGTTGATGAAATTATCACTAAATCTGTACAGCAGAAAATGGATTCGTTCATTTCTAGAAATCAAAATGCGGATTCCTACTTCATGGGTTCATGGCCTCAGCATAAGCGAATAAAAATAGGGGGTCAATTTACTAATACCCTTTCTGCTTCTCGAAGTTTGAACATAGAACCATATCAGCCTATTCAAATGTATCATGTAAGTACATCTATGAATTATGCAGTAGATAACCTGAATGTAATCTGAAAAGCTGAAAACTTTTTGTGCATCTCAGATGGAACATGCAGCGCAATTAGATGTTCAAAACAGCCTAGTTAGAGACATGCATCAAAATATGGAGGACCAACAGATAGAGGAATCTGAAGTTTTACCATCGAACCTGCAAGTTGAAGAGGTATTTCCTTTTCAAGTGTAGATTCCGAGACTTGCTAATTTGTTGGTGTCAGCTCTGCAATGATGTAATTAGATACTGACCCCATATTTTCTGTTCTATTGGCAATCTGGATTTTAAAGAAGAATGGAAGATTAGACAACTTTACATCCATTCAGGGAACAAGCTACAGCATGTGCTTATCATGCCATATGTCTAGATAGATGTAACTGCTGACAAAAATTTGACCTTGGAACATGATCAATTCAAAAGAACAAGCATCATAATTATAAAAGCCTAAGGCGAGAAAAACAGCAAGAAAATTTAACAGCATGCTCCCACCCTTTTCCTCTATCTCTCTCTAAAATTCAGTGGCATAATTCATTGTTGTGATCAACCCTTTAATTTAGTAAGCGTATTCCTTAAATTTGATTGTTTGACCAATAAAATGTGATATCTTTTGTGGAAATACATCAGTCTTGCATCAGTTTTACCTTGTTTGACCCTTGCTCATGATAGTTCAATAGCATTTAAGCTTTGAGGGTTTGGTCCTACTGGTCCCATGATAATAGAAAAAATGTTTAACCATATGTAATTTTCAACATCTTTTTGATGGGAGAATATGCACTGTGCTTCATGCTTCTAAATAACAGATATTTGTGGTACAAATACACACTGATTAAAAAAATTTTTGGGGTGTATTACTGAGTCTGCTGTCTGCTGGTATTAGATAGCTTCTGATGCAGAATGTAATGTCGACTGACAGGATGCAACTACCTTGGAAGGGAAGGATAGAAGTGCAAGTACTGCTTTTACTTTGATGGTTGAACAACAAGGAGAACCTGTGGTCTCAAGTTTGAAAAAGCTGGCTGATGGTGTTTCTCAAGGCTGTTTTATGGAGAAAGCTGAAGAGGCAGCCTGTGATGTGACAGGGCAGCCAACTGCAGTAGAGAACCAGGTTTTATTTCAACTTGCAGATAAATTAGAACTGGGAGTTGAAGACGTCCTGACATGTACTGGAGACACCACGCAGGACAAGAAATATCATTTGGGAGAAAAGGACAGCTTGTCCTACTCTTACTCTGGTTCTCCTCATACCCGCTCCAAGATTGGTAATGATCAAAATATGCCTGAGTTTGAGAGTTTTTTCATGGAAAGCAATGACAAACGGCCATGCACTGCCAACGAGGGAATCAACTTTGACAAGTTGGATCTTCCACCTACTTCACTAGGACGTTCAAGTGTTTTAGAGAAGCTTTGCAAATCCAGTAGCCTGCACACACCACTTTCCCATTTTTCAGCTACTTATAAACTGCACAAAGCATTAAATTTATTTCAGTCCATTCCAAATGGGCTTTTAGAGGGCATGGAACTGCAGAGCACCCTTAATACGAATGGTGATTGGAGTGAGCAACTTGGTGATAGTTACAGTTACTTGAATGAGGATGTCAACTATGCTCTTCATGGAAGGTCCCATTCTGTCTCTCTGCCATTTTCTAATGCCCAAGCTGCATGCGATAGTAGGAAACGTTGTATGTCTCCAGTGGGGAAGCTTTGGGATGGAATCCCACTAAAGTCTGGCAGTTCTGGGAAGAGAGTGAGCTCAATTCCAGAGCTTCCTAGCATTAATGAAGAAAATGAGAATATAGATGGAGCGCCTACTGCATCTCTGAAAGATATTGGTCCAGAAGAGATGATTAGCTCAGTCAAAAGAGAGCCACTTGCTGACATCACAAAGAATTCAAATACTCTAATATCAGTTTGTGAAGCTCAGATACATGGTGATAGAAGCAGTCTTGCTTCTATGAACACAGAATTCAGCTTCAGTGGAACTTGTGACAGGGCCAAACCGAAGTTGGGGAATCAGAATGGTAACAAAAGAAGATTTACTAGTAAGAACAAGGAGAACCAGAATTTATCACTAGGACGAGATGGTGTTAAAAGAGAAAAGGAATCAGTTCGTACCAGATTTAGTAAACCAACTTTATCTAGAAAAACTGGTTTGAGGAAAGGAGGCCCAAGTCTGTCAGAGAACGAGTCTAAACGTAGCAATATAGTGTCAAATATTACTTCTTTTGTTCCACTTGTGCAACAAAAACAAGCTGCTGCAGTCATTACTGGTAACTTCCAAATATTCTCATTTGCCCTTTTTGTGTGTCTTGTTAATAATTATCTATGATAAATCCTTTTCTTTTTGTTTCTGGTCTAAAATTAATGTTGAACTCGACATTTCATGAATTTTGAACATGATCATATAAGTTCCATTGGTCACATGTCTCTACAACGGGAACCATCCATTCTTCACCATTCCAAAGTCTGTGTCATCTTCTGATGCTATATTGAGTTTCAAAATTTTTTTTTTATTTTTTTTTTATTTTTTTATTTTTTTTTTTAAATTTTATTTTATCGTTCTGGTTGCCTATGCTTCAGTTTCTCTGAAAAAGACACAACATTTATAATTTTTACTTGTTTAATACTAACTCTGAATGAGTATTTAAAATTGTGTGCCATCTTTGTTTCGTTGGTAATGTATATTTGGACTTTTTTGCTTCCTTGTAGGAAAGAGGGACGTCAAAGTGAAGGCCTTGGAGGCTGCTGAGGCTGCAAAGCGTCTTGCTGAAAAGAAGGAGAATGAAAGAAAGATGAGAAAGGAAGCCTTGAAGCTTGAGCGAGCAAGGATGGAAGAACAAATGGAGCTAGAGAAGAAAAATAAAGAAGAACAGAAGAAAAAAGAAACTGATATGGCAGCAAAGAAAAAGCAGAGGGAAGAAGAAGAAAGGAAAGAGAGAGCAAGAAAAAGAAAGCGTGTTGAGGATGGAAAGAGACGCCAGCTGCAACACGAGAAAAAGTTTCATGCTGAGAAAGAAGATAAAGATGTAAAATTCCAAGCTCCAGTATGTTCTCCTAGGCTCTCATATGATATTATTTAAGTTCCTTTGAGCTTCCTGTTTTAGGAATATTATAATTATATGGTTGTCAATTTTAGGATGGAAGAGCATCCGAGATGAAGGAATCCAAAGACAGATTAGGAAAGCATGGGATGATTGAAAAGATAAAGGGAGACAACAGTCTTCTGACAGTTCCTCACGCTAAACCTACAACTACGTCTAGCAAGGTTTCAACCGTTGACACTATAAATGCAAGTAGCATTCCTGAAGATTGTGAGGCTTTGGGAAATTATGGAGATAATTCAAAGGTAGAAGCTCATTTGCATGTTTTCATTTTCTTATTAAACACAATGTCCTCGAATTCTTCTCCAAAACTGCAGAGAAAGTTGCAAATAATTCCTAGTGCTATTTGGTGACCAACAAATCTATTGCCCCTTTGCAACCAGATAGAGAACTGCCTTGTTTTCTTTTGATTTTCGACTTTTGAGTGCTTTTATATTCTCATTATCGCTATAAAATATGATGATCTTATTCTTGCCAAATACGATCATCCCAAGTCAGAGTCCTAAAGTGTCAAGTCCTCTGAACTTCCCAAAAGCATTTTAACTTTCACAGCAAGGACAAGAAAGTTTTTGCAGTTTGATGGTGCAGTATTTTCACAGCCACAGTATGCTAGGGATTTTTACACATAATAGGAAAAGAGGAGTTTCCTTATTGATATGCTAATAGACAGTTATGCCATTGGTTTGTTCTCTTTATCTTTGCATATAATGCTCATGCCTAGTCTACCTTTAATTAGGTGATGGGATGCTTTTACAAGAGAAGTGAGAGTGGCAGTGTAATTTCTAATGTAAGTCAAGAACAATCCTATGACATTGAACAATCCTATGACATTTCTCCGTATAAAGGTTCAGATGATGAAGACGAAGACGAAGACGATGACGATGACGTCCCAAATACTAAATTTGTTCCATCATGGACCAGGTATGTCATCTGAATTTAAAATTTTGAATGCAGCATTTTGAAATTGTTTCTAAATTTTATTCGACACAAAACAAGATACCTGCAGATGTTGCAGATGCAATAATGCAAGCTTCTTTCAATGTTTCTTGCTTGGTCCTCATTGCTTTTTAAAAATAAAGCCCAGTTGGATGAAAGTGGCTCTCTTACATCCTCTTATTCTTCCCCAACAACATAGTATATCAAAAAACAAAAACAAAAAATCATATCGCCTATTATTTTTTGAGACAAGAACATCTCTCTGCATGCCTTGATGGAGCAATTAATAATTAATTTTTCCTTTCTGCAGTAAAAGTCAGCTGGCTCTGGTTGTTACATCTCAGCAAAGAATAGATCCAGAATCAATTTTTCCCCCAGAAAGCTTTTGTAGTATTAGTGAAGGTGATATTAGTGGATACTGTGGCATTATTGCTCTGTTATCTATTTCAGAACTGAAATATTAATTGCTCTTTTTTGCAGTTCTCTTGCCAAGAAGGCTTCAGCAAAAATAGTGGTTGTACCAATAAAGTTGGAAAATTCTATAATAGATTTTGGAAGTCCATTTTGCAGCCGAATTCAGGAGTAGGTGATTTCCTTTTATCACATTTGTACCTAAAGATTGTAAATTTATAATAATGTATATATTTCTCATTCCATGTGTAGATTAGATCCTTAGCAAAGTGAGAATACTTGAACAGATTATCTAGTTGGTGATCTACTGCTAAGCCTTTTGTTTGTTAACTGACTGAAGCAACCTCGTCAGCTAAGGTAGCAAAAAGAGTGCACCTTTTATTTTATATGAAGACGAAAGAAAATGAAAATGAAAATGCCTTTCTGTATTTGAGTGCATTGATAAAAAGAGGAATTGGTGGGAAAGAAAGCCAGAAGGTGGGGTAGCTTTAGCTTATCTCAATAGAATTTTAAAATTTAATATTATGTAAATTCAATCTGGATTGAAATTATCTTTAAATATTAGTCTTAAAAATTGAAAGAAATGTTGGGATTATACGTAATTGAAGCACCTTAATGAAGATTTATAGTATCATTTAAATAAATACAGATCGAAATCATAGATAGAAAATAATGTATTAAATGTGTAATTTATAAATCATATGCCCGTTTTAGTGGGTAATAAAGTTTATATAATAAGGAACTTGAGTTTAGTTTAATTCATATGAAATTAAACCGTTTTAGCATATGCCAAATCACAATCCAAAATGGTCAAATTCTTACGTACAGTATTTTCATTCTTCTAGTTCTAACGGCTAAATGACGTATGCTCTATTGAATTAATAAACCTGGGCCAGAAGGTCACATGGCCTCCCTATGTCATTATCAAATCCTCCAAATTTATCACGAAACTTTATACATTGCTGGTTGGATTTCAAATCTATTTAAAAGCTTAAAGATTTGAATGTCCAAAGCCATTGGCCATTTATAATCCGTTTCTGCTTAAAAAGTAAAAATGCACCCCCACCCAACAAGTTTAAATTAAAAAGTGAAGCATAAAGCACAGCTAGCTTATACAATTTGTTTTAATTTCTAATTGTATCTTTCAATTCTCTAACAATAGCAAAAGCCCTTAAACCAGTTTAGGGAGATAATTAAACATTAATGATATATTAATGTGTCAATGTGAAAGTGGCTTATATAGTAGCACATGATCAAAGAGGGCAAGTCACATGGCTCCCTGCTGACCTTGTCATTTGCCAATAATTGTAAGCATCTTAAAACGGTCAGTTTTGAAAATTGCACATTTTAGCTCATCCTGACCAAACTGAGACCCCACACCACAACCTGATCTCACTTGTCAATTTGACTCGGTCCATTGATGAACTCAAAACGCTGTCGTTTTAGAAGCACACAAAAGAACTGGTAACCGTTATATGCTTGCTCCATTTTTCAATCCCCCACTCCCTCTTGTCTTCAAACCGTTTAAACCCCATTTTCCCACCAACCCTTCTCTCTCTATCTTTCTCTCTCTCATGAATTCAATTCCAATCATTCTATTCTTTAGTCTTTTTCACCATTAGCGCTCTAAAAAGCTTAGCAGAAACAAACCCATTTGTTAAAGATCAAGATTTTCAATAACTATGCTTCCAAGAAAGCTTCTTGTTTTCTTGTTTCTCTTAGTTCTCTTCAATTCCAGAAACCCGTTTCTTGTATTAGCCAATTATAATACTGTGAGTTTTGATTTCTCTTCTTTAACTCTCCGGAATCTCACTCTTCTTGGCGATTCTTATCTCCGAAATGGCGCCGTTGGTCTCACACGCGATGTTACAGTCCCTTCTACAAGCTCAGGCACTGTAATCTACAACGACCCAATTTCATTCTTCGACCCAGAATCAAATAAAACTGCTTCTTTTTCAACAAAGTTCACTTTCTCCATTAATAATGTCAGTCCTGCTTCTTTTGGCGATGGGTTTACCTTTTTTCTTTCACAAGATAATCAAACTATTGGTAGTGCAGGTGGATTTCTAGGGCTTGTTAATTCTTCTCAATCGAGCAATAATAAGTTTGTGGCTATTGAATTTGACACTAGACTTGATCCCCATTTCAACGACCCAAATGATAACCATGTAGGTTTAGATGTTGATAATCTTGATTCAATCAAGACTGCTGATCCAAACTCGCAAGATATCGATTTAAAGAGTGGGAATTCAATCACTGCTTGGATCAATTACAAGAATGATTTGAAGGTTTTGAATGTTTTCTTGAGTTATTCGAATTCAAAACCCTCTAAGCCATTATTGGGTGTAGATATAGATCTCTTTGGGCATCTTAAAGAGGACATGTATGTGGGGTTTTCAGGTTCTACAGAAGGAAGCACTGAGCTTCATTTAATTGAGAGTTGGAGCTTTAAAACGTTTGGGTTTCTTCCTGTTAGGCCAAAATCACATCCTGATAATGTGTCTGATACTTCAGTGACAGTAGAAGCACCTACTGCTCCTTTTTTGAGGTCTACTGATAAGAGTCACAAAGGTCTTGGCTTGGGTCTTGGAATTGCTGGTCCAGCTTTCTTTTGTGCTTTCTTGGTGGTTTTTGGCTATATTTCTTTCAAGAAGTGGCAAAAGAGCAAGATTGTGAAGAGCTTAAAAGCAGAACTAGTGGCAGGGCCAAGAGAATATAGTTTTAAAGAGCTTAGTTCAGCCACAAAAGGTTTTCATTCGAGCAGAATGATAGGAAGAGGCTCATTTGGTAATGTGTATAAAGCTTACTTTCTCTCTTCTGGTAATGTTGCGGCAGTTAAAAGATCAAAGCATTCTCATGAAGGTAGAGCTGATTTTATTGCTGAATTATCTATTATTGCTTGTTTGAGGCACAAGAATTTGCTGCAACTACAAGGTTGGTGTGTTGAGAAGAATGAATTGCTGCTTGTTTATGAGTTTATGCCGTACGGAAGCCTTGATAAGATGTTATATCAGGAAGCTGAAAATGGTACAATTTTAACTTGGTCTCATAGGCAGAACATTGCTATTGGCTTGGCCTCTGCATTGACATATTTGCATCAAGAATGTGAGCAGCAAGTAATTCATAGAGACATAAAGACTAGTAATGTAATGCTGGATGGGAATTTCAATGCAAGGCTAGGTGATTTTGGGTTGGCAAGGATAATGGATCATGATAAGAGTCCTGTATCTACACTTACTGCTGGAACAATGGGGTATTTAGCTCCTGAATATCTTCACTATGGGAAAGCAACTGAGAAAACTGATGTTTTCAGTTATGGTGTAGTGATGCTTGAAGTGGCTTGTGGCAGGAGGCCAATTGAGAGAGAAGGAGATAGCCAAAAAATGGTGAATTTGGTTGACTGGGTTTGGGGGTTGTACAGTGAGGGAAAAATTATTGAAGCAGCTGATGAAAGGCTAAATGGCGAGTTCGAGGAAGAAGAAATGACTAGGCTGTTACTTGTGGGATTAAGCTGTGCTAACCCAGATAGCATGGCGAGACCTACAATGAGAAGAGTCTTGCAAATCCTTAATGGTGAGGCTGAGCCTATTATTGTTCCAAAGATGAAACCAACTCTCACTTTCTCTTCTTCCTTGCCTTTGAGTCTCGAAGATATTTTTTGTGATTGTGAATAGTTCAAGATTCCCCATCAACTTCCTGGAGCAGCTTTTTCAATTTTTCTCGTGCAACACTTGCTAATTGTTTGATTCTTTCAGTTTTTGTCTACTTTCTGATTGTAGCTTAGTTAGCTACACTGTATACAATGATTAGATAATGTTGGAGTTCAAAAGCCTTAGTTCAATACTGTTCTATTGAACTATGTGGTTACTACTGTATCCTGCAGACAAACCAGTTTCTGTTAACACTTCAAAATGTATTTGATCTTTGGAAATTATCAATTGACAAGTTTTCCACTATATCTTCTCTTCTTCTAGCTTATAATTTATATGTAAATTCACTTAGATACGTTTTGGCAATGTTGTAAACAAACTTCTGGTGATTCCCTGCATACTCTTGAAAAGTGGGTATGATTGTAACTTCAGATTCTTGCGTATGAACTGTGAAGGAGAAAGATGAAGAAGTTGGTAGCTATATATATAGTATACTTTATATGAAAGATGAAGAAGAAAGATGAACAGGGATATTTATATCAAATGGGGAGAGAAATTTTGATAGATTTTTTTCACGTCTAAGTCTCTTTTTTAAATATTGAGGTATAAAAAATAATTTTCTAAATTTTTATGGATTTTTTAAAGATTCCTGCTACCTTTTTAACAATGTGCATTATAATATTTAAAAGATATATGTGTAAATTATAGCATACTGCGTGTTCTTGTATTTTGAAAATTAATTTTTAACCTTATACCTTTTAATCTTTTAAAATTAATAATATTTTTTCTCATTTAATTTCATTTATTTTACAATCATAATTAATATTTTTTGAAAACGATTAATATGAATATGGATGTGTAAACTTGAATATCTAATAATATATATTAATAAGTATAAATAAAATAAAGAAATTCAATCTTAAAAAAAAAAAGAAATTCAAAAAAATCAGAACTATTATTATTATATATATTATGTTAAAAAATAATTGTAAAATTTTTTATTGTTATATTAATTTGATCTTTTTAAAATTACTATAAATTTTAATATTGTCCATTAATATTCTAAAATTTTTATAACATTTAATTATAAAATAATTGGATGAATAAGAATATTCATAGTAAAAAGGCTAATATTTAAAGTCAATTAGCAATCTTATCATTGAAAACAATGTAAATATTATCTATAACTTGCCTACTCCATTAAGAATTATAAGAATTAATATTTTATTATAACAATAAAAAATAATTATTTGAACTCATATTCAAGTTTCTCTTTACGTTTTATTAGTATGAATAAATAATTAATATTTATTTACAACAACTTCTACTAAGAGTAAGTTAATAACATATTATTTTATATACTATAAATTATATTATTTTTAATATTATAAATGTATTAAATTTACTATATATTAAGAATATTAATTGAGAAGTTTTCTTTGGAATTAGAATTTTATTGTGGAAAAGTTTTGTCCTACCATATTATTATATATGTTTGTGTTTAGCTCTAATTGCTTTTACGGATTAAAAATTTATTTATTTTGCTATCAAAAATATGTTCTTATTGGCTTAGTAATTATTTTATTTATAATTGCATATGCTACTTAATTATTATTTTTTAATAATGTTCAACATAATGATACTTGCAAAAAGAATAAATTAGTCACAATAATAGATTTTTAAAAAAATAATATTAGCTGATTTTAAGCTAAATATTATATTTTGTTATCCATTCACTTTTATATTTTATTTTAGAAAATAGTTAGTACCTTCTCTAACATTCAAAATCTAAATTAAAAAAATAAATAATCGTCGTGTTAGCTATTGGATTTAATTATTCTTAATACTGAATACTCAAAATATTGATAAAATAAATTTTAGCTAAGAATAATGTAAAATATTCACAATATCAATTGATGATTTCATTATAATATATCGATTTAGATTCACTTTGACTCTGCAATGACATATCCTAGCTGCTGCTAGCAATAGTTCTAGCCTGAATTTTACTAAATCTTATGAATTATATACTAAATTAAGGAAAATATTGCAAGGATTATGAATTTCATTGTTAATTTCACATTTGATCAACTATTTGACCAAATCCAACCTTAGATATAACTTCAAAAACCCTAGCTATTAACTCAAACAATCGCATAAAACTTAGAACTAACTGCGGAAAAATGATGAAATAACAAGAGGTCTATAAATACAAAAATTAAAATACAAGTAAGAATAACTGAGTAATATATAATGAAAAACATGTATATGCAAATAACAAAATTATTAAGACAATCAATTATTATATCAAATGAATTTACTATCAAAAAATTTGGAAAAGTAATAATAATTATTATAACTAAAATTATTTTTTTTTTAAATATTATTCTATAATATATAAAATGTAAAAAATAATAATTTACGAGTAAAAACAACGAGTATAAACACGTGCAACGCGCACGTTGTATAAGGAAAATAATAAATTAATCTTTGAATTATAATCATACTATGAGAATCTCTATCTTCAAACATAAATTATAAAATTTTTAAATTATAATTTTATTAATATTATTAGAGATTTATTATTAATTTAACTATAATTTAAAAACTAATTTTTAGTCAGTTGCCATTTAAAAGACCCTATTTGAAATGAAATAATAAGCTAGGGACTTCATATTAGCTTTTCAAAATAGAAGTCTCCATATATATATATATATATATATATATATATATATATATATAATTTGCTTTGAGAAACAAAGGTCACCGAATATTACAAAATTCTCCATTGGCATGAAGTTTGTTTTCATTTCGGTACATTGATTTCGTTCTGATATAATTTCTCTCTGTAGTGAATCACACACAGCAAAGTCCTCCTTGCTTTCCTCGCTTTCTTTCTTTCCCTGTCCGAGACACAGAGGGAGGGCAGTCTATTTGCGGATCTCACTCTCTCTCGATCCAGAGCAAGAGGTAAGCCTAATACCCATTGCTGTTGATCTACTCCATTTCTCTCTTTAACTCCAACCTAATCTACTTCAATCTTCGATTATTGGTTGCCTATGAACTCACACGATGTTTCATTTATCAATCTTATGATTCGTGCAATTTAGTGAAATCTTGATTTTGTTTTAGTTAAATCTCTTTATTGTGAAAATTGAATTGAATACATGCAAAATTTTGAATTTGCAATGGGTGCTTTTTTTTATTATTATTTAAAATTGTTTTCCATTTGATTAAATCATAAGGGTTATTTTATGTGTACCTTTTCTGCTAGATCTGATGTAGTCAGTCTCTCAGTTGAATGTGCAGTAATCTGTTTCTTGTGCATGTGTGGAATGTATGCAACTAATGCTTTATTTCAGTGAATTGTGATTGAAATTTTTATCAAGTCTAACATTAGATTAGATTATTAAAAGTAGGGGTTTATGAGAGCTAATGGTGATTTTAATTTTGCGCGTCATTTTGACTTGCTGAAAGAAAGAAGTGGAGAGTCAGAATCCTCCTTAACTAAAATTTTCAACTTTTTCCCTTTTTTTTTTTTTTTTTTTTTTTTTTTTTTTTTTTGAAAAAAGAAACATGTGAAGGACACAACGGGTGATGACATTTTCTGGTGCTTTTGGATAATTCAGGCCGCTTAAGCTTCAATTTTTATATGCATGCTCACGCACATGAAAGTGCAGTTTTAGGGCAGACCTATTTTAGCTTCAGTTTTGTTTCTTTCTTGATGGCTCATGAGCTTGAGTTTGCTGCTTGTCAATATGAAGGGTATGCATCGCCTGAGTTCTTCTGCCTCCTCTGTTTAGCAACTGCTAGATGCTGATAGAAATTGGGTTTAGTACAAGCAACATTATACTGATATGGGTCGCTTAAAGCTGCAATCAGGAATTAAAGCAATGGAGGAAGAATCTGTGGGATGTGACTCTTCCTATTCTAATAAAGCTACTTTAGCATGCATGATCAATGCAGAAGTAGGTGCTGTATTGGCAGTTATGAGGAGAAACGTAAGATGGGGAGGTCGTTATGTGTCTGGTGATGATCAATTGGACCACCCTTTGATTCAGTCTTTGAAGGCATTGCGGAAGCAAATTTTCTCATGTCAGCATCCATGGCATACCATCAATCCTGCTGTGTATCTCCAGCCATTTTTGGATGTAATTCGATCTGATGAAACTAGTGCCCCAATCACTGGAGTTGCATTGTCATCTGTTTACAAGATTTTAACTGTCGATGTGATTGATCAAAATACTGTAAATGTTAAAGATGCCATGCACTTGGTAGTTGATGCTGTGACAAGTTGCCGATTTGAAGTGACAGATCCTGCAACGGAAGAGGTGGTGCTAATGAAGATACTTCAGGTTCTTCTTGCTTGTATGAAAAGTAAAGCATCTGCCACACTGAGTAATCAGCATGTCTGTACCATAGTGAACACTTGTTTCCGTATAGTTCACCAAGCTGGAACTAAAGGTGAATTGTTACAGCGGATAGCTCGTCACACAATGCATGAACTTGTTAGATGCATTTTTTCCCTCCTGCCAGATGTTGACAACAAAGAATATGCAATGGTCAATGGAGTTAGTCCTACCAAACAGGAGGTATAATTGCACATTTCATTCTTGTTCACAACTGCAATTTCTCCTCTCCTTGTCCTTTAGTTAGTTTCTGAGATGTGATAGAAAAGTGCTGGAAGAAAAACTGGAAAAAAAAATTGAATTCTTTTCCTTTCAATGCATTTTAATGAATCATGGTTAAGGGTTTGGCTAAAGAAACCGAAATTGATGTCCATCAAGGGTATTGGTTTTGATGAAATTGATAGAAAAGAGATCCTTCTTATTCTTATTAATTACACATCAGAAAATGTGGTTCTTATTCCATTTTTCAGACTTGAAAAGTGATGAAAGATTATGGGAAAATTTTTAGTGGTTTTAATTCAAAGTCAATAGCTGATAAATCTTGGCTCATTGATTTTACTTTAACTGAAACTTTGAGGTTTACCTTAATGGTATTTTGGTTTGAGATTTACAGACTCTTCTCTTTTACCATTTCTTCGAGTATCAGTTAATCAATAAGGAATTATGGGAGGCTATTTTGAGTTCCAGGACTGGTATCTCATCATCAAGGCATATGCCAAAACTTGTCTAGCACTTTAGTACCTTGAAAATTTTCTCTAAATTTGCAAACGTAGCTAATGTCTTGAGGTTTATCACTTTGAATACGTCTGGTGGTATGTAGCTTAGAGATGATGTATTGGCCTTCTACATCTATAAGATTTGGATCGAACAGTGGTAATAATAAGTTTTTGTTTTGGACTTATCTGCATCATTTTTTTTATAACTTAGAATATGTGTAACCTTCTATCGTACAGATTCGTGGTCTAGATAATGATTACAGCTTCAGTAGCAAACAAATGGAAAATGGCAACAATGGCTCTGAATTTGATGGTCAAGCATCCTCTGTAAGTTTTGGTTCCAGTGCTTCCTCAGATCTGGTGGCAACTGTAATGGAGGAAAACACAATTGGAGTTCATAGTGGAAAAAATGCCCTTCCACATGATTTGCACCTCATGACACAGCCATATGGTCTCCCCTGCATGGTGGAGATATTTCACTTCTTGTGTTCTTTATTAAATGTTGTTGATCATATGGGAGTGGGTCCGAGGTCTAATACAATAGCTTTTGATGAAGATGTGCCTCTTTTTGCACTGGGCTTAATTAATTCAGCTATAGAATTGGGTGGGCCTTATATTCGTCATCATCCCAAGTTATTGAGTTTGATTCAAGATGAACTATTTTCTAACCTGATGCAGTTTGGCTTGTCAATGAGCCCACTTATTCTCTCAATGGTTTGTAGTATTGTTCTCAACCTGTATCACCATTTACGTGCTGAACTCAAATTGCAGCTTGAGGCTTTCTTCTCTTGTGTGATTTTAAGACTTGCACAGAGCAGATATGGTGCTTCATACCAGCAGCAGGAGGTTGCAATGGAGGCTCTTGTAGACTTCTGCAGGCAGAAAACATTTATGGTGGAGATGTATGCTAACTTAGACTGTGACATAACATGCGGTAATGTGTTTGAAGACCTAGCTAATTTGTTGTCAAAGAGTGCATTTCCAGTGAACTGCCCTTTGTCTGCAATGCACATTCTTGCACTGGATGGTCTCATTGCTGTTATTCAAGGGATGGCTGAAGGGATAGACAATGGATCGGTTGGTTCAGAACAGGCTCCATTGAACCTTGAGGAGTATACACCCTTCTGGATGGAAAAGTGTGACAACTATAGTGATCCTACTCATTGGGTTCCCTTTGTCCTCCAGAGAAAGCATATCAAGAGGAGATTGATGATTGGAGCTGATCACTTCAACCGTGATCCAAAGGAAGGCCTGAAATTTCTCCAGGGAACGCATCTCTTACCTAACAAACTTCACCCCCAAAGTGTGGCCTGCTTTTTCAGATACACTGCTGGGTTAGATAAGAATGTTATTGGAGATTTCCTGGGAAATCATGATGAGTTTTGCGTTCAGGTTCTTCATGAATTTGCCAGGACTTTTGATTTCCAAGGTATGAATCTGGATGATGCTCTGCGGTTGTTCTTGGAAACTTTTAGGCTGCCTGGAGAATCTCAAAAAATACAAAGGGTACTTGAGGCCTTTTCTGAGCGATACTATGAGCAATCACCACAGATCCTAGCTAACAAGGATGCTGCTCTTTTATTATCATATTCTCTTATAATGCTCAACACAGATCAGCATAATGTACAGGTGAAAAAGAAGATGACAGAAGAGGATTTTGTACGAAATAATAGGCGCATCAATGGAGGCAATGACTTACCTCGGGAATTCTTGTCTGAACTGTATCATTCAATATGCAAGAATGAGATCCGCACTACTCCAGAACAAGGAGCTGGCTTCCCTGTAATGACTTCGAGTCGTTGGATTAGTCTGATACACAACTCCAAGAAAACTTCTCCGTTCATTGTATATGATTCAAAGGCATACCTTGACCGAGATATGTTTGCTATAATGTCAGGTCCCGCAATTGCTGCTATTTCGGTTGTGTTTGATCATGCAGAACACGAAGATATTTACCAGACATGCATTGATGGATTCTTAGCCGTTGCAAAAATTTCTGCATGTCATCATTTCGAACATGTACTGGATGATCTAGTTGTGTCTCTATGTAAGTTCACAACCCTCTTGGATCCATCATATCCAGAGGAACATGTGCTTGCCTTTGGTGATGACACTAAAGCCAGGATGGCAACTGTGGCTCTTTTCACCATTGCAAATAGATATGGTGATTATATTCGTACAGGTTGGAGAAATATTATGGAGTGCATTTTGCGGTTGCACAAGCTTGGTCTTCTTCCAGCATGTGTGGCCAGTGATGTGGCTGATGAATCAGAAACTTCTGCTGACCCTGGACATGGGAAACCTATTACAAATCCTTTGCCTTCAGCTCATATGCAATCCACGGGAGCTCCCAAGAAATCTTCTGGCTTGATGGGCCGGTTTAGTCAGCTCCTATCTCTTGAAACTGAGGAGCCAATATCTCAACCCACTGAGGAAGAACTTGCTGCTCAGCGACGCACCCTTGAAACTATCCAAAAATGTCATGTTGATAGCATATTTGCTGAAAGTAAATTCTTGCAGGCTGAATCCTTAGAACAGCTTGCACAAGCACTCATCTGGGCAGCAGGTGGGTCTCAGAGAGGGAACAGCTTTCCTGAGGATGAAGATACTGCAGTTTTCTGCCTGGAGTTGCTGATTGCAATTACTCTTAACAACCGGGACAGGATTGTGCGGCTGTGGCAGAGTGTTTATGAGCATATAGCTAATATTGTTCAGTCCACTGTAATGCCTTGTGCCTTGGTAGAGAAGGCTGTGTTTGGACTCCTTCGAATTTGTCAACGATTGCTTCCTTACAAAGAGAACCTGGCCGATGAACTTTTAAGGTCGCTGCAACTTGTTTTGAAACTAGATGCTCGTGTTGCTGATGCTTATTGTGAACAAATTACAGTGGAAGTTAGTCGCCTCGTAAAAGCAAATGCTACACATATCAGATCTCTAATGGGGTGGCGTACAATTACGTCCTTACTTTCCATTACAGCTCGTCACCCTGAAGCTTCTGAACCTGGATTTGATGCATTGTCGTTCATTATGAGTGACGGAGTCCACTTGTTACCGGCCAATTATGTCCTCTGGGTGGATGCAGCAAGGCAGTTTGCAGAGTCTCGTGTGGCAGAGGCAGCAAGGTCTGTGCATGCACTAGATCTTATGACAGGCTCCGTTGATTGTTTAGTTCGGTGGTCTCACGAGGCTAAGGAGTCATTGGGGGAGGAGGAAGCTGCAAAGTTGTCTCAGGATATTGGGGAAATGTGGTTGAGGCTTGTGCAGGGATTAAGAAAAGTTTGTTTGGATCAGAGAGAAGAAGTTAGAAACCACGCACTTCTATCATTGCAAAAGTGCTTGACAGTAGTGGATGGGATCAATCTCCCACCTGGTTTGTGGTTGCAGTGTTTTGATCTGGTAATCTTTACATTGCTTGATGACTTGCTTGAAAATGCTCAGGGACACACCCACAAGGGGTACAGAAACATGGACGGCACACTAATCATTGCTGTAAAGCTCCTCTCAAAAGTGTTTTTACGGTTACTCCATGACCTTTCACAATTAACAACTTTCTCTAAGTTATGGCTGGAAGTTCTCAGCCGAATGGAAAAATATCTAAAGGTTAAAGTAAGAGGGAGGAAGAGTGAGAAGCTTCATGAAGCTGTGCCTGAGCTTCTTAAGAACACCTTGCTTGTAATGAAGACCAGTGGAGTGCTTGTACAAAGTAGTGCCTCAGGTGGAGATAGCTTGTGGGAACTAACGTGGCAGCATGTGAATAAAATTGCACCATCTTTGCAATCTGAGGTGTTCCCTGATCAAGAATTGGAGAAGTTGCAGCCTAAGAATGCTGAATCGGGTGGAGGTATTATGTCTGATGAAACAGGTTCTGTTCCTCCAAATGTATCAGTGGCTTCTGGCGGTTGACATGAGCGCAGTGTTTCATACTATCCTGCATTAGTTTGTTGTTACATGTAGCTATGAGCACAATATTTGCAAGCACTGAGGCGGTACATTTTCATGAACGAACACCAAAAATTAACTGGACTATTGGTACATGCCGTCGGACGCAAATTGCACAGAAGAAAGGAGCCAAAATTGTGAACGTTGTTTTAAGAGAAGTAAAAAAAGGTTTGATTTTTCCTACTAATGCTCATCTCTGCTTTCATGAAACCTGGCCAGAGTTTGTTGTCATTACCAAATTGCGGATTTCCTGAAGATACATATGCAAATGAGTGATTCAACTGTGTAGGAAGATTTTGGAGATGTGAATTTGTACTTTGGAGACGTGATTCAACATGTGATTTTGTATTTTGACGATTTTGAAGAGAACAATTTGTCTCATATATACTGTGTAGGAAATTTTAGCCTATATAATGAAGAGTTCAATTTTTTCTGAAGACTAATGAATGGACCTATGATATGGCAAAGCCAGATTATTATTGGGCCTGGAAAATTTTGTTTTGGTGATGCAAATTTTTTGTTGACTGTATTTGATTGAAAAGAGTAATGCACAAGATACTAACCATTGTATAGACAATCAATATTTATAATGGATTTAGCTCTTGTTGATAAAAATGTTATTGCAATTATTACAGCTTGTCTTGTGCCTCTCATCTTCATACCCATAAGGACATTCTGCTTCTAATTATTTTGATATTTTCCCTTTTAGGTCCTTGATTAAGATTCCTTTTAATTTTATTCTCCTGGTGAAAATTTTCTTTGTAATAAATATTCAGCTTCAATATCAATATCCCTTTTTTACAGAATCCATGTGATATAAGCAAAAAAAATGTGCAAAAATATAAATTAAACAAAGCTTGAGGATGACAGCACAGCGACTGAAATGGTCAGGAAACTGTAGTGTTTGCACCAAAAGGTTAAAACAATGAAATATTAAGGAAACAGTAGTGTTGGCACAAAGTGGTGAAAACAATCATTTTGATTCTCAGATTCAAAAGGACAAAAAAAGAACAAAAAAAAAAAAGAAAAGTAAAAAAAACAGTCATTTTCATGTCAAAGTCAGCCTCCCAAACTGCTAAATTCTCTGCAAATGCAATTTTCTCTGAGTACTCCATTTCCAAATTTTGCTAATACTTGTGTTTGCCTTTTTATGACCCATATTAATGGACTCTGATACTTCGACTTCATGGTACTGACTCTGTCCAGTGCTCCTCCTTCCTTTCCAAGCCTTCCAACTCCACTTGCTGCTTGTACTGGGTTACTAGTTTCAGTATTCAATTAATATTGCTTTCAATTTCATGGCCACCATAAACAACGGTAAGGTAGAAAAGTTAATAATAAAAATTGAATGTACTTGTAGGAAGTGGATAAAAATTTTATAAATAATGAAAATAAAAGAAATAAAATCATAATAAAGTGCAGTAGCAATATGCAATATGTGTATATATAATAGGAAAAACAAATAATCCACCTTACAGTAGTATTGTATATGGAGAGAATGAGAAAGGTAGAAGAAAGAAATGGAGGAATATGAATGTGATCATGGTGGTGACAGAAGAGGAGAGAGCACACTCCCTGCAAAACCAAAGACTTTGTTTAGCTAATGCTGGGTTGTGCTCTCTCTCTTCTGTCAACATTTCTTTTTCCCTTTTCTCTTTTCTTTGCTCTCTTCTTCCTCTTTAGCCAATACAATCACTTTTCCTGGAAAATATGTCCAAAGCGCACTTTTCCTGGAAAATGTAATTAAGATGGTCATGGTCATTTCTTACTCATCATTTCACGTATGCATGTGCCAATATAAACAAAATATTGTTTTGTAACAGGAAAAATACAATACTGCTTACCCATATATGCTTATACATTGCTGTGGATCAATTCAAGATTATAATTCAAGATTGATCCAATATTCTATTTTTCGCTCAGCATATGTTTTAAAAGAAGAAAACACAGTCAAAACACTGAAACTATGAAAAAAAATAAAGAACAGAAAGAAAATAAAATCTGAAGATTCAAAAGAAAATCAAGATAGGTAGAAAGGAAAAGAGAGAGAGACGTAGAAGCTAACAACTCTATCCCAACCTAACCGATGAGCAAAATCCAGAAGTCCCCGTTGGCCCTTTTATAGGGGCTTGATTACCGGCTAATACCAGTAAGATATGGTAGTGACTGGCAAATGAGGGTGGAAGTGGTCCTCAAGATTAAGTTGGATTTAACAATGGCTATGTTATATATAAGTTGGCAGTGTTCACACAAATAGAGATTGCCTTTCCTTTTGAATTTGCAATTTGAAAAATCTTCACTGTCATAATTGTTAAATGGTAACAAGCAGAAGAATTATCTTAAAATATTTGCATTTACTTTGACTAAATAAGGTAATAAAAGAAATCGTACAAGCAACCTCATAAATGTGGGACTAAATACAGATAGGATAGTGACCGGCTATAGCAGGTGGATCCGAGAATAGGTCTTACTCTCCACCTGACTCTGACCATGCACGTGACCGTAGGTTGCATAAAGCGAGGGATGTGGCTTCTTCATTCCCGAGTTGGCGAATACTGGTAGCAGTAAACGTGGCAAGCAGATAAGGGAACTTCTGTTCTGTGGTCCCAATGGCTCAAACCCATTCAACTCTGATACAAAAGGCCGGGTCTGGATTTCAAGAGGCCCATATGCAAAAAGCTCAAGTTTTCCCAACTTCAAAGCTCGGTATTTATCGTTCACGTTGTCGGGCTTATTTCAGTACTAAAGTTTGAATGTATAAACGGTAATCGACTTGTCTAAACACGGTTTACTGTTCGATACAGCGACAAATTAATGAAAAATAAATTTTTAATAAAATAAAAGAATTTTTTATCATTTATTAAGAAAAAAAATAAAATTAGAAAATTTTTTAAAAACCGCTATTTTCACTATTTTGATCCATAAAAGAAGCCATATATTAAGTGTATGCGAATCTAATCATATATGAACATCAATTAATAAAAGAATCATTAATGTTGAAAAAGAATACATGGGTGGATATCATAGGATCCAATTTATTCTTGTAGCAAACATATTCTTTCAACAACAAATTTTATTTGGAAAAATTAATAGAACTCAACCAACATCTAATAATAAAGTTTTATGCATTTCCTGTGGCAAGAATTCACGTGAGCTTCAACTTGATTCTCATCTGTAATGTCAAATTAAAAAATAACCATTAGATTTAGAACAACCCTATATATTAAAATAGTATCCGCAAGAAAGAAATTAAGAAGAAAGCAATCAAGGAACATATAGCAATTAACAAGAAGAAACAGAGTGAAGTTTAGAGATACCATAGTTGAAGCTGAAGAGCATGGAATGAGCACAAGCGACTGTACAGTTATATTCAGATTCCGAGATTTCAATTTTGTATCCTATTTTGCAAATCTGTATGCATATCAGTCTGGAAAAGAAATTTCTCTTTTCCATATATTTCAAAGCACACTGAGTGGGACAATTCAACGGCGCCGGAGGAGTTTCAGGAGCAGGAAGTCCTGGAACGGGAGGATTAATATTTTCCTGAGCCTGGACCTGGAGTAGCATGGTTGAGACCATCAGTATCGCCATTACTGCTCTTTGCACAGAAGTTCTTTTCATGGCTTAATGACTGTAATTTCTTTGTTTCTTTTGCTCTAAATGTTCTTTTACGGTGCAATATAATCCAGAAGGTCATTATTTATAGGCGAAATATACGACCCTTTATCATGCAGGCAGAATCAGAGTAATTAAGGAATGTTTTTGCAATTTAATTAAATAAATAATTTCACTTACCGGTTGTGGCTCAGTTGGTAATTCAGGTTGAACACGTGGTGAGAGCTGTCAAGTTTGATCCCTATTAAATGCACCGACTAAAGAGTCTTAACTGTGACTAAGCTCCGAGCCGGATTACTGTTCCGGTGGTTTCGCAAAGAGACACTATCAATTCTTAGCTACGCAAAGGAGAAAATATTGCAGAATTACTTCCTCAAGCTAAACTGTAACTAGACTAAGATAAAAATTATATAATGAAATAAAATTTGTGTCTAACGACGAGAAGATTACGTAGAAAATCAGGCTCATGAACACAAAAGCCCAATTAATCCAGAATAAAGCCCATAAACGTTATTTGGGTTATTTCATTGAAAAATCCATAGAAAAGGCCCAATTATATATTCATAAACTTAGCTAATGACCCAATATAGAAGATATCAAAGAACCAAAGGATCCTTTTCAAAATTAGAAACATAATTACTTCTTTTACGTCAAACCAAATCATTTTAAGGGCTACACCAAATTATTACGTCTTGACCTAAATCAAGTGATTGGAAGGTGAGAAAGAGAAAGAAAATTGAGAAGAAGATTTTGAAAGAGAAGGGAAATAGATACAGAATATGAAAAATATCAAAAATTAGTTATCATTCACTTCATATTAAATTAGGTAGACGACGTGTATCAATAGACAAGTATTTTTCTATAACTACATCGACAATTTGACTTAGCTGATCACCAACTCACCAATACTTTGACTTACTAGTTAGCTACAACACAAATTAAACAGGTAAATGAGTTTTCTTTATATATATATATATATATTTTTCAGTACAGTAGACTTAGATAATTTCTTCTACTCATTATTTTTCATTATTAATTAGAATTTGATTAGAAAATATGAATTTAAAGTCTCATAACCTTGCAAATAATTCAAATATTTATCAATTAAAATTCACTGTTATTTCTCAATTACCATATTATTTAGCAACATCATTCACTTTTATAATTGGAATCATTGAATAAGAGTAAATTTTCACCTAATCCAGTGAAAAATTTGGACCAAGGTGTAAAGAAAAAACATAAAGAGGAAAATGATAAAAGGATTAGGACTTTGGCAATTTTAAGTGTTCACAGCACCAACCATAGCAAAGCAAATAATGTTGTTTCCAAGTTTAGGAATTTTTTAAGTTTTTCACCATATCGAAAAGTAGATTTATCTAATTAACACATTTCACATCGAATAAATTCATAAAATGAGATAAAACGCTTCCTATTGATTATTTTTCAAGCTTCATTTTTGGATTGTTCGTGAAGCTAACGGTGAAGCATATTTTAGATTCTGTATCTAAGGTGTTTTCGCCTCTTTTTTCTATCAAAACAAAATAATACCACTCAATAGTTAGATTTTTTAAGAAATTGGATTTTAATTTAAAAAAATTGTAATGATTGGAAGGAACCAACAAGTAAGGGGAAAAAAAACGAGAGAGAAAAATCCCTGTTTAAACTTGAAGGGAAGGCCCATGGACCTAAAAATCCTATCCAAACAGGAAATGGACCGAGGCCCACAAGAATTGTTGTTTTGTTGTGAAGCCTATCCAAGTAATAATAATCATCATTCATTTCACCAAACTTGTATACTTTATTTTCCTCAACCCTCACCTCACCTCACCACGCCACACCTCGCCTCACCTCCTTTCTCTCTCTTATTAATCATCACCCGCTTCTGCTTGCATGCCAAACCCCTGCAACACCTCCCAAACCACTCTCATAAAAATGGCCTCTTTCTTTATTCTTTCTTCCACCTCCACATGTTCCCTTCGTTCTCTCTTACCTTCATCGCGCTTTCATTGCCCACTAGAGAAGCCGCACAGCCTGCTACTGAAACCAATTTCTTGAACATTTCACCGCCACCGTCACCGTCACCGTCACCGTCACCATCACAATTGCTATAATAAAGACCTCTTGGAATTCATTTTTGTTGCTTAATATTTTTATTTTCTTTTGTAATCTGGGCTGCCCATTTCGTTTTTTTGATGATTCTGTTAGTTGATTTGGTCAAAGCCGTATCTTGGTGCTGCTTGGCTCTTTCAAGCTTGGATTTCAGTTTTCTTGATTTGGTTACTGATCTGCTTTCAGATCTTCAAAGCTTAGATTTCTCTCTTTTCTGGTCAGTTTTCTCCAGCACCTACTTATTCGGTAGAGTTCTTTGAGTTTAGGCTCAGGCTTGGTAGTGGCTTCTAGGGTTTATCAAATATCATAACTGCTCGGTACTTTGTGGTTTAATTGGATTTTTAACTGATTAGTTCCTTTTGACCTGTTGCTGGGGGAAGTGAGTTGATGACGGCTTAGTTGGTTGGTTGGCTTTGATAATTTGTCTCACTTGTTAGTTGTTATATGGAGAATCTGTAGCTAGTGGTTAGAGTTTCTGATCTAATTTTGTTTCTGGCATCTTGTCAAATTTTATGACAATCCACTTTTTGTTGTTTTAGCTGTTCCACTTTTGGCAGAAAAATCATGGGGTGTGCTATTGCTAACTTCTTTATGACAGTAATTTGTAGCAACATTCTAGCTTAGTTTGAAGATTGTACAATTGTAACGGTTTAGGTATCCAATGAGTGGAGTTTTAACCCTTTGCCATTTCAGTGAAATTGGTAGGCTACGTAATTAGGACCGTTTAGTGGGTTTCTTTTGTTATGTAAGATCTCTTTTGGTGATTTCTGTCAACATGACTGGAAATGGTAACTGTTTCGTTGAATGGAAAGAACAATATATTTCTCAGGAGCGGGGGAACCGTGTGGTTCACTATTTCCTAAAAGATTCTGCTGGGGAATCCGTCCTTGCAGTTGTGGGTACTGAGAGGAGTGTTAGGCACATGTTCTATGTTGTTGCCGAGGAGTTTGTGCAGGTTTATGGTGCAGAAAATTCAATTCATGCTGGTTTCAAATGGAGGTCAAGAAGGGAGGTTGTGGATTGGCTTACGTCTATGTTATCAAAGCAGCATCTGCAGGGTGATCGGTCCAGTATGCATTTCTTCTTTTGATTTTCTTTTCCTATGCACTATGTAGTTATAGGTTGCCTTAGCAATTGAGTATGTTAAATCATAGTTGTTGATTTGTAATTATAATATTGTGGCCACCATAATGTGAGTTCCATAATTTATCAACAAAGGAAGACTACTTGGTTGTTTAATATCTAATAGAAATTTTAGGGCATTTCATGTTTTCAGGCATTACTTAAGCTCAAAGCTTGAAATTGGCATCTTAGTTGGTCCATTATATTCTGATTTACTTACTTAATCATTGATTAACGGCATAGGTTGTTCGTTTATGTATACGTGTCTGCAATTAAGGTTTTTCTTCAATTATATTCAGGAGGATCTTATGGGGCTTCTTACAAAGTTAATAACTTTCTTTCTGTAATAATTGATTATTAAGAGCAATTTAGTTTAAAGGTTTGCCGCTTTGGAACTCTATTGCCGGTATTCAGTTTGCAGTTTTACAGTTATTAGCTTGGGTCCTGTACAATGCTTTGTCTTTTCTAACCTTCAGTTGTTTGCAATTCTTAGGCCATTATAAGTCTACATCTCCTTGCGAAATTAATTTATTGCTAGATTCTGTCTGTTACTTTTTGCTTTATAATAACTATATTTAGAGTATTAATCATTTGCACCTACTTGCAAAGGCGGCCAATAGTGTTCTATTTTCCAATTTACAGTTAGTTTATGATCTTGCGGCAAAAATTAAATGGAATTATCATTTTGACAGAATCACCGAAACATGATTTAGCGCAACCTTTAGACTCTCCTGAATACTCCATCAATGGGTTTGGTTCTCATCAGCCACAGGTACCAAATGCAGGATGTAGCACTCTTGTTTTTCTTTTTCTTGTATTATTATTATTATTATTACTATTTTGTGCTTTTTAATTTATTTTATTATCATTCTAATAATTCTCTGGTGTATATTCAACCCATGTGTTGCAGGGCCGTCTTTCTAGGAACTTGAGTGGACATAATTCGGACATTGTCTGGTCAGGTATTGCATGGACATGTGGAAAGCAGCTCAAGCATTACCCAGCATTCTGTCGAAATGGGATTACAATAGCGGTAAGCATCTAGGTTAAATAAAAAGGGAAAGTAGAAGGTGTCATATCTACTTTCAATGTGAGAAATGAATACATTTTTGTGCTTGATCAAACTTTGTCTCCTTAGTACAGAAAATTGTAATATGCAATATTTCATAAATTAATTTGTGGCAAGAGTAAAGTAATCAAATAGATAATCCTAAATTAAATTTGACTATCATGCCGTCAATCTAGCCAAAAGAATCACTATAATTTACATTTCAATTCAATTTGACTGACATTATAATCCTGTGACATTTTTCTTCTTATGTGAATTACAGATCCAATCCTTTGTTTTTGTCATGGCTAAAGAAGAGAACCATTACCTTGCTTATTTGGAAGACATGTATGAAGACAAGAGAGGACAGAAGAAAGTCAAAGTGAGGTGGTTTCATCATAACCAGGAAGTGAAGGGCGTAGTTCCTCTAAGAAACGCACATCCAAAAGAAGTTTTCATCACTCCTTATTCGCAGGTCATAAGTGCAGAATGTGTTGATGGTCCTGCTATAGTTTTAACACGTGAGCATTATGAGGAATGCTTGGCTTCTTTTCCTAATGCTTTATCAACTAGAATACGTTTGTGCTTTAGGCAGTTCAGAAGCAATAAGGTGAAGCCTTTTGACTTGAGTAAATTACGTGGTTACTTTGATCAACCAATTCTCTCTTGTTTGAACTCCAAATCATTTCCTGGGGCTGATCCACTGGAACATGGCCTAGCTGGTGAAGAAAATGAAGAAGTGAGCCCAGATGAAAATGTAAAGTTGGGATCCAAGAGAACCAGGAGAAGTAGGGGGGGTGAAACATTGGTGACAGGTCATTCAGGAGTTGGAATTACTGGTAGCCGGATGATGACTTTTGAGCCTTCTTATTTCAACTTAAGAAATGCTATGTCAGGCAAAAGATTGCTTCCCCTCAAGCACGTTGAATCCCAACTTCGATGCAGTCAACTGTTTAAAGTTGATGAGAAGATTGAATTATTGTGCCAAGATAGTGGTATAAGAGGCTGCTGGTTTAGGTGTACAGTCTTGCAAGTGTCCCGAAAACAGATAAAAGTTCAATATGATGATTTAAGGGATGAAGATGAGTATGGCAATCTTGAGGTATGTGAGACATTATAAAGCACTCCCTGTAATAGTTTTCCATTCCACTTGATCCTTCTATAGAAGACTAGTAATGATTATGTCGCTCTGGAAATTTTCATCATGAAAATAAATGATTCCCATACCTGGTATCACATTTTCCAAGATTTGGAAATCAGGTTAAATGCAAAATTTTAGAAGCATGTCTTGTAATTCTAGGCACTTAAGGTTTTTATCATTGCTGCATCTTTATTTATTCATTTTTAGTCACTGAAATTTCATAAAATTAGTTCCATTCATCAGCATTGAAATGCAGTCCAGCTGATTCAGCTCAAATATTCTCTTTGCCTGTGACATTATTTACCTGCTATCTTATCTCCTAATTTTCTTTTGAGGTCTAAACTCTCTAGGAAAAGAAGTTTCACTTGGTATCTAATTTGTAGGAATGGATCCCAGCTTTCAAATTAGCGGTGCCTGATAAACTTGGCATGAGGCGCTCAGGCCGTCCAACAATTCGACCGGCACCTTCTGCAAATGAACAAACTGATCTTGCTCTTGAGATTGGCTCTGCAGTCGATGCATGGTGGAGTGATGGCTGGTGGGAAGGGGTGGTAACTGGAATCGATAGTAGCAATGATCATATGCTACAAGTTTATTTTCCTGGTATGCTTTTTCATCCCTTTCTACTATGCTTTTTTGTATTTTCTCTGTTCCCTTATTTGTACCATAAATTTCTGTGGTACTAGGTGAAAACTTCTTCTTGAGCATACACAAAAAGGACGCAAGAACTTCCAGAGATTGGGTGGGAAACCAGTGGATTGATATTCAGGCTAAACCTGACATACTTTCAGCTATATCTACATCCATTAGCCCAGACTCAAAAATGTCCATGTCTTCAACTGTTGCCAAGGACATGAAGCCTGATGACTTTGCTATGTTCAACACTGAAGTTCCTAATAGCACTGTACCCAATAACATGGAAGAGAAAAAGCCCGACATAGCTACATTAACCAGTACTGATAACATTGCAGAAGACATGGACTGTGATGATGATAGGAAGCCTCCAGTTTCAGATAACAAAGCCGAGGAGGATGGTGGTAGTGACATAAACATCGTTCATGATAAAAAAGATGAAGTTCAAGGTAACAATGATGTTGATGAGGTTGATAATGGTGTTAAAAAAAATGACGACAAGATGGATATGGAGGTGTTCGATACTTCTGATAAGAATTGTAATGCTATGGAGCTCATGGAAGTGACAGCATGAGATGTTTGAAGCAGGCTTGTATCGCATTAGCTCATGATTGTTGTGATGATACTAATACAGATAGGTTTCATTTGGTGGTCACTAGAAAGAGTGTCTGTAAATATTTAACATGAGGATTCTCAAAAACTTAATGCGCCATAACTGAGTTTGGTGTTCATAGGTGTACAGGAATCATATTAGGTATTTTTATTTTCTGTTGTAACTGTTGTGGTAATGATAATTGGGATTGGCATTGGCATTTGAATTCCTTCAGTAAGAAGCCCCTAATTGAGTCAGATCTGCCAAGTGGTTTCTCACTTGATTTGCTTCTTGCTTGTAATTTGTACTCTCATAATATTAAAATTACTTATATATTCTGTACTCCTTTCATGTGCTAGATCTGGCTTTTTAAATGGAATTGATTTTGCATTCACAAGTTTTACATATATAACTCATTGCAATGTTTTGCTCCTGTGCATGTTATAGAATTAGAAAAGAATAATAAATTGACTATCTTGTTTAACAGGGAAGAAAACTATATACATACACACACACATGTATAAATAAAAACTATAGTCTGAGCCATTGATGTCCATTTATGAATTGCATATCCAAGAACGGCCTTACTTCCTCGTAAGTGAAAGTCTTTGACCATGGAACTCTACCTCTTGTATCTGCTCCTCTTCCACTGCACATGTATTCCCCAAAAACCACAGTCCTGCAAATATGCAGATATTACAACTTTCAGTTAAAATAATTGCTTTAAATCTTTAATTTATAATCTTTTTTTATTATTTTCAAGGCTTTAAAGAGTTCTATTATACTTTTGCCTGTCTGGATAGTTCCAATCACTCCATCCTGAAGGAGTTATAATATTATCTATATAACAGTATGAATATATTGCTCTTGAATAGTTTCCCCAAGCTCTTCCCAGAAGAATTTTTCCAGTTCCATTGATAACACAGTTTACGAAGGAGAAACCCGAATCATCATCCGGGAAGTCCCTATGGTGAGCTGCAATTGCACCTGATCTTCTAGCAATTGATTGAAGTACACAATCCTGGTTCAAGAAAATCAACCTCAATATTGCACAATTTTAAAAGGAAAAAAGAAAAAAAAGAAAGGAAAAGATAAAAAAGCTCTACAACCTCAAAGAGTGATTTTCCTCTACCAAATATGAAATCAACACTTCCTTGAATGTGACATTGATAGAAGTAATGTGAACCAGTCTCATCCAATAGGGTGTCCTGTGTCCCCAATATTTTAACCCTATAAAAAAATGCCTTGTCACCAGAAACCCTTAATGCTACTGCCTGCATTCCATATCCTCCAGGTACTGCTACTACTGTATTCTGCCATTAACAACCGTCAAAATCCAAAATATACCTAAAAAATTATAGAATTTTCAATTCAATACCAAATTTATATATTATATTATTTCAATTCATTACCTCAAAAGTGATTCCAGTGGCACAAAAGTAATCAGATTCTATAGCCACTGATGCTGATCTATAGGTTCCCAGTGCAACTCCATTGCTATCTATATCAGAAGCTTTGTTGTTCCAAGAAATTATTGTATCAGAAATTTGGTTTTCATTTCCAATGAAGGAAATATATGGCTTGCTACTTGGTATATGAACTTTCTCTCTGCATAATTTTTCAATAGATCAATTGATGAAATGTCAATAACCATAAAAAGGTGACAGTCACCCTCCTAAGCTTGTAACTACCTCAAAATGACCACGTAGCTAAATTTTTGTGTCCACTTTAAAAAACAGCAAACACAACTGCAAAAAGGTGGAAACTTTGAAAAATCTGAATTTCCCGATTCTGTTAACTTCAAACAAAGAGGAAAATAAAAATTACATTTTGACGTATGTAAATACAAACCTGTAAATTCCTGGAAGAATGTAAATTTTCACTCTTTGTGTGTTATATTCAGGCACCATGTCTATAGCACCTTGAACAGTTAATGAATCACCTCCACCATTTTTGTCAACAACAATGATTCTGCTTCTATTATAACTATCTCTATAACTCAATCGTGCTCTATCTTCTCCATCCACTTTCATATCATCCCAACTAATAAAACCCTTTACATAAGCTTCACTTTGAGAAAAACCCATTTGACAGAAACAAAAAAAGGAAATGAAAACCGCCATTAAAACGCCAAGAACAGACATTTCCATCGTACAAAGCATCTGGGTGTCCCTATTTTTTTAGTATCAAAGAAGCCTTTTCGTTTGCCACCTTCTTTTTGTTTTGAGAGTTACAAGTTCTTATTGGAGTTGAAAGGGTGTGAGTTCATTAAATAAGGGGAGCGTTCTATAATGTGTAGTAGCATATGCCTTTCTAGTACTTAAGAACTTGAAATAATGACACTAACTAGAAGCAGCAAAGAGCATGCGGTGGTGGTAAAATGAATGCAAGGACAAGAACAAAAAATATCATTAGCTAGAGTTTGATGATTATCATAGCATTTAAAGAAATGGGAAACAGAAAGGGAAGGTCAGTCATGAAAGTTTTGCTAAGTTCAGAAGAAAGATTTGTGCTTTAATGGATAGTGTTTATTATGTTAAGTAGATGAAAAGGTGTTTGTTGATGGGTAGTTAAGAGAAATGTGAAGTAAAATAGCGGTTATTCTTTTGCTTGTAGCTGAAACTGACAATGAAAAAATTGGAAATGTCTATTAGATTGTGTTTACTTTTTCAAATGTGATTAGTGTATTTAAAGGGTGAAAATCCATTGTCACGAGAGTTGGCATACAACGGAGCATTTAGCATAATCAAGTTAACCATTTATCAATTATTAGGTAACTGCCTTATATCCCAAATTAAAGGACTTCTTTTAGAAGACAATTAAATTCCATTGTGATGTGTTTGTTTGTTTGATAAATTAATTAATTTCTGTTGTGGATAATCTAAAACCATTAAATTAATTATTCAAAGGAAAAAAGAATTTGTATTAGCATTTTAAAAGAATTATAATTCATTACCGAGCTATTTTGCTTCAGTCAATTGTCATTTATTGGTAAAAATTTAAGTAATAGGATGTAGGGTCTGTTTGTCAAAATTAGCTCTTTTGGTAGTTCTTAAATATTAGTTGTTTTAGTAGCATTTAATTGTTTTAACTTTTTAAAAAATGCTATGTTACTGAACATCATAATCTAGCATTTTGACAAAAAATTGTTGCCGAACACAGCCGTAACCTTCCAATTTAAAAATCTATATATGATTAATGACATGCAATTCAATAATATATATTATAAAATCTTCACTTCAATAGTAATTGTTCTAAACAAACTATCACTTGAAGTAGAAACATAAACATATGACTTATCTTTCAATTCAATACTATGAATATATGAGACATTAAAAAGTAAGTAGGTAACTGGATTTATGAATTTTCAAATTAAGTAGTTTCAACTACTTTCAGTATATATGTAAATGAATTTTTATTAATATCTTTAATTCTTGATATAGAAATGAACGGTGTATATATCTTTCATGAATCTCCTAGTATTTCTTGTAATTCAATTATTATTTTGGATATTAACTATAAATTAAGAAAAAAACAAATTTAAGTATATAATAAGAATTTTTTTTATATATTAAATTTCATTTAAAATTTGAGTTCATAATATTTCAATTTTAAAAGTAATTAAAGTACCTTAAAACTAAATCTCATTGTATATGATATTTTCCTGTCTGAGTAGAAATAAATATTTTCCAACAAAATTATTGAAAATTTGATAACAGTCAGTTACTTCTAGATTAATTATTGAGATTTTGAAATTCGGTTTATAATAGCTTTTACTACATTAAATATTTATTTATTTTGGTTCTATTAATTTGGGGCCTAGACCATCTCATCTTATAAAGCCCATCCAAACAAGGTCCATATAGTGATACTGAATTTGGGCCTAAGGAGCTGCCAAGACCCAATTCACAAAATGTTATTTTTTTAAAATTGAAAAATAATTGGATAATCCAACTGAATCGAAGGGGTTGCAGGAGCAGTAGTAGAAAGAGACTCTCAGGAAGAACGAGAGGAAGAGGAAATTGAAAATGGCGATATCTTCAATTACTACTACGCTAATCCCTTCTCTTGCAACTTCTTCTTCATTTGCTTCTAAACAACCAACACAAACAAAGCTCTTTTCTTCTTCTTCTTCTTCTTCTTCATCATTTTCCAATTCTGCTAACAGTGTTTTTAGCCTTCTAAAAATCTCATCTTCAACAATTAGGGTTTTGGCTGTCCCTGAGACCTTGGATTCTGCAGAACCTCTGGAAACACCCCCAGAAACCGTTGATGAATCTGACCCTGATACTTTTCAGGTCTGTTTCTCTTTCTTTAACTTGTTTTGTGTTTGATTCTTGAGAAAATATGGGAAAATGTAAGAGAATAAGGTAAATTTCTTGCTGGCTGTCTCAATTGTTGAATTTTCATCTTAAGTTATTCTTTTTCTTTCGTTTCCTGCTCAAATTGTATATTGGTTCTCATTAATAGTTAGTTACATTTTTCTCAATTTTATGCCAATATTCTGTTTGGCTGCCAAGAAAATTTGGGGAACGAATAGAAACTAATTACTGTAATTTATTCTCTTGTTAATTTTGTGTATCTACAGATTGGAGATTCTGAGACTCCTAGTTCTCCATCACTCAGCATTGGAGCAGATGCAGATAAGGTATATTCCTCATGACATATCGTAGGGGATATGATATGTATATTAATAGGTATATTATGCTTAAAGTATATGGGTGAAAAAACTAATGTTGGACCCCCCAAGCCTCTACTTAGTTCTGTCTGTAGTTGTAAGCATGCAAATTATAAAAAGCTATTCTCGTAATTTTTGTTACCTTAGACCAACACATACTTGTCAGATTCATGTGCTTGCGTACCTTTCTACAGAAGTTTTTTGATTTGTATGCAATACAATTCTTCAGAACTATGGATGCATAGTGGTTTTGCATATAAGATAGTTCACTAAACCTTGGAAATTGCCTGATTTTCTTGATTGTAGGCCATAATCTAGATAGATTTCCAATTTTTTTTCTAAGTTTTGATCATCGAGTCTGCTGTTGGTCATTATTATCTGATATGGGTTAGTTGATTGCCTTTCTGTGCTTCTTCAGTGTCCTTTTACTGGAAAGGACTTCCTTTCAAGTAATCATAGCTTGCCATGGTCCATTTTTGTGCCAAGACTTTGTAACTTTAATTTGAAAGGATATGGAAAACTCAAAATGTACGGATCCAACCATGGCAAATGGCTTGGCTTGCAGAGTTTGGAGTGTTTTTAGTTGCTGATAAAAGGCTGGAACTGTTTTTTCAATGATCATGGATTCATCATATTTTATGGGGCAGGTTATAGTAGATATCATTGTGTAATTATGAAATATGGTTTTCTGGTGGCCAAATCAACAGCTGCAGACCTTACAGCACTATTACAATGATATTTGACAACACCATTCTGATTCTTAATAATCATAGTATCTTTTTTTCATCTAGACGATTTCAACTATCTATTTACTTTTCTAATTGATATATTTGGACGAAACTTTTTATTTTGTTTTGCTATTATTTCTCCTTTTAGCTGGCTCCGAAGCAGAAAATTAGAATCAAACTAAGATCTTACTGGGTGCCCCTGATTGAGGACTCCTGCAAGCAGATAATGGATGCTGCTAGGAATACCAATGCAAAGACTATGGGTCCTGTGCCATTACCGACAAAGAAACGTATTTACTGTGTTCTAAAATCCCCCCATGTGCACAAGGATGCAAGATTCCATTTTGAGATCAGGACCCACCAACGCCTAATAGACATTCTCTACCCAACTGCTCAGACAATAGATTCTTTAATGCAACTTGACCTTCCTGCTGGGGTTGATGTGGAGGTGAAACTCTGAAAGAAGTAATGTTAAGATAGGTAAACTTCTTGATGTTTTCATACTGCTTTGAGCATGCCTTTTCTTTTCCATTGTTAATCTATTTTATGAAGCATACATAGCTAGTACTTGAGGAACACTTAACAACTTCTTTGCAAGTTGCTTGAGATAGGTTTTTTGGATGTTTTATGTAACTACTTATATGTATGCATGCATGCATGTTATGGAGACTACAAAGTTGACTGAGACTAGAGTACATATAATGTCTCCATTCAAATTATGCCTATTCCAATTGTCGGTCCTCTATATATGTTGTATTATTTTGAATTCAAATTAATGCACATCACATCCACTCTTAATGCATGCCCTTCTCTATCTCCTTTCCTTCTCAAAGAGCCATGAATTGCCTTTGACCTGTTTATGCTGAGATTAACAATTATGTAACATTATCAAAATTGACTTCCTCTTTTAAATTATTATTGTTTGGCAGTTCTGCTTTCAATTTCATGGTTCTAACGTATTTTGTGGCATATTGTTTTTGTCAGTGGTACCTTATTATTTGCCCTGAATTTTCTTGAGGCTTATGAAATGAAAAATGTCTATTTTAGGTGGTCTTTTTACTCCAAGAAGAGCGAGCTAGGGAAAATTGCTACTTCATTCAAGCTTGGGGAGGTGTTGCTTGAACAAGATCAGGAAACTCGTCTGCCTTGTCCTTGGAGATGTTTCAGGCATAGTAATATGGTTGGATGAACTGTAAACTAGGTTTCATGTGAAAAGCAACTAATGCTAGTCGGATTTTAGAATTGAAAGAGTCATATAGAGCTTCTCTATGTCTTCTTGGGTGCAATTTACAAATTGCAACATGAATGCTATAGTTTTGATCCCCTCCCTTTCATGTTGCTATTGCTGTTTTTTCCCCTCTATGGTAATGACAGGATATTTTTCCATTTCAAGAATATTGATAATATAATTAATTGCTACATGTTAAGTGGAAGAAGCTGTTTGTATCAAATTTCAGATCACGCAGAGCTGCATTCAGGAGAGATTTCAGACACTCATTTTCTGAATTTAATTGGGTTCAGTAGCTTAAAAGGCTAAGAAATATACAATTTAGGCTTTTTTTTTCTGAGTATTTCCACTCTTAATGGTTACCGAGACTAATTCCGTTTCGAGATTTATAAACTGTCCCTTTCTATACTTTTTCTTTTCCATTCAAAATCATCCGTTGAAATCAAATATTTTCTTTATTAGGTAGCTTTTACAACCGGAAAGACAAACAATAAATTCACCAATGCAATGTATACATTTAACACATTTTAGAATCTTCTGGCCAAGTTACAGCCTACTGGGCATGTCCAAGTTGGCAAATTGTGTCCATTATGAACTCTGAAATGTGAAGGAATGTGGTGGGAAAGTCAAAGTCGGCTGACTCTTCTTCTGTAGGTGGTCGGCTGGGTTTCATTTCATGTAGACGGCAGACCCCTTGATCGATCTCTTCCATTATTGAAAATTTCATTTTCAGTGCCTCTCCATCGTCTTGCCACATACAACAATCCAACCCGATAACAGTAAGTGGGCCAAATGTTGCCTAAAACCGATTCATATCTCACTTTCAGGAGAGTTTCACTCTCTCTATTATTCTTAGTTGTATTACTGTATCTCTAACAGTCTAGGGGTATTCATAAACCATGAGGAACCGCTCAAATCAATTCCAAATCATAATTTTAATTAGTTTGAAATCATGATTTGGTCTTTTGTAGGTGATTGTTGATATTTACTTGGTTTGTACACTTATAATTTTATATATATATATATACATTCTTATAATATTTAAAATACATATATGTATTTTTTCGCCTTGTCCTTCTCACTTATAAGAGGAGTGAGAAGTCTCGAGTTGTATCGTTTTGACCATAAGAGTTTTCGCCGTTTAAGCAAGTTAAGTAGAGAACTACCCCAATTATATAGCCTCCCAACAAATAAAAAAAATACTGAGAGTTTGTTTTGCAATGTACAATACCAATCACCGATATAAAGCTGCAGTATGTCACATAGTTTTACAAAAAAGATAGTTAAATTAGTTTAACAATAAGTTTTTCTATTTTTTATTATTAAAGCCTTTAGATATTGTATATTATTAACCTTGAAATTTTTAAAATAGGATGAATAATTAGTATAGTGAGTTTTTTAAATTAATTTTCAAATTTTTTTTCTTTTTTATCTCATAAATTTAACTAATATTAATTATTTATTCGAATTATTACAAGGTATTATGGAAAAAAAGCGAAAAGAAAAGAAAAAATATAAATGTGACGGAATAAATTATTCCAAATTGCTGACCTAGTGAAATGATTTCCTTTGTCTGCCTTTCAGTTATATAGATCCATTTTAGCTAATAGCTAATGATGGCGGCCACTGCATTTATAATTTTTTTTTCCCCCCTTAGGATGCATATGTTTTTATTTTTTATTTTTTTAAATATTAAATACTACAAATTTAGCTATATTTTGTGATTAAGCGAATTTAACAATTATAAATTACCATAAAATATATGATAAGACAGTCCAACTCAATAGGAGCAATATGAACTCATATGTAAATAGAATTAGGAATCATAGAAATTACAGGGAGATAATCAAACATGGACATTTGAGTGTTGAAACTTGAATATGCTTAAATTTTCAAACTAGGGGAATTATAATATTATAGAATATTCTACAGCATCTTCTTTCTTAATATCTTTTTAAATTGAATGGTTTATAAAGGTCCCTCCCAAAAGATTCCTATATCCACATTATGCACTTTTTTCTTGTAAAAGATTGGCTTTGGGTTTCCCTTTCTAAATCCTAAACATAACCTATGAGATGACAACACTAAGATCTTTGTTCAACTTAAAAAATTATTTTTGTTGTAATCATGTACATTTTATCTTAGCAGACAAATTTGAGAAAAAAAAAAACATTATTTGGTGCTAAAAATGACTAGTAAATTAAGAATTATATACATAAAAAAAGAAAGCTTTTAATCCTGAGTGGATCTACATATTCCAAGAATTGCTAATCAAAATTCTACATAGTATAATTGTTAAATGATAGCGGTGATATTTTTTATTTATGTATTAAATATATAGATAATTATGTATTAATTAAAATTCATGTATTTAGAAGATAAAAGTTTATCTTGATATTAATGTTACTAAATGCCTATATTAAAGTTTATGTTGATATTAATATTTAATCTAGATAAGTTGTAAGGAATTTGAAAATAATCAACTAAAAGTTTTTTATTATGTATCTACTACTAGAAATTCAATAGCATAATCTTAACATTCAATTTGTATTCCTAAATAATCTCATTTTTCAATTATTCAACTATTTCATTTTACTAAGTTCAATATTAGTCAGATTAGTCAACATAGAGTTTTTCTTCAAATATCTTTTTTTATAACCTTCTTCACTAAACTAAATTTAAAAAAAAAATTATACTGATCGATGTGAATTTACAGATTGAGCTGTAAATTATATATTTGCTTGAAAAAAAGTAAGTGTTTGATTAAATCAATCAAGTTAATTAAGGACTGAATTGTCGAATGATAATTAGCTGAGGACAGTGCCATCATGTGGTAGGATACAAACAAGTCAATGAAATAGAGCTATAAAATTGTTGGGATAACCTCCCAAGTTCAACACCGAATAAAAATGAGAAGAGGAATCAAAATATAATGGTTCAACCCAACTCATTAGTATGAGGCCTTTTGGAAGGTGTCCAAAAATAAATTCATGAGGGTTTAACCCAAAGCGGACAATATTATACTAATCCGGAATTGGGTAAGGTTACACGCGATCTCGACAAAAATATACAACCAAGCACTTATAGTACATAAGCAAATATGCAATGGATGGGTGGGTTTGTACTAATTCGTTTTCGTGTACCGCGAAAGGACGTAGGAGCCAATCTTATTACAAATAGGATACTCTCTTCTTGATGTGCATTAATAAAACACTAACTATAGCTAGTTGGCTACTATACATTGGCATCATTACTTGAAGGAAAACATTGTAATAAAGTGGCAATAGATGGAAAAGTGTATGGTTCAAGATCTTCACTGCTTGTGGTTGTCTCTATATCTCTCATAACTATACCACTTCGGTTTTGACAAAATTGTCATTTTTATGACTTCTCTATCCCAATCGTAAAATAGATATTTTCTTGTAGAAGAAAAAGAATATTGGCTATGCCTATGTTGGAAGAAATCAATTTAGATTAATTTAGATTCTCGAGCTGGCTTTTGATTTGACAAATCTTGTCTTTTACTCATCTAATGTAGTAATTCAAAAGTTCATTTCACCTCCATTTGTTTCTTATAAAATATTTTTTTAAAAAAATATTTAAAAAATATTTTTTCAAATAACTTATTTTTTATTATTTAATTATTAAAAATATTAATATTTTAATTTATTAACTATACAAATATTTAAAATTATAGAAACTTCATATTTTAAAAAGCATATAAAAATTAAAAATTACGATAAGGGCTACTATTATAAATATTTGAGAGATACATTTAAGTTTTATTGAAAAATAATCTTTGACTCATTTTTTTTTTCCGTTTTCTTTTATATATGCATCATTAAAAAGTTTAATAGATCAAAATAATATTATAAAAATATAAAAATGATATTTTTTAAATTTTATTAAATTAATTATAAATTTTATAATCAAAAGAATTCAAACTCACCGTTTTTCACTAAAAAAAAAAAAAAAAAAAAGCAAATAACAACAATCAAGCCACTTTAAAGTTTAGGAGATTTTGACCTTCACGAGCTCGAACATACGTGAAGAACTCTAGACATTCAGCAATTCGAAGAGGCAAAAGAGACATTTGATTGCTGGGTCCTACCAAATACAAATTTGGGTTCACTTTGTGTGGCTGACTTTCAAGTTTCAGTATTACCAAATCTCTTTCTTTTATCTCCAAGTTCCCATTAACACTGCGCTTTATTCCTTAATCATCCTAATAATATACTACTGCTTAATTAATTTTCTGATTGAATATCAGCCGTCCAAACAGCGTAACTGCATTTTTATATTGACAACTTGACAACTTGAGATGCGGCGTTTCGACCACTCCATGTCGACTAATGAAGGGGGCCACCACTTGTTTTCCCCAAAGGTACCATAAATCTTCTCGCTTCTAATTTCTATCTAGCATAAACTTATTTTATATATATACATAGCCACATAAATAGTTCGTTGAAGTATAGTTTAATTTTCATTTTTAGGATGAAATTGATTTTTTTTTTATTTAAGCTGTGTTCGACAACAATGTTTCATATAATATTTAATATTTTAATAAATCTATTATTTATAGTGTTTGGTAACACAATTGTTATATTAATGTTCAGAGTTTGAGAGAAAAAATTATAAAATATTACTCATGTTAATCTTTGATAAAATATTAATAAAACAAATGATCAAAAGAGTGAAAATACGTTTTCAAATAATTTCCTTTGACAATTGGGATAACCATAATGTCGTCAACTAGATGCTAATAATTAAAGGATTAGAACTTTAATTTATGCTCCAAATAATTTCAATCCAACCAAATTGATGCAAACTTAAAATTGATACTACCACCGTTTCATAATATTTGTCACATTTGAGAAAATAGTTTATTTTAAAATACTTGTCATATTTGTAATTTCAAAGAATAATAATTTTTTTTCATATTTACCCTTGTATACGATCAATAATTATTTGGTGTTTAGATATAGGAGTATTAAATTAAGACTAATATAGTCAATTTATTCAATAATTTATTATAATTTAAATAAATTTAATGATTTTTTCAAAGGACGTGAAATTCCAAACATCACGAGTACTATGAAATAAATATAGTATTTTAATTTTATTTTAAATTTTAAAAAACTAAACGGTGGGTTTTATTTATGTTTTGGTAGTCAGAACTACCAAACAAGAAATATAAATATTAATAAATAATGTAATAAATATTGTTCATAATATTTTTTACTTATTATAATACATAAGTGTTAAAGTAATTAATTATATTAATTGTATTTAATTTTAAACTTTAAAGCCATAAATTTCTTACATGTTTATATACAAAATTGATTGAAGAATAGCTCTTTAAAATTAAATTGTAAGAACAAATGTTGCAAAATTTCAAAAAAAAAAAAAATGCACAAGATAATTAAATGCAGTTAATTTTATACGTAATGTAAGAATTAATTGAAAGTATTAATTTCTCTTTTTTTTATTTGTTTTAGATGAAATTGAGGAACTAAGTTCAAATATTGAGCAAGATCTAAATAACAACAACAATAAAAACTTTGGTTTTTCTTCTTCCAAACCGCTCGAGAGTCGAATTAAATCAAATTCATTTACAAATTTATTTGATTTGAATACTTTTATGATTTGATTAGGAAAAATCTTCTGAACCGAATCAAATCTAACCATGAATACCCTTTCTAATCACAATATTTATCAAATACTTTTGCCAAGATGATTATCCAACTTGCGATTCTGCACATTAACATAAAAAACCGGACTCGTAACCGAAGAATCTAACCCAGCCACAACAATATGTTTGGCTCTCTTTTTTCAGCCCTGCAAGTTCAGATTTGGGCAGAGTTTAGTGCTCAGTTGGACCGATGTTGGCAGAGTTGATTGTGGAAGCAGGGATCAGGTGCTTTTTTGGCAGTTACCATCCCTAACTGTTCCAAGACGTAATCAATTACATAAGTGCTTCCGTTCAAAGAATTCAACGGCGGCGTATAACTTCACGGTAACCAATACCTAGACGGTCAAATTTATCTTACCTTTTTCGTGTCTTTCAAATATTAAAATCAATGTGGTGACTCCACACGTCATCACTAACGTCACGTTGTCTGTCTGTCACTGTTACGCGTCAAAGTTGTGACTTGTCCCACAACAAAACGCTTACTAGCTTATTAGAATTGGATTGAAGAAGATGACGTCGTTTCAGTATAACTGTAATAATTGCGAACTGGCAAAGGGTTTAGAAGAATAAAATATTTCTATGGAGATATTTATCGAAAAATAATAATTTACTTTGATGCGACAAAAAAACAGTAATGAAAATAATTTGATACATATATTTAATATTTTTATATTAAAAGGCCAAATTGATAATGGCTGCTTAATAATGATAATAATAATAATAATAATAATAATAAAGATTCCTTCTCTTCCAACTTTTGAAAAGAGAATATGATAATTTATAATGTTATGTGCATATAACTTTGAAAAGGAATTTATAATGCTTCCATGGCAATTCTTTTGAATCCCTCATACATTATAGATAATATTTTTAAATATATATAAACCTTAGACCTCACTTTATTTAATTAAGTTGTATCTCCCTCTGCTAGAATATTATTTTTACATTATGGTTGTTGAATAATTGAACATTTTATGTTTTCATCTTTAATCTTTTTAGCATCTTGAAATCATTCTTTTTTTTTTTTTTTTTTTTGAGAATAAGAGTTAATACATTAAAATAAAATAAATTTGTGTCTTCGTGCGTGTGAGAAAGGTATGAAACGGATCTATCATAGTCGTTTATCAATTTTTTCTTTATATTATATAGACTTAGATTGAGTTCACTACCCATTTGCTTGTTCCTACGTTTCCAAAAGGAAAGTATCTAATTTTGGTCCTGATTGTTTTATGTTTATATACCTACTGAATTAGGGGTCGCTGTACTCATTTTTTGAACAGGAATTGTTAGTTCGGAATCAGTTGAAACAAAAATCGAAATCAAAACCTTATAGAATTGGAACATGGGAGGTTGCAGTTTGATTCCGATTCTAAATTTTTTAAAACAATGAACCGATCGAAATGGAAGATTTTGACAATCAGTTAGAATCAGTGGTTTCAATATTTTTTTTTCAAAATTTTTTATTAAAATTTCTAAATTAACTCTTCTAATAATTACTAATGATTATATAATATTTAGTTATATTAAGAATATTTATGCAAGTTAAAATTTTTTTATTTTAAAATTATACGAATCACCTAGAAAATGGATCAGAAAACTGTCCAAACGGTTAAAAAACTAGAATCGGAACCTTATCTGAAATTGCAGATAAGGATTGAATGTCTTCTCCTAACGTGTGAAACACGATTATTCACTGTAGTTGGTCAATAATGGAGTTGCTCCTCTATGTCCTAGTATCTATTTTCCCATCACTGTTCGTCACGCAGCGACAAGAAACATATTAGCTTCTAAAATCATGTTAAACAACTAATTAAATACCAAGGAAATCCAAATTACTATGCCAGTACTATTTTCTTTTCTTTTCTTGTATTTTTCCTAATTTCTTTATAAGAGACAAAAAAAAAAAAAAAAAAAAGAAAAACTTCTCTCCAGCATCTTTTATACAATTTAAAATCAATTTCTAAAATTTTCAATTTTGCAATTTTTTATTGAGCCCTTTTATTTTTTATTTTTCTTGTTACATTGAAATCCAATTTAATAAACTTAAGGACTTAGGCAACTAGACAAGACGTGTGTGCCTATGAAATATAGTTAACGTGGGAGAACGAGTCATTTAGGGAAAGAAATAAATACGAATAATTTATCAATTATCGATGAAGAATATTAAGATATGATTATAAATATTTTTTTTAATTAAAGAATTCGAGTTAAAATTTTGATTATAAAGTAATTATAAAATTTGACAGGGAGCGCTGTACCCTTTTATGGGCTTTTATTTTATTAAAAATAATAAATGATTTAAGATTAAGTTTCTCATTTTTAAAAAATAACAACCGAAAAGTTTTAAAAAGAAATTAAGTGTTTATATTTAAAATAATAAAAAATATATAAAGATCCAAAAAATAAAAAAAAATAAAAACATCAAATTAGCACCACCGTTTAATTTAAGAGTAAAAAACTTAATGTTTTGCTTATTTTTTTATATAAAATATGATAAAACAATTACAAAAATCTAACTTTTATGTTTTAAATTTGTTTTAAGTTAATTGTTTCAATTAAATATCAGTTAAGCCCTAGCTTAAACCAATGATAGTTACCCCCTATGGAAATAGAAGCGTAAAGAACGTGGTTAGTTGACAATGCAGGTTGGAAATGTGGAAGAGCTCTAAAAGGTTTAATTTCCATAAAATGCACTTATAGGGAAGAGTGATGAGTTTTAACTGTGACTAAATTTTGAGCTAATTAAATGGTCATTGATAATAGAGTCTGGTTACCGGTGATTTTAAAAAAAAAATTTGTTAAAATTTATTTTAAATTGTAGTTTGTAACCTTTACACTAAGAATTTGTTACAATACTTTCTTTCTTGCATGTATTGCCAAATTCATCCAATGAAAGTGACTTTCTCCTTTACCCAAATTGCTTTGCTTTCCTTTTTCAATTGCTTGCAATATATTTAGTTAATTTGTCTTAATTATATTTATATATTAAATAAATTAATTATAGAACCGTTAATTTCTTTTAATTTTTTATATATAAATTGAATTAAGCGAAAACCAACAGTTTTTAACAATTTTGATATATATAGTTAGATTTGTTAAATTAACAATTCATATAACACAATTTGAAATATTTATTTTAGTATTTTGTATTGTTATTTATATTTATACATAATAAATTAAAAAAAATCTAATGGTGGGAGAGGCACTGTGATCATGTGCACTTCAATTATTATACGTTTTTGTGGTAGATATCGAGTGTTTGTTTTGTGTGTAAAATGTATAAAATATAAAAATTTCAATTAAATTTTTACGAGGAAATATTGCGTGTGAGATAGAACACCAAAACTTTGACAAGGCTGCTTTTTACACTCGTATCAAATCAAAAATTATATATATATGTGAAGATGCAAGCAAACACGATTGCGTGAACAAAAATCCATATCTTATTATTCTTTAGTTATCCGATATCCACTAAAAATTTTCCCTAGAAAATCTCATTTTCCATGAAAATTCCGGTCCTTACACCTCTATATAAAGCTTCTTCTTCTCCTTTTTCTCTCAGTCTCCGCAGAAGTTTCATATCTCAGAATCCTCTTTCTTCTTCTTCTCCGATTTGCTCCCTACCAAAGCATCTAGAAAGTAATCCCATGGCTGCTTGTGTTGACAAGCCCAGAACAGACACCTCTCAACTTTCTCGCGATCCAAACAGGTCTAAAACTGACGATAGTGCTTACAACTATGTAAAATTTTTTCGACCCAGTTTCTCCGACAGCATTTCATGCAAACCCATTTGCAAGAATCAAATAAAAACTGTGCACTCACGTTCGCTTGTTGAAGATGTAGAACCGGAAAGCGAGATTAAAGAAGATCCATGGCTTAAAATGCACGAAGAAGCCAGATTAGATGTGGAGCAAGAACCAATTTTATCAAGCTATTACTTCACCTCCATTTTTTCTCAGAAATCATTAGAAAGAGCATTGGCAAGTCATCTCTCAATAAAGCTAAGTAATTCTACCCTTCCTAGTAGTACTCTGTTTGATATTTTTAGTGGGGTTCTTGAACAAAATAAAGACATAATTAGTGCTGTAAAGGAAGATTTAAGAGCTGTAAGAGAAAGAGACCCAGCTTGCATAAGTTATGTTCACTGTTTTTTAAGTTTCAAAGGATTTTTGGCATGTCAAGCTCATAGAATAGCACATACCTTATGGACACAAGGTAGAAAGGTCTTGGCTCTGTTAATACAAAACAGAGTATCTGAGGCATTTGCAGTTGATATCCATCCAGGAGCAAAAATTGGGCAAGGGATTTTGTTCGATCATGCAACTGGATTAGTTGTTGGAGAAACAGCAGTAATTGGTAACAATGTGTCAATCTTGCATAATGTGACATTAGGAGGTACTGGTAAGATTGGTGGAGATAGGCATCCAAAAATTGGTGATGGTGTTTTGATTGGGGCAGGGACTTGTATTTTGGGTAATATAAAGATTGGTGAGGGGGCAAAAATTGGGGCTGGTTCAGTCGTGTTGAAGGATGTACCGCCTAGGACTACTGCAGTTGGAAACCCAGCCAGATTGATTGGAGGAAAAGAAAATCCAGTTAAGCTTGACAAAATGCCTAGTTTTACTATGGATCATACTTCACATATAAATGACTGGTCTGATTATGTTATTTAAAGAGAAAATTCTTATTCAGAGTTCCTTTTATGCCTTTTCTTTTTTTGGTGGGTATTTGTCTTTTGAAAGTTCTCAACTTTTTCATTTATGTTGTGAGAACTGAAGTTCTCCTACTAGAAAACAGAGCAAACAGAGGAAACGGAGCAGAGCTCTGTTCTAATCTTACCTAGTTATATATGTATTTGCCTTGAGCGAGTATTGTAATACTACTTCTGTGCTGTACTCATAAACAAAATGAAATTAATGCTGTTATCGCTCAATTTGTCGACTCCAACTAGCTTGGCTCTAAGGCTTGCTTGTTGATGTTGATTTACTTTCTGCCATTTGTGTGGGGTGAGATAGATAATGCGTAGTGTGAACCATAGCATTGAATTTTTCAATTTGTTCTATAGATGCAGCTACTGGTCAGCCCCATCTTTTGCTGCAAATGGCCAGCCAGCTTTATCTCAGGATTATAACTTTGAAGTTAAATGATAAAACAATTATTTAAGGATGGTGTTCCAAAGAAAGCTTTTAAAAATTTTAATGAAGATTAAGGAAGGGATTTGATATAATTGCAGATAAGATGACAAAAATGCGAATCATATTGTGTATCAGTAATATATCATATTTGTGTTCTCTCACTTATTTAAATTTGAGCAAATTTTCACGTGCTATATGAAAAGTAATCTCTCGCAGTGCTAAACAAATAAACTCAATTCTTGAAGTTGAATACCTGGACAAAGTAAATGGCACTGTTTATGGATTGACTCGATGAAATTCAATTGAAAGAGGGTATTTCTGATTATATCTTTGGAAAAAAAAAAAAAAAAAAGATAAAGAAGGAACGCTGTTTAGAAAATTTTTTATTTCATTTATTTGGTCCATAATTGAGGTCATGATCAGACTAGATAAATTTTTTTCATTTAGTTAGAGCTACGAGAAGATAAATTTTTTTCATTTAGTTAGAGCTATGAGAAGATACCTGTATAAGGAACTTGTAGGGAATGCAAATAAAGTTGTCACGTGCCAATACAACAGTGTGAGCATATCTAGGAATTACTTTGTAATTATGAGATTAATTTATCTAGATGGAGTCTATAGTTTCAAATATGGACCAAATCAATAAAAATAAAAATTTTTATTAAAATAAGAATATTTTTGACCGATGCATAAAAAAAAATAACACGTGGGTAATGAATCCGATTTAGACAAGTATAATTCTCTAATTATTGTTGCAAGCTATCTCATAATGAAGCCAACCTAATTAAGAGGCACATTTTAGGATTGAGCTCAGCCGGCGGGTCCTGGGTCAAGAGCAACTCTAGTAGTGAACAATTTTAATGTTCATGGGCTTTTTAGACTGAGAGAAACTGGAATACAAATATAAAGTTTATGGGCTTTTTAGACTTGGGCTGGGACCCATTTTAATGAGATCAATGTTCAAAAAATTTTTTAAAAAAATATTAAGGGTTGACTTGGTCATGGGTCCTGTGCAGCCATATTTCTTTAGTCGGTTGGAACTTGAAAGAAGGAAGAAGTAATAAACCAAAGAAATATAGCCGCACAGGATTAATTAAAATTATGAGAATATTCCTCATCTTTAATCCTTTAATTAATCATAATTTATATTTTTCTTGCATTAAAAAATGAGATTAGGAAAGACAATGGAAAATAAACTTTGATAGAAAATAGTTTTCTGTTTTTTTCAAATTATTTTATGATAGAAAATGATAAAATCATATACGTCCAACAAACTAAATATATTAGTCAAAAAAAGACAGAAGCGAAGAAAGGGCTCATAAAAATAACTACAAAATGTACTATTACACTTAATTTCCATCCATAGTTTTCAAGCTTCAATTTCTGTAGCTGGTCATGCTCATATCATCAATAAAGGAAGTCAAGAAAGGCTGTTCTCTCTCTCTCTCTCTCTATATATATATATATATATACATATATATGAGGATGTGAAGCATTTCTATACATGTCCATTTTCAAAATGGATTTGCAGCAATTCCTATCCTTACCAATTCTATTCACTTCTTTTTTCTTCATTTTTATGGTACTGAAAATGTGGAGAAAATCAAAAACCAAAGAAGCAACAAAAAATCTTCCACCAGGACCAAGAAAGCTACCAATTATTGGAAACATTCACCAACTTATTGGCTCTCTACCCCATCATTGCCTAAGAGACTTGGCAAAAAAACATGGAGGCATTATGCATCTTCAGCTTGGTGAAGTTTCTAATATAGTTATCTCTTCTCCTGAAGCTGCAAAAGAAGTGATGAAGACTCATGATATTGTCTTTGCTCAAAGACCTTTTCTTTTAGCTGCAAGTATTATAAGTTATAACTTCACAGACATTGCTTTTTCACCATATGCAGATTACTGGAGACAGCTGCGAAAAATCTGCATACTCGAATTGCTAAGCGCAAAACGCGTGCAGTCATTTAGGTTTATTAGAGAAGAAGAAGTATCAAACTTGATTACTGCAATTTCTTCTTCTTCAGGAAAGGCATTCAATTTTAGTAGGAAATTGTTTTCTTTAACTTATGGGATTGCTGCGCGAGCAACTTTTGGCGAGAAATGTGAAGATCAAGAGGAATTTATACCAATTGTTGAGGAAATTACAGAAGTAGCAGGAGGATTTAGTCTTGCAGATTTGTTTCCTTCTGTTAAGTTTCTTCATTCGATTAGTGGAATGAGGTCTAGACTCATTAGGCTGCAAAAAGAAGCTGATAGGGTGATTGGAAATATTATTGATGATCATAGAGCAAAGAATAAAACAGGAAAGGTTGGTGGCGAAGGCCAAGATGATGATCTTGTTGATGTTCTTTTGAGGCTTCAAGAGCATGGAAATCTTGAATTTCCGTTGACGACTGATAATATCAAGGCAGTCATCCTGGTTAGTGTTTTTCTTTTCGGTTAATTAATTAGGTTAAAGCTCGTAATTTTGTTCAGGGATTTTGAGCCAAAGCTCAGGTGATTTCTGTTTATAGATATGCTTACTTGTGTTATAATTCTATTTCAGGATATTTTCGTTGCGGGTAGTGAGACATCATCAACAACAGTAGAATGGGCGATGTCCGAAATGCTGAGGAATCCAAGAGTTATGTACAAGGCACAAGAAGAGGTGAGAAAATTGTTCGATAAAAAGGGAAATGTTGAGGAAACTGATCTTCAAGAATCGAAGTACTTGAAATTAGTTATTAAAGAAACTTTGCGATTACACCCTCCTGCTCCTTTGCTGCTTCCAAGAGAATCTACAGAGAAATGTGAGATTAATGGCTATGATATACCAGAAAAATCCAAAGTAATAGTGAATGCGTGGGCGATAGGAAGGGATCCAAATCATTGGACTGAAGCTGAGACATTCTATCCTGAGAGATTTCTTGATAGTTCAATTGATTATAAAGGGAATAATTTTGAATTTATCCCATTTGGTGCTGGAAGAAGGATGTGTCCTGGCATACTATTTGGTATAGCTAACGTTGAGCTACCATTAGCACAGCTTCTATACCATTTTGATTGGGAACTTCCTAGTGGATTGAAGGCAGAAACTTTAGATATGATTGAGAGTTTCGGCGCCACAGTTAGAAGGAAAAATGATCTACACTTGATTCCAAATCCATATACACCGTCTTCAGCTTCTTGATTGAAGTCACTAAATAAGAAAATAGCCTTTGATGTTCATCTTTTATCAGCTAATACATGTATAATTGTACTGTAGTTATCCACATACTAGTAGCTTCTGTGCAATTTTCGAATTTTGCAGAATAAAATTGCATTACTCATGGAAATATGCAAGGTAGGAGTAACATATAATATTGATCGAGTACAAATATTTTCCAAGGAAATTGCCAATTGTTTTCTAGCACACAGATATGAATTTTGAGTAAAAGACAGTCAACCTTGGCACAGTCGGTGGTCATATCTGGTTGCTGTTATATAATAAGCTTTCAAAACCAAATTCCACAAAGCAGAGAAATTTAACCCAGATATGAATCATCTTTCTTTGTTTTGCAGTCAGTCAACCGTTAATTGATATCATTTCTGCCTTGCAGACAGTACACTCTATCAGCATAGTAGAATATAATTGCAGTCAATGGTCATATTTGGTTGCTCATTTTAATTATAATATGCTTCAAAGTCGCAAGTCCAAGTAAGCAGAGATATTCTAATACATATATAAATCATGTCATAATCAATTATGTCACAGTAGATTGCAAAATCCAAATAATTAGTGAAAGAAATGCTTACTAAAATCTTATCAAACAAGAAGTCAAACAAAAGAAAAAAGAAAAAGGTTGCATATACAACAACAACAAAAACTGGATATTGAGATGCAATTTCATCAAATTGACATAAAAATGGAGCTCCAAATCCTTTCCCTTCCTTTCCTTTTAACTTTCTTTCTCTTCATCTTTATGGCATTAAAAATAAGGAAGATATCAGAAAGCAAGAAGTTGTTAAATTTACCTCCAGGGCCACTGAAGCTGCCTATAATAGGAAATATACATAATTTGGTTGGCTCTTTACCCCATCATCGCCTGCAAAACTTGGCCAAGAAATATGGTCCTCTTATGCATCTTCAGCTTGGTGAAGTTACAACAATCGTTGTTACTTCGGCAGAAATTGCTAAAGAAGTTATGAGAGCTCATGATATAGTCTTTTCTAATAGACCTTCTATTCTTGCTGCGAATATCATCTCTTACAATGCTACGAGCATCGTGTTTTCACCCTATGGAGAGTATTGGAGACAGCTAAGGAAAATTTGTGTATTGGAGCTATTAAGTGCTAAACGCGTACAATCATTCAAATCAATCAGAGAGGAAGAAGTATCAAACATTGTGCGACGCATTTCTTCCAGTTCAGATTCTTTGATCAACCTCAGTAGAATGTTATTTTCTTTGACTTATAGTATCACTTCAAGAGCAGCATTTGGTAAGATTCGAAAAGAACAAGAAGCATTTATACCACTTGTTGAGGAAATTATAGAGGTTGGAGGTGGTTTTAGTATAGCTGATTTGTTCCCTTCTATTAAATTGCTGAATAGAATTAATGGAATGAAATCTAGAGTGGAAAGATTGCATCAAGAAGCAGATAAGATACTTGAGAACATCATCAATGAACATAGAGCTAGTAAAGCAAGAGCCAAGCCAGGTAGTAAAGGTGAGGCTGATGATCTTGTAGATGTTCTTCTGAATATTCAAGAACAAGGGGACCTTGGATTTGCTTTAACAACCAATAACATCAAAGCAGTCATCCTGGTTAGAATCTTTTTCTTGTTTCCTAGTTTAATTGTTCATGTTTCATGGACATCGATTCTTTTAGTCGTAAACTAATTAATATGATTTTTCTGTTTAAGGATTTGTTTATTGCTGGAAGTGAGACTTCATCTACAACTGTAGAATGGGCAATGTCGGAGCTGCTGAAAAATACAAGTGTGATGAAAAAGGCACAGGCTGAGTTGAGGCAAGTCTTTAAGAACAAAGGGTATGTTGATGAAGAAGGTGTTTGTGAATTAAATTACTTGAAGTTAATTGTTAAAGAGACTCTAAGATTACACCCTCCTGTGCCTTTGCTCGTTCCAAGGGAAAATAGTGAGCTTTGTGAGATTAATGGTTATTTCATTCCAGTAAAATCTAGAGTGCTTATCAATGTCTGGGCCATTGGAAGGGATCCGAATTATTGGAAAGAGCCTGAAAGATTCAATCCAGAGAGATTTCTTGATAATTCAATAGATTACAAGGGTTCTAATTTTGAATTTATCCCATTTGGTGCTGGAAGGAGGATATGTCCAGGAATATTATTTGGTATAGCAAATGTTGAGCTTCCGCTTGCAAATTTGTTGTACCATTTTGATTGGAAACTCCCTGGTGAAATAAACCCGGAAAATCTAGAAATGACAGAGGCCTCTGGGATTGCAGTTAGGAGAAAAAACGATTTGAATTTAATTCCTATTACGTTCCCTTCTGTCCTTGTAGCATAAAAATTGCAACGAAGTCATGTCATCAAATGGAGAAACTCTTATAGTTTCTCCCTGTGGCGTAATAATTACTGTTTAGAATTGATAACGCAAACCAAACACAAACACTTTATGCACTTTTTGGAAAGTTGCACTTTATTAATCTACTTACCCCCAACCAAACATCACCCTAGTGGTAATTGTAAGCAAAGAAAGTGCTATATATTGTTTTTTGGCTGAATGAATAATTTCTCCGAACTATCCTTCCTTAAATTGCTATTTTTGCTAGTCAACTTTGCGGAGGACCGCTTGTGCCGCTTGAATTGAAGTCTTTGTAACTTTTATGCCCCTAAGCAAATTGAAGATTTTGCATGAAATACACACGTGTTAACATGTCATAAGCAGTTGATTTGTCATCAAATTATCTGCCACGTTGGTTTCCACATGTACAAAAAATAACAAGAAAGAGAAAAAGAGAATAGTTTGGTAGTTTCGATTGAAAAAAATTGAAAATAAAAATAAAAATTGAATATCCAAAATCATATCAAGAAAAAAAAAATAAAAATTGAAAAAAAATCATACAAACTCATGTTAGTAGTTTTGATTTCATTAACCATAAAATCATTAGAAAAGGTGGGTTTGATTTTGAAGAAGAAGAAGAAGAAGAAGAAGAAGAAGATAGATTTGTTAAGAGAATGAGAAGGAGAAAAATAGAGAGAGAAACTGAGAGAAGAAGAGCGAGATAGCGAGAGAAATTGAGAGAGAGGATGAGAGATGAAGTTGGAATAATTTTAAGAATATAAAACGATGTCGTTTTTGCCACGCTGGACAAAATTTAAGGGGTTCACGCTTTTATTTACGTTTGAGTTCGCATAATTCTTTTTCCAGGTGTCAAGGGGCACAAGCTACAAAAAATGAAATTTAAAGGACACAAGCGGTCTCTCATAAAGTTGAGAGACACAAATGACAATTTGAGGAAAATTCAGAAGGAAAATTATGCATTCCACCGTCGTTTTTTATCAAGCAAGAATACTTGCTGTGCAAGTGAGAAATTAAAAATTGGCTAGTCAATTGTGCTACTAATTCAATTGCATTAATTGACTTTCATTTTATTATTGTTGTGGATTATTTGAACCTGAAGAAGAAAAATATTAGAAACAAGACCAGATGGCAACAAATTAGAAGAGTTAAATATTATATATGTTGCTTCTATCAAGCAAGAGTAGTTGTTGTAGAAGTGAGAATTAAAAATTGGTTAGTCAAATGTGCTACTAATGTAATTGCATTAATTGACTTTCATTTTATTAATGGTGTGGATTATTTGGACTATAAGATTAGAAGAGTTAAATATTAACTATAAGATGAACTGATTTTGTCTTTTTTTTTTTTTTTTTTATCATAAAACTCAGTCTTAATTTAATGGCTATCATTGAGATTTTGTAATTCAAAAAAAGAAATATTTAAATAATGTGTATCTTAATGAATAGTACAGAGCTCCATCCTGACGCAGCTCTCTCTCTATATATATGTTGTTAGCTATTATCAAATCCAACAAATCTTTTTATCACTCTCTATTTTAACTTTGCCATGGAAAACCAACTCTCCTTTCCATTTGTTTTCACTTTCTTAATCTTTATAATTTTCTTGTTCAAGTTATTACCTAAAAAATCCAAGTCTCTAAATCTTCCACCAGGGCCGTCGAGCCTACCTTTAATCGGCGGCTTCCACCATTTATTTGGTGCACCACCTCATCACTCTTTAACCAACCTAGCTAAGAAATTCGGCCCTATTTTTCACCTGCAACTCGGGGAAAATTCTAATATTGTAATTTCTTCTGCAGAAATGGCAAAAGAAATTATGAAAACCCATGATATAATTTTCGCTGATAGACCTTTTATCCCTTCTGCTTTTAAATCAACTTATGATGGAACAGATATCGCTTTTTCTCCATATGGAGACTATTGGAGACAATTACGAAAGATTTGCACGACAGAGTTGCTAAGTGTTAATCGTGTGCAGTCGTTCAGATCAATAAGAGAAGAAGAAGTATCAAAATTAATAAGCTCGATTGCTTCTAGCGCTGGATCTGCAATAAACCTGAGCCGAATGATTGAAACTTTAATGTTTAGTATTATTTCGAGAGCGGTTTTTGGTAAAGTATGTAAAGGAGAAGAAGTATTTGTGCCAACTATAAGGAAATTAACTGAAGCGACTACTGGTTTTAATCTTGTTGATTTATACCCTTCTAATAAATTGCTTCAAAGAATGAGTATTGGGTTGCCTATAATAAAAAGACTTCATTCAGAGGTAGACAAGATAATCCAAGACGTGGTTGATGAGCATAGAGCTAGAAAGCAAGCTGGAAAAATTGTTGCAGAAGGTGAAGAAGAAGATCTTGTCGACGTCCTTCTGAATCTTTTGGAGAAAGGAGACCTCGACTTCTCTTTGAGCACGGAGAACATCAAAGCCGTCATTTTGGTTAGCTCTCTTTCTTTTTTCTTTATAGGTTTTCCCACGTACATATAATAGTTGTCGTTAAAACTAATTTTAGCTCTCTTTCATTTTGGTCAGCCTTATTTTTTTGATTTACTCAAGTTAATTACGAAATGTATTTCAGGACATGTTTATTGCGGGCAGTGATACATCTTCTACACCAATAGAATGGGCAATGTCAGAAATGATGAAAAATCCAGAAGTGATGGAAAAGGCACAAGCAGAGGTGAGACTAGTCTTTGAAGCAAAAGGGGACGTGGATGAAGCAAGTCTCAACGAACTCAACTACTTAAAATTGGTTATAAAAGAAACTTTGAGACTACATCCTCCTGTTCCATTATTAGTTCCAAGAGAATGCAGAGAACACTGCATCGTTAACGGATACGATATACCTGAAAAGACTAGAGTTATTGTGAATGCTTGGGCTATCGGAAGAAATCCCGAATATTGGAGAGAACCTGAGAAATTCAATCCAGAAAGATTTTTAGATAATTCGATTGATTACAAAGGTGCACATTTTGAATTTATCCCATTTGGTGCTGGAAGAAGAATGTGTCCTGGAATATCATTTGGCATGGCTAACGTTGAACTTCCACTTGCTCATTTATTATACCATTTTGATTGGAAACTTCCATCTGGCGTGAACCCTGAAAATCTGGATATGACAGAATCGTTAAGTGTTACTGTAAAAAGAAGCAATGCCCTCTATGTCATTCCCATCCCTTGCTGCCATTCCCGTGTTATGTAAAATCTTTATATTTGTGAAATTAGCTGTGAGTTCGCATTTTAAGCTTATGTATTATATGTCGTTCGAATAATAATTATTATTAAATTATATTGTCGTTTTGAACATGAGTTACTTTTTTTTTTTTTTTTTTTTTAAATCCTTGTATGAGTTAATTTTATGTTTAGAATACACATGAGAAAGTAAAAATTCCAGTTACGTACATATCCAATACTGTAAATTTTAAATTAGAAAATAACTTAAGTATCAAATCAAAATATAATTAAAAATAAAAGGAATAGAAAATAGTAAGCAAACAGTTTCAGGTTTTAGTTGAACTAAAATAAAATATCTGCAATGCTGTCGTGTGCTAGCTGCGGTCGTTGATGTTGTGGATGTGATGATCCATGCTGTGTAACATATTGAGGGAGAGAGAGAGAGAGAGAAAAAAAAAAAAAAGGAACGATGGAAATTATTTCTTTGTTTTTTTAATATTATTTTTTAGTGCAAGCATATTTTAATTGCTTTGAAACGTTTCAATCGATTCAACCTCTCAGTAGATAAATAAATAAATAAACTTTTTTTTTTTTTTTGAAAACTTTAATTACTTTTTACAATGGCATCAGTCTGTTTCTATTAGTCAGAAATATAAGACTTCAATTTGTATTGGGGTCAATTATCCAAAGCTTATGGAAATCATTTGATCGATTAATAAATTTGAAATTGTCCAATAGCATCTCTCGTATAGGCAAATGCTCTCAATAGTCGAAAGTTAGAGAGCACGACAACACAACTAAACTTTTAGACATTTGTTTTTTTTTCAGCAATAGCAACTTCAATTTCTCCTTAATGAAGTGATGATCTATTTTACATAAATTATTAATATTCCTTCATTCTCATAATTTTTATCCTATTTTCTTTTTTTTTATTCTAAATTGTTATGCTATATTTCTTTTTGAAAATGAATAATATTTAAATTTTACTATTTTACTCTTATTTAATATGCTTTTTGTCAATAAATATAATAATCAAATTACTATATATATGTTATCATTAATTAAATTTCGATTATAACCAAAACTAAAATACAAATCTTAAATCTTGAAATAAATTATATTTAACCAAATATTTGATTAATTTCAAGAACAATTTAATTATGGATCATTTAATTTTTATAGATACTAACATAAGAGTATACTCCTGTCTTTCCAAAAGATAATCCACTTTTTATTTTCAAATAGATTAAGAAATAACAATTATTATCTCTGTCTTAAAATATAAATCGTTTTTTGGTAGTTATTTTATCTCATAAATTAAGTTGTTTTAAGGAGCTTAAAGAGTAATAAATGATGGTTTTTCAATATTATCCTTATTTACATTAGATATAATAAATACTTTCACAAGTAATTATTGGTTTTGAGATAAAGGATAATGTCAAATTACCCTTGATTTTGTTATAATCTAAGAGAATTAATTACTTTTTTAATTTTTATGTAAAAATCTTAAACGATTTATATTTTGAAACAGAGGAAGTATTACGGTTAAAAGATAATTTTATTTATATAACTTTTCTATTATGTCCATCTTAAATAATACATGAGTAATTATTATAATAGAAAATAAAGTAAAAATTAATGAGATTGAAAATAAAAAAAATTTAATAAAGATATAGTAGATGATTTAAAGATTAATTATAGTGAAAAAAGTGAACTATATTTCGTAATAAATCAAAGAAGAAAGAAGGAATCGGAGTGAGTATTATTTTTATAGATACTAATGTAAGAGTATTGTTTTTTTAATCTATTCAAATTACAACACAAATTATGAAACTATTTTATGTGAAATCAACCCAACTCCCTTTGTGCTTAAAAAAAAAAAAAAAAACTTCTAGAATCATTAAAAAGTTAAAAGTCAACAACTTCTAGAATCTGACCACGTCTTTAAAAACTTATTATTATTACCCCATTGTTTTAGGATATTATATATTAATCACCCATTGTTTTATTAGTCTAAGAAGAGGATTGATAAGGAATAAAAAAAATGTATTACAGTAAGGTATTCAAATTTTCAGAAACCACAATCCTTTTTTAATTTCAATCATTCAAAATTCGTAAGGTATAATACTTTTCTTATAAAATATTAAAATGTCGTATTTATCCATATAATTTTAGACATTTACGTCTCAATCAGTTAATCTACAATGCCGTGTACCCAGTAGTTATTTATGATGTTCAAACTTGATGGGCCTTCTGGCAATTTGACCCAACCATCCTTCCCTGATCCTGAACCCAAACTTCGTCCCTGTCGAGGAGCCGGCAGCTAGGCCTAGCTACCCAAAATTGGAGTAATATGTAATAATAAATAGATATAAAGATAATATAAATAATCAAGATTTTTGACATTTGATGTGAACAAATTTTTTAGTTGCATTATTATATTATAAACTTTAAAGGGTTGAAGCCAGCAAAATATTCAAAATCTTACTCCAATCGCACACAGATATTATATTTTATATATACATTACGAATTTTTTTTTATTGTTTTTAAATATCTTAGTCTCAGACTGAAAGCTACTACCATACCTATTTAATTAGGAATTCATGAAAAGACCCAAAAAAAAGAAAGAGGTAAGACCAGCCATATAATTAAAGCATTGACCAAAGACTAACACTAACGATATAATACAATATAGACGCAGTCTTTCGCGACTGAAAAGACGGACCAGCAAATAAAATATTAGAAAATTAATAAAGGATTACCAAAGTTTACTGGGTACGGTTAAAATGAAGCCAGATTTAAGTATATATATATATATATATATATATATATATATATAAAAAAGATTTATTTACACGGAATGTATACTATATCAAAATAATTATAAATAATATTGTAGTTCAAAGGAAGAGTATTTCTATGATAATATAAAAAAATGACAAAATTATAACAATATAATAAAAATGGTACATGAAATTCATGCACCGGGTCACTAGCGATCCCAACCAACATATTTAAGGGTTAAAAAATAATTTTACTTAACTGTATATGATAAAATAAAAATTAAAAAATTGATTTTTTTTTTTTTTTTTTTTTTCATTTTGGGGACCCAGGCGGCCAGGCCTGCGCCCGCCCCTGCACCGGGTGTAACTGTGTAAGCAAGAAAGTTAAATTAATAAGATATAATTAGTTTCGGTTCTTAAGATCCTGCCTGCCAGTTTAATCAGCATACTTTCCTTTCCTGAAGGAAAATTCTTCGACTTGGAATTTAATGTACATTAACAGCATACGTGTACACGAACCCCCATACTCGGTCAGCTCTCTGTATATATAGAGTGGACTAAAACTGCATTCTCATCATCAAACCTAACAAATCTTTTTATCACTCTCCTTTATCATCCTTTGCCATGGACAGCCATCTTTCCTTTCCACTTGTTTTCACTTTCTTGATCTTCATAATTTTCTTGTTTAAGTTATTATGGAGAAAACCCAAGTATCTAAATCTACCGCCAGGGCCATCGAAGCTACCTATAATCGGCGGCTTCCACCATTTATTTGGTCCGCCACCCCATCACTGTTTAACCAACTTGGCTAAGAAATATGGACCTATTTTCCAAATTCAACTCGGTGAGAATTCTAATATTGTAATTTCTTCTGCAGAAATTGCAAAAGAAATTATGAAAACCCATGATATAATTTTTGCTGATAGACCTTTTATCCCTTCTTCTTTTCAAGCAACTTATGATGGAACAGACATAGCTTTTGCTCAATATGGAGACTATTGGAGACAATTACGAAAGATTTGCACGACAGAGTTATTGAGTGTTAGTCGTGTGCAGTCGTTCAGATCAGTAAGAGAAGAAGAAGTATCAAAATTAATAAGCTCGATTGCTTCTAGCGCTGGATCTGCAATAAACCTAAGCCGAATGATTGAAACTTTAATGTTTAGTATTATTTCGAGAGCGGTTTTTGGTAAAGTATGTAAAGGAGAAGAAGTATTTGTGCCAACTATAAGGAAATTAACTGAAGCGACTACTGGTTTTAATCTTGTTGATTTATACCCTTCTAATAAATTGGTTCAAAGAATGAGTATTGGGTTGCCTATAATAAAAAGACTTCATTCAGAGGTAGACAAGATAATCCAAGACGTGGTTGATGAGCATAGAGCTAGAAAGCAAGCTGGAAAAATTGTTGCAGAGGGTGAAGAAGAAGATCTTGTCGACGTCCTTCTGAATCTTTTGGAGAAAGGAGACCTCGACTTCCCTTTGAGCACCGAGAACATCAAAGCCGTCATTTTGGTTAGCTCTCTTTCTTTTTTCTTTATAGGTTTTCCCACATACATATAATAGTTGTTGTTAAAACTAATTTTAGAGCAAAATCAGCCTTATCTTTTTGATTTACTCAAGTTAATTACGAAATGTATTTCAGGACATGTTTATTGCGGGTAGTGATACATCTTCTACACCAATAGAATGGGCAATGTCAGAAATGATGAAAAATCCAGAAGTGATGGAAAAGGCACAAGCAGAGGTGAGACGAGTCTTCGAAGCAAAAGGGAACGTCGATGAAGCAAGTCTCAATGAACTCAACTACTTAAAATTGGTTATAAAAGAAACTCTGAGACTACATCCTCCTGTTCCATTGTTAGTTCCAAGAGAATGCAAAGAACACTGCGTCATTAACGGATATGATGTACCTGAAAAGACTAGAATTATTGTGAATGCTTGGTCAATCGGAAGAAATCCCGAATATTGGACTGAACCTGAGAAATTTTTTCCAGAGAGATTTTTAGATAGTTCAATTGATTACAAAGGTGCTAACTTTGAATTTATCCCATTCGGTGCTGGCAGAAGAATGTGTCCTGGAATATCATTCGGCATGGCTAATGTCGAACTTCCACTTGCACACTTACTATATCATTTTGATTGGAAACTTCAATCTGGAATAAACCCAGAAAACCTTGATATGACAGAATCATTCAGCGTTACAGTCAAAAGAAGTAATGCTCTAAATGTAATTCCCATCCCTTACATTCCTTCCCGTGTAATGTAAAATCTTTATTTTTAAATGCTTTCCTTTTTATGAATAAATATTCCCATATATAAATATGATTGATTATTTTCTGTTATTTATTTATTTTAGATATAATACCTTCTAATTATCGACCCATACGTCTGAACCGCCAAATCGAAATCACTAACCTATGAAATAAGCACAAGAAGTTGAAGAAATTTTCAATCCAAAAGAAATTTTCCCTTTCATTTTTTTGAAAAAGACATATTTTATCAGCTGCCAATTCGAGCACAATCACAATTTAATGGCAATGGAGTACTAAACGGTTCATCTTCAAATAGCCAGCTCTCTTTTTTTTTTTTTTTTTTTTTTTTTTTTGAAGATAAGTACAATCCATATTTTTTGTCTTTTGTACTCAAATATCTAGAAAATAATGAAGCGGGTCCCATATATAGGTCGTAGCAAATTCCCTCTTCAGAAGACAAGTTGATGATTAGATGGAGAGATACCAAAAATAAATAAATAAACAAATGAATTAATAATAATAATAATAATAATAATACAGCACTAGCTAGCTGACGTGAGTAGTTCTTTTTTATTTAGTGGGAGGTTCAATGGATCTGTAAAAGAGAAAAAGTGAACTTAAAGACTCTTAGACTTATATTTTAAAGATTCAATGATTTTACTGCTATTAGTGATGCCAGTGGACATACCTTCAATTATGATAGCAATGCGTAACATGATTTAAATAACTATTTACTCACCTCTCCCCTAAACTTGTTATTCAAAGAGTAAAATACCATAAAACTGATCTTTTTGTTCAATTTTGTCCTTGATTTGTAATTTAAATCCAATTTACACAAAATAAAACTTTTGAATTATCTTAAATTTTGCGCAATTTACTTGAATTTAAGTAAATTTACGTTTTTTTTTTGGACAAATTTAGCGTGAATTACTGACTCAAAGTCTAGATTGAGCCAAAATAACTATTTTGTAGCTTTTTATTTCTAAATAATAATTTTATGTGGAAACCTGAGCTTTGTTATAAATAAAATAATATGATTTACAATATTAAAAAGGATGAATACATAATTTAATTTTTGAAATTTGATAAAAAGATATGGCACCTTAAACATTTAAATCAATGTTTTAGCATTATGAACTTCACTTTTTATAATAATATCACACTTGATACTGATCCAATAATTTTTAAAGTTTTAGTTTTTGTGTGTAAAATATTGATTTGATACATGGTTAATATAATTTTTAGAATAATAATTTACATTTTTCAACAATCTGATAAGTGTTCAATCGATTTAATTTTATAAATTGAAAAGTTTAATTTTTTATCAATAGAGTTAATTTTATTTTTATTTATATATATTGTCCAAAAAAAACTTAATATACCTAACCACCAACCTTAGTCGATAGTTAAAGTACTCCGAATTTTTATTTTCAAAACTTTTAAATTTTTATTAAATCAAAAATCTCGATTTTCGACTATATGGGCTATAAATACCAAACAATCTTAATTTGAGTCCAAAGTTTTGCGAGTTGGGCCCAAGCCCAAATATATTGTCGGAATTTTCGGTTTGAGAACAATTAAAATTTTCGAGAAATAATATGAAACTCCAGCAATTTAATCTATTATGAATATATAAAAATTAATTATCCTAAAATAAAAAATCATTACTATTAATATTTTTATTATTATTGAGTAAATGGAGGAAATGTTACGGAATCTAACTAAAATAATCAAAATAAATCGAACCGGACCCGAAATCAAATTGATTTTTTGATCACCACATGAATAACCTAAAAACCGAGTGAAAAACTTGCAAGCCGAGCAAAAAACGGGACAAGTCATTGAATTAAACCAAATCAGTTTGAATCAAACCGGAATGGCCTAGAGTTCTCTAGAACCATCTTTTTTTTTCTTTTCTTTTCTTTCCTTCTCCTCCTCCGCACGTTCTTCTCCGCCCCTTCTCCCCTCCTCCTTTCCTGCTCAGCCCACCTGAGCTAACCACACGAATAACCCAAAAACCAAGTGAAAAACCTGCAAACCGAGCAAAAAACAGGCCAAATCATTAAATTGAATCAAATCGGTTCGAATCGAACCGGAATGGCCCACAGAGTTCTCTAGAACCATCTTTTTCTTTTCTTTTCTTTTCTTTCCTTCTCCTCCTCCGTGCGTTCTTCTCCACCCCTTCTCCCCTCCTCCTTTCCTGCTCAGCCCACTTGAGCTCCTCGCTGTCGTTTCCTCTCCGCAGTAAGCTCCGACCTCACCGCAGTGTTAACCTCGCCTCTCTCTGTTCGTCTCTAATATTAGTGGCTATCGCAGGAGGAGTCGCGATCGGAATCGCGTCGAGCCTTCCTGTTCCGGGACTTTTCGGCGACGCCAGCTCCTCTAGCATCACGGAGAAACGCGGTCTCTCCTTCGTCTCCGGCGGCTGCTGCAGCGCGGGTGAGATGCGGTTCTCCTCCTTTGGATCGACGGCAATGGTGGCAGCGGCTGTCGATGCCCGTTCTGGCTAGACCAGCCACGGGCTCAACAAATGGACGACAAAATCAAGCTCCCTATGACATTTCAAGTCCAGGGGTGTGTGGATCGCAAAATTCTGGAGAAAAATGATTTTTCAGCGACCATGTACGGCGGCCAGAGGCGGCGGTCGGTGACCGGCCGGCGACATTCCAACGAGGCCCCAAGAGACAGAACGAACTCCTTTTCGCGCTGATCATGGAATCATCGCCCGATTCTCAATTGTTACGTTCTAAGACTAATTTCCCCATTTTTGTTATAAATTCTAAACTTAATAATTATTAGTTGATTAGATTGAATTTGAATGAATAATCAATCAAATATAATTTTGCTAAGAATCAGCCGGTATAATGTAGATGTAAATTGATTCTGAATATTGTTAAATATATTTCATGAACATTAGTTACAACTAGGTTTGGTATTGAATAAGAATTCCTAGCTAGTATTTATGTAAGCTAATTTAGGAATTTTAATAAATATTGTTAGGAGGAGTTATAATTTAAGGCTTAGACAAGTAAATAGTTATAGAGTAATTAATAATATCATTGGAACATGCTTGGAGGTTAATATAAATTGTTAATTAATTGATTTGGAATTATTAAGTGTATATATGTGCGTGTGATGGATGATATATGTAGCCTGAAGCGGATGGGTTGATTGCATTAATTGCCCGATGAATGGGCTGTGTGAATAGAGTGAACGAATAATTGATGAATATGGTTATGGCGGATGGGATGAGTTGATGCGATTGCCCGTTGAATCGTTTTCTAGAATTTATTGTTGAATTGTGATTTAATCAGATTTTATGGGAGGTTCTGCTGAAATTTCAATAGAATCTAGGCTAATCATAATTAATAATTAAGTTAATAGGTTTATATAGATTAATTCTTTAACTTGATATGTTGTAAATAGAGTCCTTTATTTATTTTATTATTATTTATTTATTCATTTATTTATTTTCCAAGGATCAATTATTATAATATATTGTTAATTACTATTCTTTTATTTAATTGTAAATGAATATGAATGTCTAATTGTGCACTTACATCATGATATTTAATTGTCTGATATGCTTGTATTTAATTGTAATGCTTGATTATTTGTGTTGTGATAATGTTATGCTTTATTTGTGTGGAGTTGGGATGAAGTGGGTCACCATGGGTTTGTGAGGGCGGTCCACGAGACCGTTTGCTGTATGGGAGATCGACGTCCCGTATGCATCTGATGATATGATATGGATAATATGGATAAATCACAAGGTGGCCTCCTATTAGTATGGAAAAGAAAAGAGAGAATGGAAAAACAATGAGAGGGCTGGTCAATTGAGGATTAGATCGGTCGGCCATGTATGGGGATCGGCTCCCTGGTGCACACGTATGAGAGGGTGAGCCATGTGTGAGGACGGCTCGTTAGGGTTTCGGTGACGCCATAGACCAATTTCCACGTGATGTGATTATGTGAAGTTGATAATACGTGTGAGTGCTGTTGTTATGCCATTTGTGTGACTGACTGCGTGAGCATATAACTAGTCGGATGATTAGATTGATATGCTTACACACAAATGTGAATGCGTGTGTTGTGCAATAATTATTACCCCTTAGAAGACTCACATGTCTTGTTTAATTTTTCAGGAAGTAAGTTTCTCCTTAATTCGATTTAGGCTATATTTCTTCACTGTAAGGCTATAAAGATATTTTCCTACTTCCATAATTAGAAATGTGATATATTGTAAATTGAGCTCGAACTGTGAAATGTGGAAGGTGATAAATTTGAGCCGAGGTATAATAAAATCTTGAGGTTTATTTTCTTAGTAATATGGGCTGAATGTTTGAAATTTCTATTGACATAGTAGATTTTAACGTTTCAGGCTTATTACGGGCCTCGGGGACCTTAAGTTTACCTGGGCCCTAGTGCTGGTCCGACCCATGAAAACGAGTTGTGACAATAGGCTTCTCTTACACCCAAACCTGGCCTAAATATATTAGATGAAAAAACTTGCTCAATTCCTCTTAAATGAAATAAGATACAATAGACCCATAAACGAGCCATGTAAACATTCCAAACAAAGTTTCATATAGTATTACACCAATATTAAACTAGAATAAACCAAACATAAAAGTGTTTACACCAATATTAAGTGATAATCTCGAGCATTAATTACATTATTGAAATGATCCTTGACCGATCGTTACTCTATAATAGTCCAAGTAACACTCGACTAAATCTTAATGATTATTCGTATCAATTATATATTTAAAAAATGATAATTTCACTAAACCTAAATTTTCAAAATTTAAGGGAGCAAAAATTAAAAAGTTTATCATTTTATGAATAAAATTGGAAATTTTTAATATTTTAAAGTATCAATATTTTTAATTTTTAATATTTGCTTGAGTTCAAATTCAAATATATATAAACAAACTTTTTTTTTTTCTATCAATTACAAACAAGCCAAGAATAAAAAGAAAACAAAAAAGACATAATATGATTGTTAAAAATCCCTTGTCCTCTAAATAATAAATCCATAATGGGCATATAAAGGGTGGCAAGTTAGCTAGCTAAATTGGTTAGTACTAATATTTTAGTATTGGTTACCCAAGCCCAAGTAAGCCCACATCGCCTTTCACCTCATGGGTTCATACCTCTTATCCAATTCACCTCTACTTTATAATAATGATAAGGAAAGATTTTAAATTAATTAAGAAAAAGACTGTGAAAAAAATATTTTAAATTAATTAAGGATAAAATTTTAGTAAGAAGGTGTAAAACCTTAAAGGTTCTACGAAACGCTTCTTAATTCTCTAAAAATTACTTTATATCTCACGTTACCGCACACAATAATCTCGAGAAGCAATGTTTTAATTAGTTCAAAACGCTAAAAGTTACTCTTCTAAATACTGTTGCCGAACAGATCCCTTAATCAATTAAGTATGGTTTGGTTGGTCTTTCCACCAATGTGGAGAGTAAGAAATTTTAAGTTGTAATCCTCTCGCGATAACAAGAATTTTTACCACTTTAGTAAATAAAAAAGAGAGTTATTATTTCCATTGTGCAGCCTGTAATGTTTTTTTAGCCGATTGGACTCCTTAGTGAATACAAAGGGAAAAAAAAAAAAAAAAAGACTTATGAGGTTAAGCTGTTCAAGAGTTTTCTGTTTTTTCCTTCTTTGCATCAAGACGCAAGATCGATGTGCTCCAAGTCCAAATCAACAGTCAATAACACCAGACTTTTGAATAGCGGTCTTCTCCATTTACATAATATTCCAAGTCAAATTAAAGACTTATATCTTGGAGGATTCATTAAAAATTTTAAAATTGCTTTAAAACTTATTAATTTGTCTTAATTTCAGTTAAAAAGGAATAATTGTTTGAATCACAATTCATTAATCACCATCTCCTAAATGGCGAAACCTATTTAGAACTCCAGTCTGATTAAAATAAGGCAAACAAGCAAGATTTGCAGATTTTTAAGAGAGGAAAATATAATTCTTACAATATTATTATGGATTAAAAAAGAAATTATTTACCAAACTGAAGTTAAGATTCCATATCAAAATTAAAAAAGAAATTGCATACTAAAATATAGTCTAGTGATAAGTGCATGATCTAACAATATACTCATGTACGAATCTCTCTCATCCAATACTAAAAAAAAAAAAAAAAAAAGAAATTTCTTGCATAAGTTATAATCTTGAATCGAGATTATTTCTGACCATAGACTTAAAAAAATGATAAAATTAAATAATTTTAAAAAATTCTTAATTTTATTGGTTTAATACATAAGTAGAATCATGAATCTGATCTAGACAAATATTTTCCTAAAATAAGAAGTTCCTAACATAAGATTTGCCTACACTAATGCACTACTAATCCAATCAGAGATATTCTTATTTGAATCTAAACATACGGTTGATTTGAGACATAGATAGACTGATATTTTTTTTCCCCTTCCTTTATATATAGAAGAGGAACTTGCACTAACAATTAAGCAAATAATAACATTATATCAAACTCTTCATCCACTCATGGAAGAGTTTCATTTCAACTCTTTACACTCTCTCTTTGCTTTATTTTTCTTCATCATCTTCTTCTTCAAGGCAATAAAAAAAAGAGCTACTAAGCCCTCAACCACAAATCTACCACCAGGGCCATGGAAATTGCCCATTATTGGAAATGTTCACCAACTTTTAGGTTCATTACCTCATCAATCCCTTCAAAAATTATCCGGAAAATATGGACCGTTGATGCATTTAAAACTCGGTGAAGTTTCCACTGTAATAGTTTCTTCGCCTGAAATTGCCAAACAAGTCCTGAAAACTCATGATTTAGATTTTGCAGAAAGACCTCCTAACCTTGCTCCTAAAATAATCTCTTATGATTCTACAAATATTGTTTTTTCTCCATACGGTGCTTATTGGAGACAGCTGCGGAAGATTTGTACAATGGAGCTTTTAAGTCCAAAGCGAGTTCAATCCTTTCGGTTTATTAGAGAAGACGAGGTTTTGAACCTAATAAAAACCATATCATCTCTTGAAGGGTCACTAATCAATATTAGTGAAATGATTTTTTCATTAACGTATGGGATTACATCGAGAGCTGCTTTTGGAAAAAAATATGAAGATCAAGAAACTTTTATACAAGTTATTACAGAAGTTTCAAAGATTGCAGCTGGTTTTAGTGTTGCAGATTTGTATCCTTCCATTAAATTTCTTGAACAGGCAAGTGGGCTTAGGCCTAAACTAGGAAAACTGCATGAAAAAGCAGATGGGATTCTCGAGAGGATAGTGAAAGAGCATAGGAACAAGATGAATAGAAGTGAGGAAATAGAAGAAGATGATGACTTGGTGGATGTTCTTCTCAAGCTTCAAGAACATGGTGATCTTGAATTTCCTCTTTCCGATGACAACATTAAGACAGTAATCTTGGTTAGTATGTATATAATTTAATTAATTATTTTCCTCTTTGATCTGTATTTATATCTTTTTTGGGTAATCTTATATAATGTTTTTTTAGCCAAATTATAAAAAAATTTCTCAACTTTTAAGACTTTTTATAATTTTGACTAATTATTTTAATGTTATTTAGTAATATGTTGTATCTTTTTTTTTTTAATAACAGTTGTGACTTCTGCATGATTGTAATCTAAATTCAACCAGCTAAATTATGTTTTTTCAGAGCTGTTAGTGAATTTTCTAATTGGTGCTAATGTGACATGTGTGAGGTTCATACTGTCAGTTTTATCAGTGTATGAGATGAATTTGGATGGTAATTATAAAAGTTCTCAATTGGTATAAAAAATAAATTACAAGATATTGATTGATAAAATTAAAAAAAAAATTTGTTGAAATTATAAAAAGCATTAAAAGTTGAGTTTTTTTTTTTTTTTTTTTTTTTTTTTTTTTTTTAGTTATTTAACCATTTTTTCAAGAAAAGTTTGTCGTTTTTCTTTGTTGAAACATAACATCCACAATTTTCAGGACATGTTTAGCGCTGGAAGTGAGACATCATCAACAACAGTGGAGTGGGCAATGTCTGAAATGCTGAAAAATCCAAGAATATTAGAAAAGGCACAAAATGAGGTAAGACAAGTATACAAGAACAAAGGGACTGTAGATGAAACAAGCATTCATGAGTTGAAGTATCTAAACTCTATAATCAAGGAGACCCTGAGGCTACATCCTCCCCTGCCCCTAATACCAAGAGAGAGTAGAGCAAGAGTTGAGATTATTGGATACGATATACCTATCAAGACGAAAGTTCTTGTAAATGCGTGGGCAATTGGACGAGATCCCAAGAATTGGACAGAACCTGAAAATTTCTGCCCAGAAAGGTTTCTTGATAATGCGATCAGTTATAAAGGGACAGACTTCGAGTTTATTCCTTTTGGTTCTGGAAGAAGGATATGTCCAGGCATTTCATTTGCTCTACCAAACATTGAGTTGCCACTTGCACAATTGCTCTACCATTTTGATTGGAAACTTGGAAATGGAATGAAGAATGAAGACTTGGACATGACTGAAGGGTATGGCTTAACAATCAGAAGAAAACAAGATCTCTTCTTAGTTCCTATGTATCCTGTAAATAGTGAAATAAACCGGTCTAGCAATTAATTATAGGCAGCAATTGCAATTTCAAAGCCTATCAAGGGAGACCTTTAGTTCCAGAGCATCACTCTTTTTCACTAGATTAGAGGATCATTTATTCTAGCAATTAAGTATTTGATCGGCATATTTGAAATAGGGTTGTGATGTTTTTCTTTTCTTTTTTTTTTTTTTTATTCAGTGAAAAATAAATCAATATATCTTGAGATCCTTCATAGAAAAAAAAAAAAAAGGAACACTCTTGAAAATATACATTTATTTACAAAATAATAATAATCATAAAATAATCTTGCGAAAGATCTTGTATATTTGATATGTGTACCACACTCATGAACTGGGCTGATCTCAACCATTCGTATTGATGGTGTTGATAAGATCCTCCACGATCAATTAATTGAAGTATCACTATATATAGCACTACACATCAAGAAAATGGAAACACAGCTTTTGTGGTTCTGCCCAGAAGGGAGAAAAAACAAAAAAAACTAGCAAACGAGTATACTTATGAGCTGGCATGACCTCCCAGAAAGTTTATTTGTTTCCATCCATCCTTTTTTTTTTTTTTTTTTATAACCTACCGGTTCAATATCTGAAAGTTATTATTATAAACCAATTAAATCTAGCTCAGGATTAGTCACAATTAAAGCTTTTCATCCCTCTCTATATGTGTGTTTAGTAGGGATCAAATTTGAAAATTCTTCCCGCATACTCGGTTTGCATTGTGTTTATCTATCTTTCATATCTCTCTGTATAATGAAAAATAATTTGTTTTGAAAGAATCATAATGATTGGATTTTGAAAATTTTGTGGATATTTCTTAATACTCTCATTATTCTTGAAAGAAAAAGTATATGAGAATATATTTTAGGATTACAAATTTGTGATTTCTTAAGACAATCTCGTGGTAAGAAGAAGTGACAGTAAACAATATTTAAAATAACTGGAGAACTCTATTTTTATTGATTTACTTCAGCGATATATATAATAAAGATGACAACTAACAGTAGCTAGAAAATAGGAATAATAACAAACCACTAATCACACTACTAACAGCCCTTGAAACTAGGACAACTATCCAGGAATAATTCAAACTATAATAAAATCAGAATTAATTAATTAACAGTTACAGTCAACATCCTCCCTTAATTCTGATTTGGAACGATCTTCATGCCAAGCAGGTTCCTCAACTTGATGAACGCATCGATCTTCAACGGTTTAGTAAGTATATCCGCAATCTGATCTTCTGACCTGCAATATTCCAATTTGATCATGTTCTTTCCAACTTGGTCTCTCAGGAAGTGATACCGAATATCAATATGTTTACTTCTCCCATGAAAGACGGGATTCCTTGCCAAATTAATTGCAGAAACATTGTCAACATAAATCTTAATTGGACCTCCAAGGTTAATACCAATTTGACTCATTATATTACTGAGCCAAACTGATTGACAAGCACTTGCTACTGCTGCTATATACTCAGCTTCACACGTGGATAACGCAACAATTGACTGTTTCTTTGATGACCATGAGCAAACCGTTTTTCCGAGCATAAAACAATGACCACTGGTGCTCTTTCTCTCATCTGAATCTCCACCCCAATCATTGTCCGAGTATCCAACGATCTCAATCTCCTTGGATGTAGAGTAAAATAGACCAAAATCTGCAGTACCTTTAATGTAGCGCATAATCCTTTTTACTGCTTGTAAGTGAATCTGTCGAGGTGACTCCATGTATCGACTAACCAATCCCACAGCATAATAGATATCGGGTCTAGTACATGTGAGATATCTTAGACTTCCAACAATCTGCTTAAAGTGTGTTGGATCTACTGTCCGCTCATCGTCATCCTTGGTAAGCTTAAGTCCAGTTTCAACCGGAGTCTTAACTGGATTTGAATCTTCCATCTTAAACTTCTTCAAAAATTCAGCAGCATATTTATTTTGATGAATCAAGATTCCATCGTCTCTCTGAATGACTTCAATGCCTAAAAAATAAGACATAAGACCGAGATCGGTCATCTCAAATTCCTTCATCATAATTTGCTTGAGGCCACTAATCATCTTGAGATTACTTCCTGTAAAAATCACATCATCAACATAGAGACATAAAATTAGCAAATCTCCATAATCATTAGTCTGCACATATAGACCATGATCTGAAGGACATTTTTTAAATTCAGCATCTTGAAGGAATGAATCAATTCTTTTGTTCCAAGCTCTCGGTGCCTGCTTAAGGCCGTATAAAGCCTTATTAAGTTTGTACCCCTTCTCCTCTTCCCCAGATTGTATAAAACCTGGTGGCTGTTTTACGTAAACCTCTTCATCAAGTGGACCGTTAAGAAAGGCAGACTTGACGTCCATTTGGTGAATTTTCCATCGCTTTTGTGCAGCCAAAGCAATAATCAGTCTCACAGTTTCCATTAGAGCTATAGGAGAAAAAATTTCATCGTAATCATAGCCTTCTCTTTGCTCAAATCCCTTCGCTACCAACCTCGCTTTGTATTTGTCAATTTCACCGTTAGCTTTCACCTTGATCTTATACACCCACTTCACATCAATTGCTTTGTGCCCTCTTGGAAGGTCAGTAAGTTGCCATGTGTTGTTTTTGTCAATTGCCATCATTTCTTCATTCATAGCCTCTTGCCATTTAGGATTTTGAATGGCATCTGCAAATCTCACGGGTTCCGAATCTGCAAGAAAAGCAAAGTGGACTAGTTGTCCATCATCATCAACCTCATTATCGAGATTAACCTCGTAATCTTGAAGATGTGCAGGTTGTCGATGCTCCCTTCTTGGGCGTTCCATAGAAGTTGAAATGGGGGCAGCAACTTCGGGTTGAATTGCAGGTGTTTCAAGAGTGACTCTATCTTCTGGATCTGCATCATCATTCAAGATATAAATATTGCGTTTTTTAGGATCCATGTCACCTGTTGTATTCCATTGCCATTCCTCATCTTCAGCAAATGTAACATCACGGCTTACGATCACCTTCTTTGTCATTGGATTGTACAATTTGTACCCCCCTTGCTTATATCCAATGAAAATGGTTTTTACTGCTCTATCATCCAGCTTGGATCTTGTTGCTTTAGGTACATGAGCATAAGCAATTGAACCAAATACCTTCAAGTGTTGCACATTGGGTTTGAATCCACTCCATGCCTCAATAGGTGTTGTGTTAGGAACACTCCTAGTAGGTGACCTGTTCATCAAATACACTGCACATGATACAGCTTCAGCCCAAAAATTATTAGGCATTCCTTTAGCTTTAAGCATGCTCCTTGCCATATCCATGATTGTCCTGTTCTTTCTCTCGACGACTCCGTTGTGTTGAGGAGTGTAAGGAAAAGTAATATTATGTTGCAGCCCGAGTTCTTCACAATGGCTCTTAAAATCATTAGACTTGTACTCACCTCCTCTATCACTACGCATCATCTTGATTAATTTGCCACTTTGTCTTTCAACAAATGCTTTAAATAATTTAAAGTAGTGGAATACTTCATCCTTGCTCCGCAACAAATAAACCCATGTTTTCTTTGAAAAATCATCAATAAATGTTAAAAAATATTTGTTACCTCCAATTGATGATATATTCATCGGGCCACAAACATTCGTATGAACGAGCTCCAACGGAAATTTCGTATGCCAAGGCTCTTTAACAAAAGGCATCCTGTGATTCTTTCCAAAAATACAAGCCTCACACACTTGATCAGGGTGATGAATAAGTGGTAAACCATTCACTAAATTATGTCTGGAAAGTTTTTCCAAGCTTTGAAAATTTAAGTGCCCAAAGCGTAAGTGCCATAACCATGATTCATCATTCACAATTGCATTTAAGCACTTAAAATCACCCATGTTAAAATCTACTGGAAACATACGATTTTTTGATAAAAAGGTTTTAATAATTAATTTACCTTCTTTATCAAAAATTGAGAGTTGATTTCCATAGATGTGCATCACATAACCCTTTTCGGCTAACTGTCCCATACTCAACAAATTAGTTTTCATATCAGGTACATAAAAAACATTTGAGATGTACCTGTGATCACCATTTTTCAATGTGATAAGAATTTTCCCTTTTCCAGTCACCAGAACGAACCTTCCGTCACCGAATTTCACCCTTGTGTGAAACGATTCATCCAAATCTGCGAACAGCTCTTTATAACCACACATGTGATTTGTGCAGCCTGTATCCAAATACCAAGTCTGGTAGTTTGGAGTTTCATTTGATGTGGCTACCATTAATAATGCATGATCCCCTTCATCTTGATCATGATTACGATCTTCCTGAGCACAATTGGCAGCTTGATTGTCACCTTTTGATCTGCACTCATTTGCATAATGGCCGAACTTGTGGCAGTTATAACATTCCACATTTGATTTATTATTCATGCCTCTACGTCCTCCGCGGCCACGTCCTCTTTGTTGCCAAGAGGAATATGAACTGGAATTGTGATTGTTACCAGTGTTGTTTTGCTCAGCACTTCCATGGTTCTGGCCACCACGACCTTTGTTGCAATAGCTACCACCACGTCCGCGTCCTCTACCTCGTGAACTGCCGTGCTTATGAGAGGAGCTACCAATTGAGGCTTGTGCTTGTAAAGCCTGTTCAATTGGTTTTTCAATCTTATTATCATTCATCCGTTGTTCATGCGCTCGTAGGGAACCGGACAATAACCTTACTGTCATTGTTGATAGGTCATTGGCTTCTTCAATTGCAGCAACTACATGCTCAAATCTGGGAGTTAAAGACCTCAAAATCTTCTCAACCTTTGACTGCTCTGAATGTGTTTCACCGTTGGTCTTCATTTGATTGGTCAGAGCGAGAACTTTACTAATGTAGTCGTCGACAGTTTCCGTGGCCTCCATTTGCAACAACTCATATTGGCGCCTTAGAGTTTGAAGACGCACCCTCTTGATTTTGTCATCACCTTTATAAGAAGTAGACAAAATAGTCCAAGCCTCACTTGCAGTTGTTGCTCCTTCGATCTTCTCAAATGTCTCATCATTCATCCCTTGGTGGATGAGATACAACGCCTTCTTGTCCTTCTTCTTCTGGTCACGATGCGCTACTCGTTGCGCTTCAGTTGCATTAGCATCTAATGCAGATACTCCATTTTCCACAACGTCCCATAACTCGTGGTAATCAAACAGAACTTTCATCTGCACACACCACCGGTTGTAATTTTTTCCATCAAGGATAGGGACTGATAATTGGGTAGTATTGTTCATGATAACAGACCGTTTTGGCTCTGATACCAGATGAAGACAATCTCGTGGTAAGAAGAAGTGACAGTAAACAATATTTAAGATAACTGGAGAACTCTATTTTTATTGATTTACTTCAGCGATATATATAATAAAGATGACAACTAACAGTAGCTAGAAAATAGGAATAATAACAAACCACTAATCACACTACTAACAGCCCTTGAAACTAGGACAACTATCCAGGAATAATTCAAACTATAATAAAATCAGAATTAATTAATTAATAGTTACAGTCAACAATTTCAATTTTTAATTAGAATCTAATTAATAAAGAAAATGAAGTATTGTTTAAATTTTCTTTTTAAATTACACCGTATTCAATTGAAATTTTATGCTGAGTGGGTCCGTAACTGGAATAAAACTCTCCTTTACAAGTGTTTAAAAAACTTCATACCGAAACTATGTGACTTGAGAATATTCAAATATACTACTTGAGTTTACACTTTACACTAGTCTTCCCTCCATGTATATTTAAAAAAAAAAAAAAAAAAAAATATCAAAAAAGCAATTATATGTTCTTATGGGTCAAAGAGTTGGAAAATGCTAATCACGCATATCCAACCTGCTTCTGCAGATATGCGTTTTCATCTAATAAATGTGGAATGAGTTTTGCAAACATCTTCAACTAATAAAGCCTTAATTTTTTTTTAACGAAAAAAGAAAAACTCCTAAAAATACTTATTTAGCTTCCAATTCCAAATATAAAAATTTCGATATTTAGTTAGAAGTGATATTCAATTAAATTCAAATAAAAGATTCCGCTTTGCTCGATTTAATATATATATATATATATATATAGAAGCAAAGCAACCCTATATTCCTTTTTTTTTTTTTTTTTGTGAAATTTGGTTTGTTTCTTAATAAAATAGAATATCACCATCTGATAATGAAATCAGAAGATATATCAAATCCATAAAATCTTCCATTTTTCGCAAATTTAGTTACAAAAATCTTCTACTATTGACACTTTTTTTGGTCGAAAATCAATTCATCACGATAGCTTCAATGACGATAAACATTAAATTTTATAATTTTATTATATGATTTTAATATATTAAAAACAATATAACACAAGCATGAGATGGGTATAAGACATATTCAACTTTAATTTTATTTCAACAATATCCCAACCAAAAATCTACTGTGATATTATTTTTATTAAATTTGGATCCCAAGTGTTTTTATTTTTATTTTTATTTTATTTACATGATTAAATTAATTATCTTGAAATTTTTTTTTAAAATTTTTGCTCTCATATTTGAATTTTAATTTTTATAAAAATAACTTTTTCGAGCAATAAGTTTGTTAGCAAAGATTACACATGGGTTGTAAAGACTTGTTTGCCAAATTCTGGTGAAGTACAATTGTTTTAAGCTCACCAAGCTTTAGATGCATTATGGGTCCATATTTTTTTCAGCTAGTTTTTTCAGGGAGTGATGAGGTAGCCCTTTGAGTTGGTGCAGGTTTCCTATTATGGGTAGTTTCCTCGGTCCTGGAGGTAGTTTTGTTGATGAAAATGGGTTCATTAACTGGATTACCATGTACAGGAAAAGGAGGAAAGTGAAGAAGATGATCCAAAAGGAAGGGAGTCGAAGTTCAATGTGAGAAAGTAAATGAAGCTGCAGGACAGGTTAAGAGAAATTGATGAATTGCTCTGTTTCTTTTCTTGGTTTCATCACTGATATAGTTATAATGAGCATTTCACAGTAATAAAAAAAAAAAAAAAAGAACCGACATTTGGTTCATAATTACATAAATCTTAGTGACGAAAAATCCAATTATCGAACCAATAAGAAAAACTTTATCTGGAATGTAAGAAAAATCCAGATCCCAACTATTGGACTGGATAGATTTCTTGATGGTAATCCAAACACTACAATTGTTATTGTTTGTTTCAGAAATGGGCCTGGCCATAATCAATTTGGGCCAACTTTTTGCTCTTTTCCCAAGTCCGGCTCATTCATGTATGTCTGTATATAAAGATATTAGTATAATATTAATAATTTCTTTTAAAACTACATTCAATTTATTTTTTTTTTGAACGCTAATATAAGAATAATGTTAAATGGCTCATCATGATATTTCTGATGACTATTCACTCTTTCATAATATTTTTTAGAATATGAAATAAATAGATATCATAAGACAGAATGAAAATTTAAATTTCTAAATTTTAATTACCTCTCTCTCTCTCTTTTATAACAGTCACCAACTAACAAACAAACAATCATCGCCAACGAAATCTCGGCTTGTTTAATTTAAATAGGTTGTTGATTGTTTCGCACATTGAACTCTGGCAAAGCAGAATGAGTAAGATACTGGAAAGTGGAAACAAACCATAATGAGTAAGATACTCATATTCCACTGACCATACAAAGAACCACTGACCACCAAATGAAATAACCTGGAAAAAATAGAACTTTTTGATTCAATAAGGAATACGATGATATCTTTTTTTCACAAACCCATTTTCCTTTGCGAGTGTTTTTGGTTCTTTACACCTGATATTGTTATTTGTGTTATTAGTCTCGTTTGTCTTTAAGACACTTAAGTGGGAGACAGGAGAGATTTTAAAGAGAGGTTTGAGAATAACAAGAGGATATTGGATTATAAACTCATTTTATTCCGTTCTTTGGGGTGTTACGGCGTTCAATTTTGTCTGGTGTTTATTGAACTATTTCTGTTGGTATAGTAATAGTTAGTTTGAAGACGAACTAGTTACCCTTCTGGATTTAGCACTTAGAACACTCTCTTTGAGGAGCACTTTCGGTTGATTTATATACCTAATTTCTTAATTCACCTGATATTAAATTCCCATTTCCATTGAGAGTTTGGTGGGACTTTCATTTTTTAATTTCTTGTTATTGTCTTTGCTGTGGATGTTATTATTTATAAAAAACATGAACATGTGTTGTCCAAAGTTCACTATTTGGTATCAGATGCGGTCCCTGTGTTCACTGGTTTGTATCTTTGCTATGTCGGTTCCTGAAAATTAAGGGTGAATAGACACTTCTTGAAGAACGTCTGTTGAATGATAATTTAAGTGGTAGCAATTTCGATTCAAACAAGTCTAAGGGAGGTGATTTTGTAACACCGTACTCAAATGCTGGAATTTTCAGCATTCTTACATTCTCTTGGATTGGTTCCCTAATAGCTGTTGGCAAGACGAAAACAATAGACCTTGAAGATGTCCCTCAACTTCATGGTGTGGATAGTGTAGTGGAGTCGTTTCCAGTTTTCAAAAATAAATTTGAGTCAGGTAGTGGAGTTACTACTTTTAAGATTGTGAAGGCATTGTTCTTCACAGGTTGGAAAGAAATTCTGTATGCTGCTTTTCTTGGGCTGCTGTACACAACAGCTGCTTATGTTGGTCCATACCTTATAGATTCATTTGTTCAATGCCTCAATGGGCAAAGGGCAGTTTAAAGATCAGGGATACGTTTTAGCTTCTGCCTTTTTTATTGGAAAAGCTGTTCAATTCCTCCATCACTTATTTTAAATTTCGCCATTTTAATATCAAGGAATTATGTAATTTAGAACTAAAAACCAAATATTTATATGTTTAAAATTGAAAATAATTTTCTATAAGAAAATTTTAACAGTGTGATTTATTTTATTAATAACGGAATTTACTTCTGGACTTCATATGATATATATTCTTTTAAATCAAAATGAACCTTTGGATGAATTTACTCCAAAAAAATTCATTTTAAAGTCAATTCAATCCAATTGCTAACCATATCCATGAATAAAAAAAATAAAAAAATCTAAAAATATCATATTGTGTCTTATTATCTATCTTTCCACCTCCATCTTCTTCCTTCCATTGATGTTATAACCCTAAATCTGATTTTTTACCATCACAATAATCTTTCATTCAATAGATTAATCAATTAAGTGAAACGACCCGAAAATTTAATTTCGTAGAATTTTCATTTAAAAAAATAAATTTTTGATTTCAACCAATGAGATTATACCAGCTAGTAATTTATTATTGCTAAACTGGACCCGTAAACCAATTCGATTTTTCGAAAACCAAGCGAAAAACTCGAAAACCAAGCAAATTGAGCCAAATCATAGAATTAGACCAAACCGATTCGAATCGAACCAAAATGGTCTAGAAGCTTTAGAATTCTCCTTTTTTTTCTTTTTTTCTTCTTCCAGCAGCGTCAACCTCACCCTCCCCTCTCCTCCTCTCGTTTTTCCGACCACCAGAACCAGCGCCACCTCGCCGTCGCATCACCGCCGCAGATGCTCAAGCCTCCTCCTCCTCTCTGGCGAGCGCAGCGATGGCAAAAGTCGCAGTTCTGCTCCACCGCCAGATCGCGTCTCCTGCTCAATTTCTGGCGATCTCATCGTTTTTCGGCGATCCCCCGTTAGTAAGGTGAGTCCAAAATGCCTTCTTGTTATCTTTAGATAAATAATTAATGGACAAACTGAATTTGAATGAGCCATTTGAGATGATTGAGGATTTGGGTTTTGTCAATTGATAAAATTTGGGGTTTTAGTAATTAATTGCCATATTTTATAGATATTGATCTCAAATTCGAACTTTACAGGAAGCATTCTTTATTTTCAGTATACTGTTGTTTGATCTCAGGCCTGCTGGCTGTCCGGCCACTGTGGCCTGTGGCGATGGTGGATGTTTCCTGTAACATCCTAGTGAGTTGAGTTGAGTCATTTCATAGAAGTAAGTTGAGTTGGGTTGAATCAAACCTTGTTGGGGTAGAATGAGAGTATAAGTGGACTTATGTGAATGTAAAGTTTGGACTTGTTTGCATCAAAACATACAGCTTGGGTATGAAGTTGTAGCCTTTGTACACTTGAGGTACCAATTAGATATGTTACACAGCCAACTCACTTCTTCTAGAGACTACCCGTTCTTATCAGTTCACTTTCCTATTTTCATGTTTATCATTCTCTTCTTACTTGTCTCGCCCTTTTCCTTTCAATTTGCAACGTAGTTAAGCATTAAGTCAACTCCAAGTAAGTAGAATTCCTTGAAGTTTTATGTTATTCACTCTTTAATTCTGTTATATTGGAGATGAATTATGAGAATTCTTGTGTATAGGAGAAGAAAGTTCAAAAGTAGCAGAAAAGAGAAGCTAAAACAGAGTCCCAGCTTTTTGAAAACAAGGTGTGATATCTCATGTTGTTTACTATTTTCTTTGCATGTAAATTGTGTGATGTGTTGCTAGTGAGATGATATGTTGCTTATTGTTGAGTGAGAAGAGTGGCCATGATGTGAAAACAGGGGATGAATATATGAAGTGGAAACAGAGTTTGCTGGAAATTTTACCAGCAACTTCATCTTGATTTTGAACCCATTTAATGATGGAATTAGGAATTGTCACAGAAGAGTTATTTGTTCCTTTTTGTGTTAGCTTTACACGCGTTTTGGAATCATTCAATTTGAAGTTGTATATTGAGAGTTATGGCCAAAAGAATACAGACTGCATAGAATCACGTCGCGCGCTCGCGCATGCTGGAAAGCACGTCGCGCTCGCGACTTCCCATTTCGCGCTCGCGACTTGAGTCAGGTAGCTCTCTGACTCTCAAATTGCACAACTCGCGCTCGCGAGGATCACATGCGCGGTCGCGACTTTGGCCAGAAGCTCTCTGACTCTCAATGTGCGCATCTCGCGCTCGCGAATCACACAAGCGCGCTCGCGACTTCATCTCGCGCTCGCGACTTGTGCTGCGCGGTCGCGACTTCAGCCAGAAACATACTGACTCTCAGGATGCACAAGTCGCGCTCGCGACTTTCACATACGCGGTCGCGACTTATGCTGTGACACTCTTTTGCCTTTCATTTGCTATGTAATTACATTCCTTGGCTCAACATGCATGCATCCAATCATTTTACAACAAAAATACAACATAAGAACATGGATTAAAACAACATACAAGCATTCATATGATGTGAAATCAAATCAACATGATGAATTATGCAGTTATGCAACCATTTATATGTTATTGTGTTACATTGTTGACATGTTAATATTAAGCTCCATTGAGGTTGGGTAGAAACCATGTAGATAAGGCTATGTCGCGACATAGAATAGCAGATCTGCGCCCCATACAGTTTGGAACTCCGGCTACAGGCCGTTGAGTGGATATGATTAAACCGTGCGGTGCAAATCCGGTTAGGGGCACCAAAACGGACAATATTGGCATAGGCGAATCCGGTTCGGGGCCTATAGCATACAGTTTCATCCAGTTTCATACAGTTTATCTTATCACTTCGGTTTCATTATAACCTTATGGAGCTATACAGTTATATTGACTACAAATTGCATAATCATACAGTATACTAAACAGCAAGAAAGATCATCAAGTTAAACATGAAAGTATCATGATATGTGTGCTTACATTCCATATGTGAATAAATGTGTATTTATTTCCACATATGTATGTGCTTATATGTTTCTTCATTCAATTCACTGAGTTTAATCAAAGTTGCAGAGCTCATACAGTATAAAGAACATCAGGTAAGATCATGAAAGTATAATGCTATATATATGCTTACACGTTTAATTATTGATTCTGTAAAGAGCCATACAGTCATGAGATGTTATTAATCGTAATTTATATGATGTGACTAAAAGTGCATAAGTCATACAGCATAATGAATAGCAAGTAAGACAATGAACATATACTGTTATGTATTCTTCCTTGTTTATTGATTTCATTCATACAACACAATGAACAGCAGGTAAGATCATGATAGTATCATAATACGTGATTAAAGGAGTTATGTGATTATGGTGTGAATTAGAAGTTTATTCTTTGCTATAAAGATACATTTGTGTTGAAATTTACTAAAGCTATGATTTTCAATGCTTTTATGCAAATTTGGGTTTTCAGTTAGTTGTCATCACACTTTGTTAAGCATGTGAATTATGAGCACCACTGAGTTTTATACTCAGCGCGTCGATTTTCATCACGCGCAGGTTGAAGATCGTGGTTGCTACTTGAAGACTTGAGGAGTACTATCAAAGCAGAAGTGCTTAATTTGGTCATAGTAGATTGAGAGATGTAGAATTAAGAATTATGGCATGTATTAAGATTTATGGCATATATAATTCTTTTATTGTTAGAGCTTATGTGATTGTAAATATAAGTGAAACATGTAATTATTTTGGTGTAAGTAGTTGGAGATAAGAATAATATTTATGAAATGATTGAAGATGAAATAGTTTACTATAGTTGGTATGATTAGGTCATGAAAACTTGATATAGATTCTGAATGAAATTAATTGCTAGATATTAAATGCTTTTGAGGATTTATACAATTATGTAAAGATCTATAAAAAGGGGTATTGTGTTATGATAATTCTTGGAGATGTTGGAAATTTAGAGTGTAATTGGGAGTGTTTATATTCATATTTTGCATACAGTATAATATCAGCATGACAGGATATAAGTTCAACCAGATTGTAGCGTCTCGGCTCGGTTCATTCGGGTTAACGGGTAGACCGGGAAGGGGTGTTACATTTCCGGTGACCGGAAAGTGCTAAATAGGCAGAATTTTGCACTCAACCCGTAGAGTATGACTATATTATTAGATTTGCAATCTGACATTGATTGATATTCAAACTATTGTTTGACTTGAATTTATAATTAGGCCTAGAAAATATAAGACTGTAGAAAATTGGTAAATTAAGGATATTATGCCTTAACATTAGTTAATCAAGGATATTAGCTAAATAATTACATGAATAATACCTAAGAATGATTGTTATGAATCCAAACGCGAAAGATAAATTGAAATATTTGAAATAGTAGGTTTAATTCTTGTTAGGAATAGTTAATCGATATATTTTAAGTTGTAAGTTAGATCTCTTGGTAGATGTATCCTTTAGATTTTAATTTAATAGAAGCATTTGTTCGTAATGGCTAATATAAAATTTAACAAAGGGTATAAATATGTGGTTATTATCTTTAAGCAAGAAAGAAGAAATGAAAGCTTGATAAAGAGTACTATAATAGTTAGACACTACGAAACTATCAAGTGAAAGTAATTGAAATTAACTTAATGATATAAGTTTTATTCGATTATATATATATTAAAGCTTTCATTTGTTTGGTAATTAGCTATAGAAGCTAGTTATAATTATCTGAAGTAATTAGTGATCGTCATTATCATTGGAACATGATTATTGTAAATTAATGGTTGAGTGTTGACATTGTTGTTTTGGAAGGAGGATGTGGTTTTAAATTGATTGATTGCCCGATGGATGGGCTGTGTGTATTGATTGATGAATATATATAATGTTATTGTGACATTTAAACAGGTAGATAATCTTATTTTTAGGGGAGATGCTGTCGAAATTTCGATAGAACCTATACTAGTTTTAATTAATAACATAATAAATAAGCCTATTTAGATAATTCCTATAATTTGATACGTAATAAATAAAGTGCTTTAATTACTTTATCATTATCATTATTATTCATTCAATTATTTATTTGTTTTCATTATCATTGTTTATTATTATTATTATTATTATTATTAATTTTATCGTTGTTGTTTATTGTTAATATTATTTATTTAATTATTTAATTGCATTTGAGAATGGATGTCTAGTTGTGCATTGCATCACGATGTTCAACTGATCAATATGTTTGCATTTAATTGCAATGTTTGATTAATTGTGTTGTGATAATGCTATGCTTGTTTGTGTAGAATTGGGATGAAGTGGGTCACCATGGGTTTGTGAGACCGTTACCGTTATATGGATCCTGATTATGATTACCGTTAGCCGGGTAAATGGGAGATCGGCGCCCCCTTGTGCACCTATTGTTATGATCTGTATGATATGGAAAACCACAGGTTGGCTTCTTTAATGGGCGCACTTGATAATCTAGATCTGATCGCAGCCCGCAGGGTGGCCTCCTGTTGTGAGCGCTTGAAGATCTAGATTTGATGGAGACGACCGGGTTGCCTCCTGTTGGTATAAAAAAAAAAAGAGAGAGACTATACTGAAATCACAGGTTGGCTTCTTTATTGGGCGCACCTGATAATCTAGATTTGATCGCAGCCCGCAGGGCGGCCTCCTGTTGCTAGCACCTGATGATCTAGATTTGATGGAGACGACCGGGTTGCCTCCTGTTAATAAAAAAAAAATAATAATAAAAAAGAAGAAAAAGGAAAGAAAAGAGAGGCTGGAAAAATAATGAGAGGACTTGTTGTGTGAGGATTAAACCGGTCGGCCAGAATGGGGGATTGGCTCCCTGGTGCACATGTGAGTGGATGAGCCATGTGGGAGGACGGCTCATCAGGGGTTCGGTGACGCCACTGACCAATTTTCATGTGATGTAATTATATGAAGATGTTTATGATTGTAAGTGCTGGTGATATGTCATTTGTGTGACTGGCTGCGTGAGCATATAACTAGTCGGATGACTAGATTAATATGTGTACACATTTGTGTGACTGCGTGTGTTGTACAATAATTATTACTCCTTAGAAAACTCACATGTCTTGTTTAAATTTTTCAGAAAGTAAGTTTCTCTTTAATTCAGTTTAAGCTATGTTTCTTCGCCTCAGGGTTATTAAGAAGTTTTCCTAGTTCCATAATTATTTTGCTATGTAATTATATATATAAGAAACTATGTATAACAAACAGTTAGTGACTCCGCAGTTGTAGGATTTACATATATTTAGTCGTGTATTAACATAGACAAAATAATTCTGTAAGCCCATATTAGAATGTGATGTATTGTAAATTGAGCTCGAACTATGGAATGCTGTAGAAGTTAAACTTGGGCCGAGAAATAATAAAATATTGAGGTTTATTTTTCATAATCATATGGGCTGAATGTTGAAATTTATACCGAGATAATAAATTCTAGTGTTTCAGGCTTACTACGGGCCTCGGGGGCCTTAAGCTTACTTGGGCCCTAGTGCCGGTCCGGCCTATGGAATCGGGTCGTGACATTAAGTAAATAAGTACATAAATAATAAGTAATTATGGAATATATTTGTTAAATTTAAACTATTTATTTTTAATCTTTAAACTTATATTCTATTCATTATAATTTTTTCTCGTTATTATTTAAAAAAAAAAAAAGAAAAAAACTTAGTATTCTAAGATTTAAATCCATTTCCTTTCAAAAACTGCCCATGCAATTTAACCAATTGCTCCGTTTAATTCACGTAATTATAAATTTTCTCCTTTTATTTTAAACTCAATTTTCGGTTTATTGAAAAATTAAATCAAATCATATCAGATTAGCAGTTAATTACCGAATTAATCAATTTGATTGGTCAACAACGACGGAAGGAGTGACCGGCTGGTGGTCACTGCCCCTAGCTTCAATTTTTTTTTTTTCAATTTTTCAAGAATAATTCATCCACAATTCTATTGGTACGTCATCGTCATTGTTTAAGGCTTTTCCTTTCTTTCCTTTTACTTTCCAAAAAGTGAAAGCGATTTGTAAATTTTATGAATATATATTTGTTTTTATATGGAAATTGTTATTATTTGTTATATATATATATATATATATATATATATATATATATTTCTCTAGTTTATTATATTAAGCATAATTTTATTCGCATTATCGCAGAAAGGTGAATCGTCCTTCAATAGAAAATTTTCCATTTAAAATTATTAAACACTCGAACTTATTCCTATTTATCTGAACCATTTTTATTCAAATCAACCCGTTCTTTCTTTATCAACCCGTTGTTTCGTCACCGTGGAAACTTCAATGGATGTGGTTTTCAATTTTTCGAGAATTTGCAAGCAAGTGGTGTAAAGTGAAAGTGGAATGATGGATTGCATTATTTGTTAATAATTCAAAGAGGAGCTTGGAAATTTATACTCTAATTATTAGAGAATAAAATAGACTATAGAGAAGACTTTTCCCATATTTTAATTTATTTGGAGCTTGGAGCCTAAGGAATCAAAAGCAATTGTCTTTATCAAAAGGAGAATTTTGAACTTGGAAGTAAGCTACAAGCTCACTTCTGTCCTACCAACGTTCTTCAAAACCATCAATTCGTAACCACAGCTATTTTCAATCTTTAATGAGTTTTATAAATTCAATTTATAATTGTGTTAAATATATAATTATATAAGTCTATTTAAATTGCAGTATTATAATAATATCATTGCAGTAACATTTTAATTTTACCCAAACAAAATTGAAAATTACCATTTTATTAAAATACAATTGCACGTCATGACGAAAGTCAACGTGAAGAAAAAAAAAAGGGCTTTCTTGATTTTTAAGTGTTGTTAAACAACTCGCTAATAAAAGTTACTACTAAGAAAAATATATATATGGGAATGGACGGGGGAATAGGAATTTTAATAAAAATATAATTATGTTACATTATTATTTTTAAAAGTTTTTTAATTTGATTGGTTATAATTATTTCTATAAATAATTTATTTTATAAAAATAAATGCAATTTATTATTATTTATTAAGAAATATATTATAAAATTTATTGTTTGATATAAAATAAAAAATAGAACTCACTAGAAATATTTATAATATAAAACTATATATAATATAATACGTTACATTATCAAACCATACAGTATATTGAAATAATTTTTTCTCAAAAAAAGCAGCCATAAAATTAATTATGTGCTCATTGGTGGCTTAATAAAAAGTAAAAAAAAAAAAAACCAAAATTATAAATGATGCTCTAAAAAAATAATTAATATACTAATCAGCATAATACTTAATATTGATTTCTCATACTTTAGTAATATGGACAGTTTATAATATTATATTAGATAAAGTAATTAAATTAATTAAATTTAAATGTTATAAAAAATTTAAATTAGATGATAAATAATTTTATTTTCATAAAAATTTGATTTTCAAATATAATAATATTTTAATATTTTAAATATGTTCTTTCCCTAACATATGATATAATTATGGAATTTTTATTATTTCGTAAAATATTTTTTCTTTTTAATATAAAAATGTCAATTCATTAATAAAGAAAATAATGAGAGTAAATTAATAATGATATTATCATAAGAATAAGAAATACACGTATAAAAATTAAAATCTTCTATTTAAGATGATCTTAACATAAGAAATTGATTTTATGAGAAAAAATTGATTTTTTTTTTTAAATAGAAAGATAAAAAAATTATTTTTGCAATATGGTTCTAAATTTTGTTCTCTAGAAAAATTTATAAAAAAAGTTCAAAATAGAACGATAAATGTTTTTTTTTCCTATTTTGTGAAAGCTCTTAAATTTTTAATAATATAAATTGTTTATAATAATTTGGAGATAGAAAACTCGCTCTTGAATTTTATCAAATTTTGAAGTAATTAAAAGAATGAAATTGATCGATATAATAACAATTACACGTAGTATAGATAATTTATAATAAAAAATTAAAAAATTTATATAAAAATTAAATTATATTTATTTGCAACTATTTAAAATATGATTACAAACAACGTGGAACGCATATAGGAAAAAATTAATTATTCCCAAAAAAAGTAAATTCTTACGAAATCAAGCTTAAATTGACATGATTTTCAAAATTTTAAAATTATTTTTTTTATAAATGATGTTTTTTCTAAATGTAAAAAAATTAACAAAATAAAAATTCTTCCAATTCAAATTTGTGAAATTGATCTTTTCAAAATAGGTTAATTAATGAATCTAAACACGAGTTAGATTTCAATATTTATAATTACTATAAGTGCTAACGTCATATGATATAATTACTATAGATCGTTGCTGTCGTCATCATAGTTAGTTGGCAGTTGCCAAAAAGTATACTACCGGGAGTCCTATTCGAGGGAAACCAAGAAAAAAAAAAAAAAAAAATCTATTTTCCGGGAAAATGGTTGCAAGTTTCCTGGAAACAAACGCCCATCTTTTCTTTAATTGCTTTTGTCTGATTTTGCACCTCGTTAGTGCCTATCTCCGTCTCCCAAGCCTTGTCCTCCACGTTTCCTCGCCTCAAGGATTGCATCTTTGACCTCTCTCGCTCTGTATTTTATCTTCTGCTTCAAAAACTCGTTTCTATATATATATATGAGTGAACCCAAAAACCTCGAAAAAACCTCTCAAAGGTGGAACTCGCTTATTCAGTAAGGAATACGATAATATCGTTTCTTTCAAACTCACCTTCAATAATGTTTTCAGGTACTGATTTTCTCCTCAAACCCATTTTCCTCCGCGGGTTTTCTGGCTCTTTACACTTAGTTTTGTTATTTGTGTTATTAGTCACGTTTGTTTTTAAGAAACTTAGTGTGGGTGGTAATGAAGATATTAAAGAGAGGTTTGATAATACCAAAAGGGCATTGTGTTACAAACTCGCTCTATTCTGTTGTCTGGGCGTTTCGGTGTTCAGTTTTGTCTGGTGCTTATTGAGCTACTTCTATTGGTATAGGAGTGGTTGGTCTGATGATGAAATAGTTACCCTTTTGGATTTAGCGCTTAGAGCAATCTCTTGGGGTGCACTTTCTGTCTATTTGCATACCCAATTTTTTATTTCACCTGATATTAAGTTCCCATTTCTATTGAGAGTTTGGTGGGGCTTTTATTTTTCAATTTCTTGTTATTGTCTCGTCGTGGACATTTTTCTTTATGGAAAACATGAACACATGTCCTCCCAAGTTCACTATTTAGTATCAGATGCAGTCTCTGTCTTCACTGGTTTGTTTCTTTGTTTTGTGGGGTTCTTGAAAATTAAGGGTGAATATACACTTCTTGAAGAACCTCTATTAGATGGTAATAATTTAGATTCAACCAAGTCTAGGGGAGGTGATTTTGTAACTCCTTACTCAAATGCTGGTATTTTCAGCTTTCTTACCTTCTCTTGGATGGGTTCCCTAATTGCTGTTGGTAATAAGAAATCCATAGACATTGAAGATGTTCCTCAACTTCATAGTGTGGATAGTGCAGTTGGGTCTTTTCCAGTTTTCAAAAATAAACTCGAGTCATATAGTGGTGCCACTAGTGGAGTTACTACATTTAAGCTTGTGAAGGCATTGTTCTCATCAGCTTGGAAAGAAATTCTGTATGCAGCTTTTCTTGCGCTGCTATACACAGCGGCTTCCTATGTCGGTCCATTCCTTATAGATGCGTTTGTTCAATGCCTCAATGGGCGAGGGCAGTATAAAAATCAGGGATATGTTTTAGCTTCTGCCTTTTTTATTGGAAAGGTTGTAGAGTGCCTCTCACAGAGGCACTGGTTCTTTAGGTTGCAGCAAATTGGAATTAGGATGCGCTCAGTACTTATGGCTGTGATCTACAACAAAGGCTTAACCATATCATGCCAGTCAAAGCAAGGCCACACTAGTGGGGAGGTCATCAATTTTATGACAGTTGATGCAGGGCGAATTGGTGACTTTAGCTGGTACATGCATGATTCTTGGCTGGCAATCATCCAAGTTAGTTTGGCCTTATTTATATTGTATAAAAATCTTGGGCTTGCAGCTGTTGCAGCTTTGCTTGCAACTATTATTGTCATGTTGTTGAACTATCCATTAGGGAGACTACAGGAGAAATTTCAGGAGAAGTTAATGGAATCTAAAGACAAAAGAATGAAAGCAACGTCTGAGATATTAAGGAATATGAGAATCCTGAAGCTGCAGGCATGGGAAATGAAGTTTTTGTCTAAGATTATTGAGCTCCGAAACACTGAGACAGGATGGTTGAAGAAATTTGTTTACACTTCAGCAATTGTCAGTTTTGTCTTGTGGGGTGCTCCTACTTTAGTGTCTGTGTCCACTTTTGGTACTTGTCTGCTTTTGGGAATCCCACTTGAGTCAGGGAAAATCTTGTCCGCACTTGCAACATTTAGGATTCTTCAGCAGCCAATCTATAATCTTCCTGACACAATTTCTATGATGGTTCAAACCAAGGTTTCCCTCGACAGAATTGCATCTTTCCTACGTCTCGATGACTTGCAGTCTGATGTTATAGAGAAGATTCCTAGAGGTAGTTCAGACACAGCAGTAGAAATAGTTGATGGGAATTTCTCGTGGGACTTGTCTTCTCCAAATTCAACCCTAAAAGACATTAATTTTAAAGTTTTCCATGGTATGAGGGTTGCTGTATGTGGTACTGTTGGATCAGGCAAGTCGAGCTTACTGTCCTGCATTTTGGGAGAGGTGCCCAAGATATCGGGGACACTTAAGCTATGTGGGAAAAAGGCCTATGTTGCTCAGTTGCCTTGGATACAGAGTGGCAAGATTGAAGAGAACATATTATTTGGCAAGGAGATGGACAAAGAAAGGTATGAAAGGATATTGGAGGCATGTTCTCTGAAGAAGGACCTGGAAATCCTCTCATTCGGTGACCAAACAGTTATAGGTGAGAGGGGTATCAATCTGAGTGGTGGACAGAAACAGAGAATACAAATAGCACGAGCTCTCTACCAAGATGCTGATATCTATCTATTTGACGATCCCTTTAGCGCAGTTGATGCTCATACCGGATCTCATCTATTTAAGGTAAGTTATTCTCCTTCTAAATTCCCACTGGCATGGTGCAGGCCGTGATTTGTTTTTAGTCACATACTTTGTGCCATTTTTCTGTTTTTTTTAACGCATGACAATAGAATGGCACTTCTCATGAAGTATATTTGTTTGATCATTGCATTGCAGGAAGTTTTGCTTGGCCTGTTGAGTTCAAAAACTGTTATTTATGTTACTCATCAAGTTGAATTCTTACCAGTTGCTGATTTAATATTGGTGAGTTATTACATTTCTATTCTTCTATACTTTTAGGATTTATCATCTTAAACACAATGGAATGCTTGGATTCAACTTTTTCCTTCTGGTTAGGTCATGAAAGATGGAAGGATCACACAGGCTGGGAAGTACGATGACATTCTCAATTCAGGGTCTCATTTTATGGAACTTGTTGGTGCACATAAGACAGCTTTATCTGTACTTGATTCCAAACAGGCTGGGTTGACTTCTGGAAATGAAAGTATCAGCCAGGATGTTGATGGCATGAGCATTACCAATGGAGTTCTATCGAAAGAAGAAAATAAAGATGTACAAAATGGTAAAGCTGGAGAGATAGCTGAGCCCAAACGACAGCTTGTTCAAGAAGAAGAGAGAGAAAAAGGTAAAGTTGGATTCCATGTATACTGGAAATATCTGACAACTGCATATGGAGGAGCCCTGGTGCCCTTTTTTTTGCTGGCACAGATTCTCTTTCAGGTCCTCCAAATTGGTAGCAACTATTGGATGGCTTGGGCAACTCCGGTGTCAAAGGATGTGGAACCTGTTGTTAGTGGGTTCAAATTAATAATTGTCTATGTAGCTTTGGCTGTTGGAAGTTCTTTGTGCATCCTCGCCAGAGCCACAGTTGTTGTAACAGCTGGGTACAAGACAGCAACTATGCTATTTAATAAAATGCATTTTTGCATTTTCCGTGCTCCCATGTCCTTCTTTGATGCAACTCCGAGTGGGCGAATCCTAAACAGAGTAAGAAAATTTTTTCATATATTCTCTTCAATTAATTAAATTTGAAGACTTTATCCACAATTCTAGTTCTTTTTTTTCATCCATCTTTATGTCCTTTAATTCCAATTAAACCAGAAAAATATAGGTCTCAGTTGATTTGTTTTTGCCCTAATAGGCTTCTACAGACCAAAGCGCAGTCGATATGCAAATTCCATATCAAGTCGGTTCCGTTGCAATTTCAATGATCCAGCTTTTGGGAATCATTGCTGTAATGTCTCAGGTAGCTTGGCAAGTTTTTATTGTCTTTATCCCTGCAATTGCTGCCTGCATCTGGTACCAGGTAATACTCAGTACCTCTTAAAACACTAGCTTATATGTTTAAAAATTCCTCTGCCGTGATGCCTGCTAATACAACTCCTTGTGTTTCTTATGCCATCGCTTTTTATTGTCTGGTTATTCCCATTTAAAATTTCCTTTAATATGCTTAAAATAAAGAAATTAGAGAACACAATAAGTTTTAGTTGTATACAATTCAATGTTGTTAAACTTTCAACTTTTTATGAATATTGACTATCATCATTTACCATTCAGAGACAGAGTCCTCAAAATTTTTTTGTTTGCAGCAATATTATCTCCCATCTGCAAGAGAGCTTTCACGATTGGTTGGAGTGTGTAAAGCCCCAGTTATCCAACATTTCGCCGAAACAATTTCAGGATCGACAACTGTCAGAAGCTTTGATCACCAATCAAGATTCCAAGAAACAAATATGAACCTGACTGATGCATATTCTCGACCTGCATTTCATGTTGCTAGTGCAATGGAATGGCTTTGCTTCCGCTTGAATATATTCTCTTCTCTCACATTTGCCTTCTCTTTGTTTTTCTTAATCTCTTTTCCGGAGGGAATTAATCCAGGTTTGTAGCTCCTGTCTCATATAGCTATTCATCATTCTTCTCTTTGAGAAAATTTGATGAGCTTGAAATTCACATTTTCCTTTTGTTTTTCCATTTTCAAAGCCATTGCCGGTTTAGCTGTGACATATGGACTCAATCTAAACGCGCTGCAAGCTACGGTGATATGGAATATTTGCAATCTAGAAAATAAAATCATATCAGTAGAGAGAATACTCCAATACATGTCTACTCCTAGTGAGCCTCCTCTTGTAGTAGATGAAAACCGGCCAGACCCTTCTTGGCCATCACATGGAGAAGTAGATATTTGTAATTTGCAGGTAATGGAACTTGATTAATTCAATTGATGATTCTGAATCATGTACGGCATATGATATTAATGTAAGTGATTTAATATAGGTTCGGTATACCCCTCATATGCCACTCGTGTTGCGAGGTCTCACATGTACTTTCCCAGGAGGGAAAAAAACTGGTATTGTGGGGAGAACAGGCAGTGGTAAATCAACTCTCATCCAAACAATTTTCCGGATTGTTGAACCTGCAGCTGGTCAGATTGTGATAGATGGCATCAATATCTCATTGATTGGTTTGCATGACTTGCGATCAAGAATAAGCATTATTCCTCAGGATCCTATCATGTTCGAAGGGACTGTACGGAGTAACCTGGACCCTCTTGAAGAGTACACAGATGATCAAATTTGGGAGGTAGGTTGTTTCAATTCTAAATATTAATAAAAAGATTCTTTATTTGATATTTTGTTTCGAAATCAAATAATTTCTAAGGACATGCATGCTAAAATATATTGAATTGTTCCAGGCTCTTGATAAGTGCCAACTTGGAGATGAGGTTAGGAAGAAGGAGGAAAAGCTAGATTCAACAGGTATGTTATTCTTATTATACCATGTTAGTTGAATGCGAATCTTTTTAACTTTCTGGCATAGATTTACATTGTGAATAATCATAATGGTGCTGCAGTCACTGAGAATGGAGAGAACTGGAGTATGGGTCAAAGGCAGCTAGTCTGTCTCGGGCGAGTGCTACTCAAGAGGAGTAAAGTCTTGATTCTTGATGAAGCTACTGCCTCGGTTGATACAGCTACTGATAATTTAATTCAGCAAACTATTAGGCAACACTTCTCTGACTGTACAGTTATAACCATTGCACATAGAATAACTTCTGTTCTTGATAGTGACATGGTTCTGCTTCTAAGTCATGGTAAGTAATTATTAAATTTAATGCTGTAATTTAAATTTTGAATGTTTCATATTTGGTAATAATTGTGCAGGGCTCATCGAGGAATATGACTCTCCGACTCGGTTATTAGAAAACAAGGCATCGTCGTTTGCACAACTTGTAGCAGAATATTCAGCAAGATCAAACACCAGTTTTGAGAAGCTAACCGAATAAATAGCAATTCTTCATAAACCATTGTTGAGCATCATCAATCAGTTTACTAAAATTTTGTAGTAATTAGATGTTAGGTTAATTTGATTTTGAACAAATGGAGAAAAGAAACGACGAAAAGCTGCAGTTTAACTACTTTCTTAATAATTGCAGAATTTGTATATTTAAACTATTGCTGATTTATGAGCATTACGTTCTTGCATAACTTAAATTGCTATCCAGTAAAAAAATAAATCTTAAATTTCAAAAATAAAAAACGATGCTTTTTATTATTCTAAAAAAAAAAAAAAATTCCTAATTTCATTTCCCTCTTTCTATCACTCTCTTGTATACATGGATATCATTTTCTTGCTCCTCAATTTCCTCTGTTGTTGAGCCAGAGTGAAATTTAACTACGGATTTCATTTCTAAACACAAGTTGCAGATTTTCGATAATTCTGATTACTAGAAAACGCTGACAATATCTTCCTAAAAAAAGTGCTGACATTCCGGTTATAATGGTTATAATTCTTATACGTCGACAGATTAGAGAGAATCCTATAAAAGCAAAATACAGAGAGAGCGATTTGTAATTTCTGCTCCTTTAACGGTTTCCATATAATACAGAGAGCAGTCGTCCACCAGCGCCTTGCGCCTTCTTCATTTCCCAGAGACTGCAAAAGAAAAAAAAAAGGCAGGAAAGTAATAGATTATAGAAGTGTTCATAACAGCAGAACTGGAAGAAAGAAAAGAACAAATTTTGTGGGAAAATTCTGTGCATTTTTCCAGTAAAAAGACGCACAGTTTTTTTTTTTTTTTTTTTTTTTAAATTGTTTTTGTTTCTTAAAGTCTTGCCAGCAAACACCTATTTAGCTAAAACCTCGAAAAAACCTCTCAGAAATTAGAACTTGCTGATTCAATAAGGAGTAGATGGTATCTTTTCTTTCTAACTCACCTTCAGTATTATATCTTTTTTCACAAACCCATTTTCCTTTGCGAGTGTTTTTGGTTCTTTACACCTGATATTGTGTTATTAGTCTCGTTTGTCTTTAAGACACTTAAGTGGGAGACAGGAGAGATTTTAAAGAGAGGTTTGAGAATAACAAGAGGATATTGGATTATAAACTCATTTTATTCTGTTCTTTGGGGTGTTACGGCGTTCAATTTTGTCTGGTGTTTATTGAACTATTTCTGTTGGTATAGTAATAGTTAGTCTGAAGACGAACTAGTTACCCTTCTGGATTTAGCACTTAGAACACTCTCTTGGGGAGCATTTTCGGTTGATTTATATACCTAATTTCTTAATTCACCTGATATTAAATTCCCATTTCCATTGAGAGTTTGGTGGGACTTTCATTTTTTAATTTCTTGTTATTGTCTTGCTGTGGATGTTGTTATTTATAAAAAACATGAACACGTGTTGTCCAAAGTTCACTATTTAGTATCAGATGCGGTCCCTGTGTTCACTGGTTTGTATCTTTGCTATGTGGGGTTCCTGAAAATTAAGGGTGAATAGACACTTCTTGAAGAACGTCTGTTGAATGATAATTTAAGCGGTAGCAATTTCGATTCAAACAAGTCTAACGGAGGTGATTTTGTAACACTGTACTCAAATGCTGGAATTTTCAGCATTCTTACATTCTCTTGGATTGGTTCCCTAATAGCTGTTGGCAAGACGAAAACAATAGACCTTGAAGATGTCCCTCAACTTCATGGTGTGGATAGTGTAGTGGAGTCGTTTCCAGTTTTCAAAAATAAATTTGAGTCGGGTAGTGGAGTTACTACCTTTAAGATTGTGAAGGCATTGTTCTTCACAGCTTGGAAAGAAATTCTGAATGCAGATTTTCTTGGACTGCTGTACACAACAGCTGCTTATGTTGGTCCATACCTTATAGATTCATTTGTTTAACGCCTCAATGGGCAAGGGCAGTTTAAAGATCAGGGATACGTTTTAGCTTCTGCCTTTTTTATTGGAAAAGCTGTTCAATTCCTCCATCGCTTGTTTTAAATTTTGTCATTTTAATATCAAAGAATTATGTAATTTAAAACTAAAAACCAAATATTTATATGTTTAAAATTGAAAATAATTTTCTATAAGAAAATTTTAACAGTGTGATTTATTTTATTAATAACGAAATTTACTTCTGGACTTCATATGATATATATTCTTTTAAATCAAAATGAACCGTTGGATGAATTTACTCCAAAAAATTTATTTTAAAGTCAATTCAATCCAATCGCTGAACATATCCATGAATAAAAAAATAAAAAAATAAAAAAATCTAAAAATATCATATTGTGTCTTATTATCTATCTGTCCACCTCCATCTTCTTCCTTCCATTGATGTTATAACCCTAAATCTGATTTTTTACCATCACAATAATCTTTCATTCAATAGATTAATCAATTAAGTAAATAAGTACATAAATAATAAGTTTATTGTAATTTTGATTAAAATTTCTATTACTTTTAATTTATTTAAATTAGTTTTTATGTAATATTGATATGTTTTTATTTAAAAGTTTCCTTGAAACACAACTCACTTGATTTTGAGGAAAAATGCAGGGTTTTTGCAAGAAAATGATAAAAATGAGGTAAAAATTCATTAAGCACGCCTGTGCTACAGTGCCCGTGCTAATCAGCACGCCCGTACTGTTATTACATAAGACTTCCAAAGGCGCGCACGCCCAGACCGTGCTAATCAGCACGCCGTGCTACAGTGGGGAATCCTAAACTAAGTCAAGATTGCCAACTTAATCCCACACATTACACTACACTCCACTCTACATCTTTCTCTCATTTTATAGCTTGTATATAGTTTTATTTTTAGAAGTTAAGTATTCAAGAGTTGTGCAAAGTTTCAAGGAAGCCATCCAAGCAATTCATCACTAGTTCTTATTTCTAAACTCTTAATCTTGTTTATTTCTTTCATTATCCTTATTGATTATGGAATATTATTCAAGCATTATTGGGTTTTATTTAAGTACTATGTGTAATTAAATTCTTATACTAGGGGTTTAATGTAGCTTAATCTCTCTTCCAATTTATGCAATTAGATTTATTTTTCCTTATTCAAGTTATGATTTATTGATGAACTTAATACTTCTAGGCAGAATTTTCTCCTAGATTGATTTATTTCAATTATCACTATCGGAAGAAGGATCTTTAATAAGAAAAGGTTAATAAAACACATGAGAATAATAACTTGATGCGGAAGCTATATGGTTTGACTCATGGGGGGTTTTTATGATTTATCAACCTTAAATTGTAAATTCATGAACAACTACATAACTTAATGATTTAATTCATATTTGATTGCGCTATTGGAATATAGGTAATTAAATGGAATTAAAATAGCTAGCAACACATCGGAAGAGCTTGTTAGTGAATTCAGAGTTGTTTCTCCTACTTGAAAAATTAAATTGATCAATGAACTAATGAAATAAATTAGATAGGATTAAGTGAAATCAAAACCCCTAATAGTTTCAATTCCTTGATTTCTTTTAATCAATTTTTGTTTACTTGACTCTTGTTTATTTTACATTTATAAAACAATTCTCCTAATTATCGTCTAAATAATAAAGAGATAACATAATTTTGGTACTTGGATTAAAATCCTCGTGGGAATGATATCTTACTCATCATATATTACTTGTAGCGATTCGTATACTTGCAAAATAAGCTGTCATAATTATAGAATATATTTGTTAAAGTTAAACTATTTATTTTTAATCTTTAAACTTATATTCTATTTACTATAATTTTTTCTCGTTATTATTTAAAAAAAAAAAGAAAAAAACTTAGTATTCTAAGATTTAAATCCATTTCCTTTCAAAAACTGCCCATGCAATTTAACCAATTGCTCCGTTTAATTCACGTAATTATAAATTTTCTCCTTTTATTTTAAACTCCGTTTTCGATTTATTGAAAAATTAAATCAAATCAGATCAGATTAGTAGTTAATTGCCGAATTAATCAATTTGATTGGTCAACAACGACGAAGGAGTGACCGGCTGGTGGTCACTGCCCCTAGCTTCAATTTTTTTTTTTTTTCAATTTTTCAAGAATAATTCATCCACAATTCTATTGGTACGTCATCGTCATTGTTTAAGGCTTTTCCTTTCTTTCCTTTTCCTTTCCAAAAAGTGAAAGCGATTTGTAAATTTTATGAATATATATTTGTTTTTATATGGAAATTGTTGTTATTTGTTATAAATCTTTTATATATATATATTTTTTCTCTCTCTCTATATATATATATTTCTCTAGTTTATTGTATTAAGCATAATTTTATTCGCACTATCGCAGAAAGGTGAATCGTCTTTCAATAAAAAAATTTCCATTTAAAATTATTAAACGCTCAAACTTATTCCTATTTATCTGAACAATTTTTATTCAAATCAACCCGTTCTTTCTTTATTAACCCGTTGTTTCTTTACCTTGGAAATTTCAATCGATGTGGTTTTCAATTTTTCGAGAATTTGCAAGCAAGCGGTGCAAAGTGAAAGTGGAATGATGGATTGCATTATTTGTTAATAAGTCAAACACGAGCTTTGAAATTTATACTCTAATTATTAGAGAATAAAATAGACTACAGTCTATAGAGAAGACTTTTCCCATATTTTAATTTATTTGGGGCTTGGAGCCCAAGGAATCAAAAGTAGTTGTCCTTATCAAAAGGAGAATTTTGAACTTGGAAGTAAGCTACAAGCTCACTTCTGTCCTACCAATGTTCTTCAATAGCATCAATTCGTAACCACAGCTATTTCCAATCTTTAATGAGTTTTATAAATTCAATTTATAATTCTGTTATATAAGTCTATTTAAATTGCAGTGTTATTATAATAATAATATCATCGTAGTAACATTTTAATTTTACCCAAACAAAATTGAAAATTACCATTTTATTAGAACACAATTACACATCAAGACGAAAGGCGATGTGAAGAAAAAAAAGAGTTTTTCATGATTTTTAAATGTTGTTAAACAACTCACTAATAAAAGTTACTACTAAGAAAAATATATATATATGGGAATGGACGGGAGAATTGGAGTTTTAAGAATACCCCTACTAAGTTAATGGATTGATAAAAATATTATTAAAGATTTTAATTTGATTGGTTGAGAAAATAAAGCTAATTTATTTTTGATTCATCATATTAGTTTTTTATTTAAATCTAAATTATTGGATAAAATAAAAATTATATACTATATAAAATTTATATATATACTAAATATTGTAAGAATATAATATTTTTAATTTTTTAATTTTATTGATTGAAAATAAGAATATAATATTTTAAAATTTTAATTTTATTAATTGAAAAAATAAATATAATTTAATTTTGATTGATAGATGGAAGGGAAACTGCAAGGATCATGGGTGGACTCCAATTTTTTTAAAAAACAAATTTTCTCTACAAAACAATCAAACAAAAAATCTTTACTTTTGGCCCCTTTAATTTTAAAAATTTTTCTATGGACCTTTAATTTTGGAGTCCGACTCCGTCCCTGATATAAAATATATATTAATTATAATAAGAATATAATATGTTTCATTATTGTTTTTAAAAAATTTTAAATTTAATTGGTTATAATTATTTTTATAAATAATTTATTTTACAAAAATAAATATAATTTATTATTATTTATTAAAGAATATATTATAAAATTTATTGTTTGATATAAAATAGAAAATAGAACTGACTAGAAATATATATAATATAAAACTATATATGATATAATACGTTCCATTAGCAAACCATACAGTATATTGAAATAATTTTTTCTCAAAAAAAGCAGCCATAAAATTAATTATGTGCTCATTGGTGGCTTAGTAAAAAGTATAAAAAGAAAAAAAAACCAAAATTATAAATGATGCTCTAAAAAAATAATTAATATACTAATCATTATAATGCTTAATATTGATTTCTCATACTTTAGTAATATGGACAGTTTATAATATTATATTAGATAAAAAAATTAAATTAATTAAATTTAAATGTTATAAAAAATTTGAATTAGGTGATAAATAATTTTATTTTCATAAAAATTTGATTGTCAAATATAATAATATTTTAAATATGTTCTTTCCCTAACATATGATATAATTATGAAATTTTTATTATTTCATAAAATATTTTTTTTTCTTTTTAATATAAAAATGGCAATTCATTAATAAAGAAAATAATGGGAGTAAATTAATAATGATATTATCATAAGAATAAGAAATACACGTATAAAAATTGAAATCTTCTATTTAAGATAATCTTGATATAAGAAATTGATTTTATGAGTAAAAACTGATTTTTTTTAAATAGAAAGATAAAAAAATATTTTTGCAATATTGTTCTAAACTTTTTTCTCTTGAAAAGTTTATAAGAGAGTTCAAAATAGGATGATAAATGTCTTTTTTTTTTTTTTTCTATTCTGTGAAAACTCTTAAATTTTTAATAATATAAATTGTTTATAATAATTTGGAGATGGAAAACTCGCTCTCGAATTTTATCAAATTTTGAAGTAATTAAAAGAATGAAATTGGTCGATATAATGACAATAATACGTAGTATAGATAATTTACAATAAAAATAAAAAAATTATATACATATTAAATTATATTTATTTGCAACTATTAAAAATTGATGATTACAAACACCGTGGAAGGCGTGTATGATACAACTAGTTATTCCTAAAAAAAGTACATTCTTATGAAATCAAGCTTAAATTGACATGATTTTCAAAATTTTAAAATTATTTTTTTTATAAATGATGTTATTTCTAAATGTAAAAAAAAAAAAATTAACAAAATAAAAATTCTTCTAATTCAATTTTGTGAAATTGATCTTTTCAAAATAGGTTAATTAATGAATCTAAACACGAGTTAGATTTTCAATATTTATAATTACTATAAGTGCTAAAGTCATATGATATAATTACTATATATCATTGCTATCGTCATCATATTTTGTCGATCACGCGTCATTTTCTACATTTCCTACGACCCTTCCCTTCATATTAAAAAAATCCAGCCATCATAATTTCATACCGGAAAAAGAAAATTAATAACAGCTGCTAGAGTAGGTTTAGCATCGGTGAAATCACTAAAAAAGTCTGAATTATTTTAACGAATTTGACAAATTTGTCTATTTTAATTTATTTTTATTATAATCTCTGTGTAGAATCATAGTAGTTCAGAATCTCTAAATTAAAAATTTGATTATTTAGACAATTTTATTTCTATTCCACTGCAAACTTAAAAGAATCTGATATAGTTTTGTAGCTAACGAATTCTTCAAAGACCTTGGCAAGTAATTTATATCTTCTAAGTAGATTTATTGGCTTTAGGAATTGCATTAATAAAAAAAAATAAATACATGGTATAAATTAATAAAATTAAAAGATTGGCCAAATTTGAAAAATAAAACTCAAAAGTTTATTTTTTTATATGATTAAACCTTTAGAGTTTTAATAAGTGTATTAAATTTTTTTAAAATACACTAGATACCAGCTTTTAAAGTAGGTTTAGTATTTTGATTAGAGTTGAAAAACTACCCCTAATGTAATTAAAAAAAAAAAAAAAGTAAGAAAAATCGAGGGAGAATCGTTGGCGAGTAGACTTACGATTTTGATAGCGATTTTGTGCCGAGTTAGTTGGTAGTTGCCAAAAAGTATACTACCGGGAGTCCTATTCGAGGGAAACCAAGATTAAAAAAAAAAAAAAAAAAAAAAAAAAAATCTATTTTCCGGGAAAATGGTTGCAAGTTTCCTGGAAACAAACGCCCATCTTTTCTTTAATTGCTTTTGTCTGATTTTGCACCTCGTTAGTGCCTATCTCCGTCTCCCAAGTCTTGTCCTCCACGTTTCCTCGCCTCAAGGATTGCATCTTTGACCTCTCTCGCTCTGTATTTTATCTTCTGCTTCAAAAACTCGTTTCTATATATATATATATGAGTGAACCCAAAAACCTCGAAAAAACCTCTCAAAGGTGGAACTCGCTTATTCAGTAAGGAATACGATAATATCGTTTCTTTCAAACTCACCTTCAATAATGTTTTCAGGTACTGATTTTCTCCTCAAACCCATTTTCCTCCGCGGGTTTTCTGGCTCTTTACACTTAGTTTTGTTATTTGTGTTATTAGTCACGTTTGTTTTTAAGAAACTTAGTGTGGGTGGTAATGAAGATATTAAAGAGAGGTTTGATAATACCAAAAGGGCATTGTGTTACAAACTCGCTCTATTCTGTTGTCTGGGCGTTTCGGTGTTCAGTTTTGTCTGGTGCTTATTGAGCTACTTCTATTGGTATAGGAGTGGTTGGTCTGATGATGAAATAGTTACCCTTTTGGATTTAGCGCTTAGAGCAATCTCTTGGGGTGCACTTTCTGTCTATTTGCATACCCAATTTTTTATTTCACCTGATATTAAGTTCCCATTTCTATTGAGAGTTTGGTGGGGTTTTTATTTTTCAATTTCTTGTTATTGTCTTGTCGTGGACATTTTTCTTTATGGAAAACATGAACACATGTCCTCCCAAGTTCACTATTTAGTATCAGATGCAGTCTCTGTCTTCACTGGTTTGTTTCTTTGTTTTGTGGGGTTCTTGAAAATTAAGGGTGAATATACACTTCTTGAAGAACCTCTATTAGATGGTAATAATTTAGATTCAACCAAGTCTAGAGGAGGTAATTTTGTAACTCCTTACTCAAATGCTGGCATTTTCAGCTTTCTTACCTTCTCTTGGATGGGTTCCCTAATTGCTGTTGGTAATAAGAAATCTATAGACCTTGAAGATGTTCCTCAACTTCATAGTGTGGATAGTGTAGTTGGGTCTCTTCCAGTTTTCAAAAATAAACTCGAGTCATATAGTGGTGCCACTAGTGGAGTTACTACATTTAAGCTTGTGAAGGCATTGTTCTCATCAGTTTGGAAAGAAATTCTGTATACAGCTTTTCTTGCGCTGCTATACACAGCGGCTTCCTATGTCGGTCCATTCCTTATAGATGCGTTTGTTCAATGCCTCAATGGGCGAGGGCAGTATAAAAATCAGGGATATGTTTTAGCTTCTGCCTTTTTTATTGGAAAGGTTGTAGAGTGCCTCTCACAGAGGCACTGGTTCTTTAGGTTGCAGCAAATTGGAATTAGGATGCGCTCAGTACTTATGGCTATGATCTACAACAAAGGCTTAACCATTTCATGCCAGTCAAAGCAAGGCCACACTAGTGGGGAGATCATCAATTTTATGACGGTTGATGCAGGGCGAATTGGTGACTTTAGCTGGTACATGCATGATTCTTGGCTGGTAATCATCCAAGTTAGTTTGGCCTTATTTATATTGTATAAAAATCTTGGGCTTGCAGCTGTTGCAGCTTTGCTTGCAACTATTATTGTTATGTTGTTGAACTATCCATTAGGGAGACTACAGAAGAAATTTCAGGAGAAGTTAATGGAATCTAAAGACAAAAGAATGAAAGCAACGTCTGAGATATTAAGGAATATGAAAATCCTGAAGCTGCAGGCATGGGAAATGAAGTTTTTATCTAAGATTATTGAGCTTCGAAACACTGAGACAGGATGGTTGAAGAAATTTGTTTACACTTCAGCAATTGTCAGTTTTGTCTTCTGGGGTGCTCCTACTTTAGTGTCTGTGTCCACTTTTGGTACTTGTATGATTTTGGGAATCCCACTTGAGTCAGGGAAAATCTTGTCCGCACTTGCGACATTTAGGATTCTTCAGGAGCCAATCTATAATCTTCCTGACACAATTTCTATGATGGTTCAAACCAAGGTTTCCCTCGACAGAATTGCATCTTTCCTACGTCTCGATGACTTGCAGTCTGATGTTATAGAGAAGATTCCTAGAGGTAGTTCTGACACAGCAGTAGAAATAGGTGATGGGAATTTCTCGTGGGACTTGTCTTCTCCAAATCCAACCCTAAAAGACATTAATTTTAAAGTTTTCCATGGTATGAGGGTTGCTGTATGTGGTACTGTTGGATCAGGCAAGTCGAGCTTACTGTCCTGCATTTTGGGAGAGGTGCCCAAGATATCGGGGACACTTAAGCTATGTGGGAAAAAGGCCTATGTTGCTCAGTCGCCTTGGATACAGAGTGGCAAGATTGAAGAGAACATATTATTTGGCAAGGAGATGGACAAAGAAAGGTATGAAAGGATATTGGAGGCATGTTCGCTGAAGAAGGACCTGGAAATCCTCCCATTCGGTGACCAAACAGTTATAGGTGAGAGGGGTATCAATCTGAGTGGTGGACAGAAACAGAGAATACAGATAGCACGAGCTCTCTACCAAGATGCTGATATCTATCTATTTGACGATCCCTTTAGCGCAGTTGATGCTCATACCGGATCTCATCTATTTAAGGTAAGTAATTCTCCTTCTAAATTCCCACTGGCATGGTGCAGGCCGTGATTTGTTTTTACTCACATACTTTGTGCCATTTTTCTGTTCTTTTTTACGCATGACAATAGAATGGCACTTCTCATAAAGTATATTTGTTTGATCATTGCATTGCAGGAAGTTTTGCTTGGCCTGTTGAGTTCAAAAACTGTTATTTATGTTACTCATCAAGTTGAATTCTTACCAGTTGCTGATTTAATATTGGTGAGTTATTACATTTCTATTCTTCTATACTTTTAGGATTTATCATAAACACAATGGAATGATTGGATTCAACTTTTTCCTTCTGGTTAGGTCGTGAAAGATGGAAGGATCACACAGGCTGGGAAGTACGATGACATTCTCAGTTCAGGGTCTGATTTTATGGAACTTGTTGGTGCACATAAGACAGCTTTATCTGTACTTGATTCCAAACAGGCAGGGTTGACTTCTGGAAATGAAAGTATCAGCCAGGATGTTGATGGCATGAGCATTACCAATGGAGTTCTATCGAAAGAAGAAAATAAAGATGTACAAAATGGTAAAGCTGGAGAGATAGCTGAGCCCAAACGACAGCTTGTTCAGGAAGAAGAGAGAGAAAAAGGTAAAGTTGGATTCCATGTATACTGGAAATATCTGACAACTGCATATGGAGGTGCCCTGGTGCCCTTGTTTTTGCTGGCACAGATTCTCTTTCAGGTCCTCCAAATTGGTAGCAACTATTGGATGGCTTGGGCAACTCCGGTGTCAAAGGATGTGGAACCTGTTGTTAGTGGGTTCAAATTAATAATTGTCTATGTAGCTTTGGCTGTTGGAAGTTCTTTGTGCATCCTTGCCAGAGCGACAGTTCTTGTAACAGCTGGGTACAAGACAGCAACTATGCTATTTAATAAAATGCATTTTTGCATTTTCCGTGCTCCCATGTCCTTCTTTGATGCAACTCCGAGTGGGCGAATCCTAAACAGAGTAAGAAAATTTTTTCATATATTCTCTTCAATTAATTAAATTTGAAGACTTTATCCACAATTCTAGTTTTTTTTTTTCATCCATCTTTATGTCCTTTAATTTCAATTAAACCAGAAAAATATAGGTCTCAGTTGATTTGTTTTTGCCCTAATAGGCTTCTACAGACCAAAGCGCAGTCGATTTGCAAATTCCATATCAAGTGGGTTCTGTTGCAATTTCAATGATCCAGCTTTTGGGAATCATTGCTGTAATGTCTCAGGTAGCTTGGCAAGTTTTTATTGTCTTTATCCCTGCAATTGCTGCCTGCATCTGGTACCAGGTAATACTCAGTACCTCTTAAAACACTAGCTTATATGTTTAATAATTCCTCTGCCGTGATGCCTGCTAATACAACTCCTTGTGTTTCTTATGCCATCGCTTTTTATTGTCTGGTTATTCCCAAGCGTCCAGCCCCGGAACTAGACTCGGGGAAGAACCAATCGGTACAGTAAGAGCTGTATCATATGCTTTCCTAAATCTGAGGCTGTCACGCGCCAGAGGAGTTCCCGGGTTGAATAGTGGCTTGAGTTTAAAATTTCCTTTAATATGCTTAAAATAAAGAAATTAGAGAACACAATAAGTTTTAGTTGTATACAATTCAATGTAGTTAAACTTTCAACTTTATATGAGTATTGACTATCATCATTTACCATTAATAGACAGAGTCCTCACAATTTTTTTTGTTTTGCAGCAATACTATCTCCCATCTGCAAGAGAGCTTTCACGATTGGTTGGAGTGTGTAAAGCCCCAGTTATCCAACATTTCGCCGAAACAATTTCAGGATCGACAACTGTCAGAAGCTTTGATCACCAATCAAGATTCCAAGAAACAAATATGAACCTGACTGATGCGTATTCTCGACCTGCATTTCATGTTGCTGGTGCAATGGAATGGCTTTGCTTCCGCTTGGATATATTCTCTTCTCTCACATTTGCCTTCTCTTTGTTTTTCTTAATCTCTTTTCCAGAGGGAATTAATCCAGGTTTGTAGCTCCTGTCTCATATAGCTATTCATCATTCTTCTCTTTGAGACAATTTGATGAGCTTGAAATTCACATTTTCCTTTTATTTTTTCATTTTTAAAGCCATTGCTGGTTTAGCTGTGACATATGGACTCAACCTAAACATGTTGCAAGCTTGGGTGATTTGGAGCATTTGCAATCTAGAAAATAAAATCATATCAGTAGAGAGAATACTCCAATACATGTCTACTCCTAGTGAGCCTCCTCTTGTAGTAGATGAAAACCGGCCAGACCCTTCTTGGCCATCACATGGAGAAGTAGATATTTGTAATTTGCAGGTAATGGATCTTGATTATTTCAATTGATGATTCTGAATCATGTACGGCATATGATATTAATGTAAGTGATTTAATATAGGTTCGGTATACCCCTCATATGCCACTCGTGTTGCGAGGTCTCACATGTACTTTCCCAGGAGGGAAAAAAACTGGTATTGTGGGGAGAACAGGCAGTGGTAAATCAACTCTCATCCAAACACTTTTCCGGATTGTTGAACCTGCAGCTGGTCAGATTGTGATAGATGGCATCAATATCTCATTGATTGGTTTGCATAACTTGCGATCAAGAATAAGCATTATTCCTCAGGATCCTACCATGTTCGAAGGGACTGTACGGAGTAACCTGGACCCTCTTGAAGAGTACAAGGATGATCAAATTTGGGAGGTAGGTTGTTTCAATTCTAAATATTAATAAAAAGATTCTTTATTGATATTTTGTTTCTAAATCAAATAATTTCTAAGGACATGCATGCTAAAATATATTGAATTGTTCCAGGCTCTTGATAAGTGCCAACTTGGAGATGAGGTTAGGAAGAAGGAGGAAAAGCTAGATTCAACAGGTATGTTATTCTTATTATACCATGTTAGTTGAATGCGAATCTTTTTAACTTTCTGGCATAGATTTACGTTGTGAATAATCATACTGGTGCTGCAGTCACTGAGAATGGAGAGAACTGGAGTATGGGTCAAAGGCAGCTAGTCTGCCTCGGGCGAGTGCTACTCAAGAGGAGTAAGGTCTTGGTTCTTGATGAAGCTACTGCCTCGGTTGATACAGCTACTGATAATTTAATTCAGCAAACTATTAGGCAACACTTCTCTGACTGTACAGTTATAACCATTGCACATCGAATAACTTCTGTTCTTGATAGTGACATGGTTCTGCTTCTAAGTAATGGTAAGTAATTATTAAATTTAATGCTGTAATTTAAATTATGAATGTTGCGCAATGTTCTTATAGTTTCATATTTGGTAATAATTGTGCAGGGCTCATCGAGGAATATGACTCTCCGACTCGGTTATTAGAAAACAAGGCATCGTCGTTTGCACAACTTGTAGCAGAATATTCAGCAAGATCAAACTCCAGTTTTGAGAAGCTAACCGAATAAATAGCAATTCTTCATAAACCATTGTTGAGCATCAATTCTCAACTTTGGTATAGTTTAGTATATTGTAATCAGTTTACTAAAATTTTATAGTAATTAGATGATAGGTTAATTTGATTTTGAACAAATGGAGATAAGAAACGACGAAAAGCTGCAGTTTAACTACTTTCTTAATAATTGCAGAATTTGTATATTTAGACTATTGCTGCTTATTTTGTTGATTTATGAGCATTACGTTCTTGCATAACTTAAATTGCTATCCCTAATTTCAAAAATAAAATAAAAAACGATGCTTTTTATTATTCTAAAAAAAAAAAAAATCCCTAATTTCATTTCCCTCTTTCTATCACTCTCTTGTATATATGGATTTCATTTTCTTGCTCCTCAATTTCCTCTGTTGTTGAGCCAGAGTGAAATTTAACTACGGATTTCATTTCTAAACACAAGTTGCAGATTTTCCATAATTCTGATTACTAGAAAACGCTGACAATATCTTCCTAAAAAAAGTGCTGACATTCCGGTTATAATGGTTATAATTCTTATACGTCGACAGATTAGAGAGAATCCTATAAAAGGAAAATACAGAGAGAGCGATTTGTAATTTCTGCTCCTTTAACAGTTTCCATATAATACAGAGAGCAGTCGTCCACCAGCGCCTTGCGCCTTCTTCATTTCCCAGAGACTGCAAAAGAAAAAAAAAAAAAGGCAGGAAAGTAATAGATTAGAGAAGTGTTCATAACAGCAGAACTGGAAGAAAGAAAAGAACAAATTTTGTGGGAAAATTCTGTGCATTTTTCCAGTAAAAAGACGCACAGTTTTTTTTTTTTAATTGTTTTTGTTTCTTAAAGTCTTTCCAGCAAACACCTATTTAGCTAAAACCTCGAAAAAACCTCTCAGAAATTAGAACTTGCTGATTCAGTAAGGAGTAGATGGTATCTTTTCTTTCTAACTCACCTTCAGTATTATATTCAGGTAGTGATTTTCTCCTCATGCCCATTTTCCTTCACGGGTTTTCTGGTTTTGCGTTATTAGTCCCTTTTGTCTTTAAGAAACTTAGGATTGGTGATAGTGAAGATATTAAAAATAAGCTTGATAATAACAAGAGGGAATTGTGTTACAAACTCACTCTAAGCTGTTGTTTGAGTGTCTGTGTTCGATTTAGTTTGGTGTTTGTTGAGCTACTTCTATTGTCATAGAAGTGGTTGGTCTGATTATGATGTCGTTATGCTTTTGGATTTAGCGGTTAGAACACTCTCTTGGGGTGCACTTTCTGTCTATTTGCATATCCAATTTTTTAATTCACCTGATATTAAGTACCCATTTCCATTGAGAGTTTGGTGGGCCTCTTATTTTTTAATTTCTTCTTGTTGTCTTTCTGTGGACATTGTTCTTTCTAGAAACATGAACATGTGTCCTTCCAAGTTCGGTATTTAGTATCAGATGCAGTCTCTGTGTCCGCCGGTTTGTTTCGTTGTTACGTGGGGTTCTTGGAAATTAAGGGTGAATTTACCCATTTTGAAGAACCTCTATTGAATGATAAATTAAGTGGTAATGATTTAGAATTAAATAAATCTAGGGAAGGTGATTTTGTTACTCCTTATTAAATGCATTTTCAGCTTTCTTACCTTCTCTTGGATGGGTTCCCTAATTGCTGTTGGTAATAAGAAAACTATAGACCTTGAAGATGCTCCTCAACTTCATAGTGTGGATAGTGTAACTGGGTCATTTTCAGTTTTCCAAAATAAACTCGGGTCATATAGTGGTACTACTAGTGGAGTTACTCCATTTACGATTGTCAAGGCATTTTTCTTCTTAGCTTGGAAAGAGATTCTGTATACAGCTTTTCTTTCACTGTTAAACACAATGGCTTCTTATGCCGGTCCATACCTCATTGATGAATTTGTTCAATGCCTTAATGGGCGAGGGCAGTTAAAAAATCAGGGATATGTTTTGGCTTCTGCCTTTTTAATTCGAATGGTTGTACAGTGCCTCTCAGAGAGGCACTTGAACTTTAGGTTGCGACAAATTGTAATTACGATGCGTTCATCAATTATGGCTATGATCTACAACTGGGGTTTGACCCTTTCATGCCAGTCAAAGCAGGGCCGCACTAGTGGGGATAGCATCAATCTGATGACTGTTGATACCAAGCGAATTGCAACATTTTGCTGGTTCATGCATGATCCTTGGCTGGTCATCATCCAAGTTAGTTTGGCCTTATTCATGTTGTACAAAAATCTTGGGCTTGCATCAATTGCAGCTTTTGTTGCGACTGTTATTGTCATGTTGTTGAACTATCGATTAAGGAGATTAGAGGAGAAATTTCAGGACAAGTTGATGGAATCTAAAGACAAAAGAATGAAAGCAACGTCTGAAATTTTAAGGAATATGAGAATCCTAAAGCTGCAGGCATGGGAAATGAAGTTTTTGTCTAAGATTATTGAGCTCCGAAACACTGAAACAGGATGGTCGAAGATAGTTAACTACACTACAGCAATTGTCAGTTTTGTCTCCTAGGGTGCTCCTACTCTCGTGTCTATGGCTACTTTTGGCACTTGTGTCCTTATGGGAATCCCACTTGAGTCTGGAAAGATCTTATCTGCACTTGCAACATTCCGGATTCTTCAGGAGCCAACCTTTAATCTTCCTGACACAATTTCTACGATGGTTGAGACCAAGGTTTCCGTTGATAGAATTGTATCTTTCCTATGTCTTGATGACTTGTAGTCTGATGTTGTAGAGAGGATTCCAAGGGATAGTTATGACACAGCAGTAGAACTAAATGATGGGAATTTCTCTTGGGACTTATCTTCTCCAAGTCGACTTACTCTCCTGCATTTTGGGAGAGGTACCCAAGATCTCCAGGACACTTTAAGCTATTTGGGGAAAAGGCCTATGCTGCTCAATCACCATGGATACAGAGTGGCAAGATTGAAGAGAACATATTATTTGGAAAATCAATGGACAGAGAAAGGTACGAAAGGATTTTCGAGGCGTGTTCCCTGAAGAATGACCTGGAAAGCCTGTCATTTGGTGACCAAACACTTATAGATGAAAGGGGTATCAATCTGAGTGGTGGACAAAAACAGAGGATACAGATTGCGTGAGCTCTCTACCGAGATGCTGACATCTTTCTATTCGATGATCCTTTTAGTGCTGTTGATGCACATACAGGATCTCGTCTGTTTAAGGTGAATGATTCTCCTTACCAATTCCACTGGACATGGTGCAGGCCACAATTTGTTTCTAGTTACGTTCTTTGTGCTATTTTTCTGTTCTTCTTTATTCATGGCAAAAGAATGGCACTTCTAATAAAGTATATTTGTTTGATCATTGCATTATATGAGGTTTTTCTTGGCCTACTGAGTTAAAAAACTGTTATTTATGTTACTCATCAAGTTGAGTTCTTACCAGCTGCAGATTTAATATTGGTGAGTGATTAGTGATTACATTTTTATTCTTCAATGCTTCTGGGATTCATATCTCAACTAATGGAATAACTGGATTTAACTTGAACTTTCTGGTTAGGTCATGAAAGATGGAAGGATCACCCAGGCTGGAAGGTATAATGACATTCTTAATTCAGGGTTAGTTTTTATAGAACTTGTTGGTGCACATAAGACAGCTTTATCAGTATTTAATTCCAAAGAGGCAGGGTCAACTTCTGGAAATGAAAGCATCAGGAAGGACAATGATGGCATGAGCATTAGAAATGGAGTTTTCCCAAAAGATGAAAATAAAGATGAGATTGCTGAGCCCAAAGGACAGCTTGTTCAAGAAGAAGAGAGAGAAAAAGGTAAAGTTGGATTCCCAGTCTACTGGAAATATATCACAACTGCATATGGAGGAGCCCTGGTGCCGCTTATTTTGCTGGCTCACATTCTCTTTGAGGTCCTTCAAATTGGTAGCAACTATTGGATGGCTTGGGCAACTCCAGTGACAAAAGATGTAAAACCTGCTGTTAGTGGATTCACATCAATGATTGTCTATGTAGCTTTGGCTATTGCAAGTTCGTTTTGCATCCTGGCCAGAGCCACACTTCTTGTAACAGCAGGGTACAAGACAACAACTTCTATTCAATAAAATGCATTTTTGCATTTTCCGGGCTCCTATGTCCTTTGATGCAACTCCAAGTGGGCGAATCCTCAACAGAGTAAGTAAGTTTTGCCATGTATTCTGTTCAATTAGGTCCATAAACATTTGCTTTGCATGTGAATTTTGAAGCCCTCAACCACAAATCTACCTCCAGGGCCATGGAAATTGCCCATTATTGGAAATGTTCACCAACTTTTAGGTTCATTACCTCATCAATCCCTTCAAAAATTATCCGGAAAATATGGACCGTTGATGCATTTAAAACTCGGTGGAGTTTCCACTCTCATAGTTTCTTCGCCTGAAATTGCCAAACAAGTCCTGAAAACTCATGATCTAGATTGCAGAAAGACCTCCTAACCTTGCTCCTAAAATAATCTCTTATGATTCTACAAATATTGTTTTTTCTCCATACGGTGCTTATTGGAGACAGCTGCGGAAGATTTGTACAATGGAGCTTTTACGTCCAAAGCGAGTTCAATCCTGTCGGTTTATTAGAGAAGACGAGGTTTTGAACCTAATAAAAACCATATCATCCCTTGAAGGGTCACTAATCAATGTTAGTGAAATGATTTTTTCATTAACGTATGGGATTACTTCGAGAGCTGCTTTTGGAAAAAAATATGAAGATCAAGAAACTTTTATACAAGTTATTACAGAAGTTTCAAAGATTGCAGCTGGTTTTAGTGTTGCAGATTTGTATCCTTCCATTAAATTTCTTGAACTGGCAAGTGGGCTGAGGCCTAAACTTGAAAAACTGCATGAAAAAGCAGATGGGATTCTCCAGAGGATAGTGAAAGAGCATAGGAACAAGATGAATAGAAGTGAGGAAATACAAGAAGATGATGACTTGGTGGATGTTCTTCTCGAGCTTCAAGAACATGGTGATCTTGAATTTCCTCTTTCCGATGACAACATTAAGACAGTAATCTTGGTTCGTATGTATATAATTTAATTAATTATTTTCCTCTTTGATTTTTATTTATATCTTTTTTGGGTAATCTTATATAATGTTTTTTTAGCCAAATTATAAAAAAATTTCTCAACTTTTAAGACTTTTTATAATTTTTACTAATTCTTTTAATTTTATATAGTAATATTTTGTATCTTATTTTTTTTTATAGCACTTGTGACTTCTGCATGATTGTAATCTAAATTCAACCAGCTAAATTATGTTTTTCAGAGTTGTTAGTGAATTTTCTAATTGGTGCTAATGTGACAAGTGTGAGGTTCATACTGTCAGTTTTATCAGATGTATGAGATGAATTTGGATGGTAATTATAAAAGTTCTCAATTGGTATAAAAAATAAATTACAAGATATTGATTGATAAAATTAAAAAAATTTGTTGAAATTATAAAAAGCATTAAAAGTTGAGTTTTTTTTTTTTTTTTTTTTTTTTTTTTTTTTTTTTTTTTTTTTTTTTTTGTAGTTATTTAACCATTTTTTCAAGAAAAGCTTGTTTTTTTCTTTGTTGAATCCATGGACAACATATATCTAAACATAACATCCACAATTTTCAGGACATGTTTAGCGCTGGAAGTGAGACATCATCAACAACAGTGGAGTGGGCAATGTCTGAAATGCTGAAAAATCCAAGAATATTGGAAAAGGCACAAAATGAGGTAAGACAAGTATACAAGAACAAAGGGACTGTAGATGAAACAAACATTCATGAGTTGAAGTATCTAAACTCTATAATCAAGGAGACCCTGAGGCTACATCCTCCCCTGCCCCTAATACCAAGAGAGAGTAGAGCAAGAGTTGAGATTATTGGGTACGTTATACCTATCAAGACTAAAGTTCTTGTAAATGCGTGGGCAATTGGACGAGATCCCAAGAATTGGACAGAACCTGAAATTTTCTGCCCAGAAAGGTTTCTTGACAATGCGATCAGTTATAAAGGGACAGACTTCGAGTTTATTCCTTTTGGTTCTGGAAGAAGGATATGTCCAGGCATTTCATTTGCTCTACCAAACATTGAGTTGCCACTTGCACAATTGCTCTACCATTTTGATTGGAAACTTGGAAATGGAATGAAGAATGAAGACTTGGACATGACTGAAGGGTATGGCTTAACAATCAGAAGAAAACAAGATCTCTTCTTAGTTCCTATACATCCTGTAAATAGTGAAATAAACCGGTCCAGCAATTAATTATAGGCAGCAATTACAATTTCAAAGCCTATCAAGGAAGACCTTTAGTTCCAGAGCATCACTCTTTGTCACTAGATTAAAGGATCATTTGTTCTAGCAATTAATTATTTGATCGGCATATTTGAAATAGGGTTTGTGATGTTTTTCTTTCTTTTTTTTAGTGAAAAATAAATTAATATGTCCTAAGATCCTTCAATAAAATAAAAAAAAAAAAGAACACTCTTGAAAATATACATTTATTTCCAAAATAATAATAATCATAAAATAATATTGGGAAAGATCTTGTATATTTGATATGTGTACCACACTTGATAGGTGTTCCTTTAATAGTATTTTTAATATAATTGTTATTAGGATATTTAGTATTTTTAATTACTTTAATTAGCTTTATTTATGTTTTTGTTCAAAGTTTCCTTAAATCATATTTCACTTGATCTTGAGGAATTTTGTAGGATTTTTATAGAATCCAACCAAAAATGCAGAAAAGACTGTATCTAAGTCGTGCCATATAGCATGCTCGTGCTGAAGACTAGATTTTGCCTTGGGCCAAGAATGTCAGTTCCAACCCATACCGCTTGCATGGACCCGCATGTGATGCTTTTCTGACGTGCCAATCAAATTTAAATCATATTTAGACGCTGGGAGAGTCCTAATTGGGAAAAAATACAAAGCCTAAACAGTTTTCTATCTCCAAAAGATTTCTTACTCAATCAAGATTCGCTTTCCTAAACGAATACGAATATATTCCAGAAAGTCTATATAAATAGAGAGACTATGTAATACCCTGAATTTTTATTTTCAAAACTTTTGAATTTTTAATAAATCAAAAATCTGAATTTGTGACGGCATGGGCTGTAAGTACCGAGCAATTACAATTTGGGCCTAAATTGCGAGTTGGGCTCAAGTCCAAAACAAGTTATCAAAACTTCTATTCGAAAATAATTTAAACTTCTTAGAATTGATATTGGACCACTTACAAAAATAAAATGAGATGCACCACTTAGTAATCCTAAATTTGATTAAATCAATTAAATAAATTACATTAGAAAGAATAAAATGGGGTTATTCAGTAAATATTTAATTATTGATAAATAGGAACAGTAAACCGGCTTAAACTTTCCTGAAACCAAGAGAAAAACCAGAGAATCAAACAAAAATCGAGCTAAATCATTGAGTTGGACCAAACCGGTTCGAATCGAACCAGAATGGCCTAGAAACCTCTGGAATCACTCCTTTTCATCGTTTTATTGTTTTTTTCCTCTTCTTCGCGCATGCAAGGAGCAGCGCCGCTCCTCCTCCTCCTCCTCCTCTTTTTCCGACCATTGAAGACCAGCATCGCCTCCACGTCGTAGCGGATTCCGGCCTCCTTTCTCATCTCTCTTTCGTCTCTGGCGCACACAGAAGATGCAGGAGCGCCGCGACATCCTTCGATCGAAAAATGGTGTCGAGCCTCCTGCTCCTCCACTTTCCCGCGACGCCGGCTTATCTCTCGTCGACGAAGAAGCTCCAGTCCGGTCTCTCCTTCACTCTTCCCTTCCCGTTCCAACTGGCGCAGCAAACCCAGGAGCTGTTCGCAATAGTTAGATCCGACTAAACGAACCACCATCTCAACAAACGAGCAATGGATTTGAGCTCTTTAGGAGATGTCGGACATTTTGGTGTATATGTTGTAAAATTCTGGGCAAAATTCGCTTTTCCGACAACTGTGCACGGCGGCGGCGGCGACGGTCCGGCGACCGGCCGGCGCAACTCCGGCGAGGCTTCAAGAGGCAGAATGCTCTCCTCTTCGCACGGATCATGAAAATAAAATCTGATCTTCAATCGGTAAACTCTAAAGCTTAACTCGCAAATTTTGAATAGATCCCGAATTAATTAATTAATGAATTTTATTAAATATTTAGAGAAATGAAATTAGATATTGTTAAATATATTTCATGAATATTAATTATAAGGTTGGTATTGAAATATAAATTCCTAGCTAATAATAAATTTTAGGAATTTTATTAACAAATAAATAGTTATAGAACAATTAATTGTAATGGACTGTGTGAATTGAATGAACGGATGAATGATGGTTATGGCGGACAGAATCAGTTAATGTGAATTGCCCGATGGATGGGTTATGTGTTGACATGTGGATTATGTAAAATTTGGATAGTCCAGTTTAAAGAGGAGATGCTGCCGAATTTTCAGTAAAGCACTTAAATGAAGAATTAAATTGGTGATAATTTGAATAAGTAGTGACGACTAATACTTTAGTTATTATGAAATATTATAAAATATTATAATATCATTATTATTATTATTGTAAAATATTTCTCACCGAATAACTAGAAATTTTATCTAAAGGGTATAAATTGGAATAAATAAATAAATAAGAAAACACCCTAGGACCGAATACGAACTAAACTAATTTATAAGAATGCATGAAAGGGAAATAGATATGCATATGATTGATTTATATTTAAGTCATATACCATAATTAATACCGTTTCATCAAAAGAATTTATAAATATATATATATATTCCATATAGTTTGGTACGTAGCGTTGTAGCACAAAGTTTCCCTTGTTTATCCAGTGCAATGATAAATACCAGGAGGTTATGTGTTTCCAGCTGATATACCAATACTATTTACAAACAAGTACTGTTTAGATTAAATAAGCATATACAACAAAATTTTCTGATGTGGAAGGTCAGACTAAGCTGCATCCACAGAGCATACTTATATTCCACATAATTTATCAATAATATTTATCAATCAACTCAACCAATTTTAAGTGATTTTATTTAAGGTTGAGGGTTCCTGCAACCTTGACCTGGGATCCCCAGAATCAAGTCAGAGTGTGGAGGGAGAAGAAGAAAAGTGCCGTCAACACGGGCTTTAAGAAGTAGCAGTTTACAAAAATAAATAAACTTTATATAAATATGAAAATACAATTGAAACTTACAAGAGTTTATTTTATAACCAGACTTCGAACTTGATTCTTATAAAGAACTTGAGAATTGAGAGAGGAGAGCTGGGAGGTTTACAATATTAGACTTAACTTATACTAACTTATGCCTTCACAAGAGGATAGGCTCCCTTTAAATATAAACTAAAAGAATCTTTACTATTTGACTTTTACTATTCATGAATAGTACTTGGTCGGTCACGGAATCTTGAACAGTGTTGACCTTTCCTGTAGATGAATAGTTTGTCTGCCATTGGCTTTATTGTTGATGATAGTGAAATAAGGTTCCACCTGCCTTGTTTTATATAGAATCCGAACAAGATGAGGATAATGATAATCATTTCTTTACTTTTCTTTTTATCTTGTCGGTTTTCTTTTTCTTTTTTTTTTATCTTTTCTTTCCTTTCTTTTTCTTTAGCTTTACTTTTGATTTTTATGATGGAGAGAGCTTCATCACTATCTTCAGAGGATGAGCTGGACTCTTCTAAGGATGATGATGATATTTTACCTTTACCTTTATAAGCAGTCTTGGTCGATGATTGACTTGAAGACTCTGCTTGAATTTTACTGGATGATGGTTTTACCTGTGGATCTGAACTGGTAGAAAGTAATTGGAACATTTCTTCACAGATCAGTTTATACTCCTCAGGCGTTTTGGCAGCAGCTAACCGAGCTTGACACTTGGCCTTTTGAATCCCAAAGTTAGGGCTTTCTGGTAGAGCAAGTGTTTTAGCATAAGTTAAATTTTTAAGAGATGATGAGCTGGCTTTTTTACTGGTGATCCATTGACTAATTTTAAGTTGGGTGGTAGAGTTCTTGAATGATCCCCACCATTTTATCTTGTGGCATTTTACAACTATTGGTATTTGAGTACCAGGGACATGCTGATAATCAAAAAACCATTGGTATACCCATGGGGTGAAGAAGGTCATACTATAATACATAAGTGATGGTATATGGGCTTCTTCAGGGGTTGGCTTATAATTGGTTTTAAAATAATTATATAAAGACAATATTTCTGGGGTTATAATGTCATCAGAAATACCATGTGATTGCCACCACTTTTTAAACCAATTAGGAACGGGCAAATCTTTACGAATATTTTGGTCAAAATAAATCAACCAAGAATGGGTGGTAGTAGGGTTTTGAAGACTAAAAACCTTGTCCCATGCCTCTTTATAGTCAAAATAATTATAAGTAGGATTATACTTAGAAAGGGTTTTAAATCGGACAGGAGTATATAAGGAAGATACGGGCCAATCCTTAGGATGGATGACGCGTTTTATTTGAAAAGAAGAGTAGGAAATAATATGTTTATTAGTATTATCAAACGTATGTTTAATCTTTACGGAACCAGTATCAATTAAAATATTATGATAATAGTCCTGAGGTTTTGAGGGGTCCGTTGGGACAAAAAACCAATTCTCAGGATAATATGATTTTACAACGTGCCAAGGATTAGTACTCGTAAAACCATCCTCAACTTCAATTTCAAAATCATATATGTTTTTAATAAACCATTTATGCAAACTAGTTTTAAAAGATGTTTGGCTTTTTGGCAAAGCCACAGCCATAAACGGATTTGATAACTCTTTACCGTCTACCGTTTGAGACGGAGTAGCCGTACCAGAAGCGGATACGATCGCTTTAGGTTGAGAATTCATACCTGGATCCTCTGTGGAAGAGGATACTATACTCTAGAGAGCCTTTACAACTTCTGGAGATTTACTAAGTTCTTCAATCCATTGTTGAAGGTTTTTAGTGGGATCTGGTTTATGGGTAAGTGTTTTACCAAGGTCTTCTGAGTGCTCAGAGAGAGCTTTAGTGGGAGAACCGGATTCATTTAAGGGTTTCTTCCCTTTATCCTTCTTCTTTCCCATCGTTCTGTAAGAATTCTCTAGTCAGAAAGTCTGGAATATTATTACAATCACCTTTAATGAATTCAATGTCAAATTCAAAAATACTAAGAAGTGCTTGCCATCGGGCAAAGATTTGTTTAGAAGCAAGGTTTTTAACATCCTTTTGCAAAACATCTTTGGCAGATTTACAATCAATCCTAAGTAAAAAATTTTGGTTTAACAAATCAGATTGAAATTTATTAATACAAATTACAATACTTAAAATTTCTTTTTTAATAGTAGAATAATTTAATTGTGTTTGGTTCCAATGACCAGACGTATATTGAATGATACGTTCTTTACCATCAATGACTTGCTTTAAAATACCACCATATCCAGCATTTGATGCATCAGTTTCAACAATTTTAAAAGCTGTTGGATTAGGGATATACAGATATGGAATTTCTGTTACTAAGGCTTTTATCTTTTTTACTAACTGTGTATGCTGGGTTGTCCATGGGCCTGCATTTTTCTTAAGCCTATCATGCAAGGGTTTAATTATATAATTTAAATTTGGGTAAAAATCTATAACATAATTTAAACATCCAAGAAAACGTTGGAGTTGGGTTTTATTGGTCAATTCATTAGGGAATTTAGATCCAAAAACCATAGCACGTTCTATGGGCTGGATAATACCCTGTTCTATATAATGACCCAAAAACCGAACTTTGGTTTTAAACAAGTCCATTTTAGTTTTACTAAGGGCTAACCCATTGCTTTCTATTACCATGCAAAACGTTTTTAAATGTTTAAAATGATCTGCTAATGTTTTACTAAATATGAGAACATCATCAATATACACTATACAGAATTGAGAATAAGGATTGAATATGTCATTCATTATTCTTTGAAATTCTGATGGTGCATTTTTAAGTCCAAATGGCATCACATTCCATTCATATTGTCCAAAAGGGACTGTGAATGCTGTTTTATACCTATCTTTAGGGTGAATCTGGATTTGCCAATAACCAGATTTCATGTCAAATTTACTAAATATATTTGCATTGTATAACATTTTTAAAAGATCCTTTTTATTTGGAATAGGGTACCTAATCCATTTTAATGCAGTATTTAAAGGTTTATAATTAATAACAAGTCTGGGTACTCCTCGTTCTATCTCAGCGTTTTTATTGACATAAAAAGCAGTACAAGACCAAGGACTTCTAGATTTATTAATTAATCCTTTAGTTTCTAAATCTTTAATTTCTTTTTTACAATGCTCTATAAGTTCAGGGCTCATCTGTATGGGCCTAGCTTTAGTTGTGATGGACTTTTCATCAAAATCCTTCTCATAAGGTAAATCAACTATATGTTGTTTACGGGCCCAAAATGCATTAGGGTGATCTGCACAAAGTCTATTTTCCATAAATTCTTTTAATTTTTTAATCTTATGTTGAATATCTTGGTTAATCAATTGGTGTTTAATTTGTTTTAAGTAGGCATTATTTCTTAAATTTAATAAATCTTCTTCCTTAGATTTGATCAAAGAATTGATTTCTAAGGTTTTAATACTATGAGCTTTAAGTAAATTTAAATTTTTCCGCCTAGGTTTTTCAGTGAATTCTAACCTAGCTTTACTTCCTTTGACCTTAAATGTAATGCAATCTTCTTTTACTGAATATGGAGTTATTAGATTTATAAATAGTGTTCCTAATATTACCATGTAATTTATCTGTGGTGAAAGCAAATATATGGTTTTAATTTCTAATCCAGTATTTACAAGATTGGCATCAATTTTACCAACAATTTCTAATTTAGATTTATTAGCTGTTGTTAATCTCTCATTAGTGTCTGACCAATATCTTCTTGGTATTATGTCAGATTTAATGCAATTTAAATCAGCACCTGTGTCAAATAATGCTATACCATTTATAACAAAATCATGTGATATTTGTAAAGTTATTTTTATTAAATATTTCCTTGATGTAATTTCCTGTAAAAGAAAAAGGAAATTGGGGTTTATATCTTCATCTTCATTTAATTCATTTATTTCATCTTTTATTTCATTATCTGGTTCATCCGAAGAGGAACTAGATATTAGTTGAGTCTCTAAATGTTTTATTTTACTAGCATTCAATTTTGCTTGATTTTTTAAGTCTTTTATGTCATTTTTTAGAATTCTAACTTCTTTATATAAATCTTCAAGTGAGATATCTATACTAACCTTTTTATTTTTGTTTAATATAGTAGTTAAATCATAAGTATTAGCATGGATTTTAGGAGTTATAATTTTTACTTCCTTATCATCTTCAAAACTTTTAATTAGTTTTTTAAGTAATTGGGCTTTAATTTCAGTATCCGTTATACCCTGTACTACTTCTAAAAGAGTACTTTGATCCTTAGTTAACATGTTTATTGATTTATCTGAGGAACTAGTTGTTGAACTAAGTTCATCAATCTGGTTTTCACTTTCTTGTACCTCTGGTTCTGAAGTATCAGAATTAAGATACAATTCATGAATTTTATTTACAATTTCTTCATCTAACTGTAATTCATGTAATTTTTTATTGAACTTACAGAATTTAGATGTGTGTCCTTTTTTACCACATTTAAAACAAGTTAAATCTTTATATGAGGTTTTATTAGAAGACTTATATGGTTGCTTTCTTTTAGATTTCTTAGAATATTTAGGCTTTTCTTTTTGATAATATTTTTCTTTACTTGGTTTAGATTTATAATGCCTTTTATGATGTTTTTTATGATATGAAGGTTTAGAACATTGACCACTACACTGTTGTGCAGAAGTTATACCATAATCAAATTGTTTACAAAAACTGTCTAATTCTTGTTTAGTCTTTTTTAATTCAAATTTTAAATTTCTTTGAAGTTTTAAGTCTTGACAAATCTGCAAACCTTCTTTTTGAATTATACTAATTAATTGACCATAAGTTAATTTATTATATGGAATTGGATTACCATGGGTTTGTTTTATAAAATTCCTAACTCTTTCCCCTAAAAAGTAAGGTAAACCAGCTAAAAATTTTTCTTTCCAAAAAGCTTGGTTTGAGTCTTCTCTTAACATTAAACGTGTAAGAAAAGTGGTTTTATAAGCCTGAAAATCACTTAAATGTTTACATTTTAAATTACTTAAGAGTTCAGCATTCTTATCTTTTATATGGGATGGGTCACCTATAAAATGTAAGGAAATAGTGAGTATTAAAGTTGTAACTGCATCCTGAATAAGCTCACCATTTTCATCATAGATAGGTTGATCCTCATCATTTACTTGTACTGAATTTAATATATCTAAATGGTCTTTTTCAGTTAAATGGTAATCCCACCATCCTTTTAATTGTCCTGTAAATCCTGCAATAAGGATTTTAGCCACGGCCCTATCAGAGATAGGTGCCTGGGTTTTATAAGCATTTGCAGCCATAGTCATTTGTTGCAAAATACTTAAAATTTTATATTCAGATAATCCATCTATATTCCATTCATATAATGTGTTAGCATTATAATGAAATTGGGATATATATGGAGGTTTATCAATAATTCCTAAGTCTGGAGCCCTAGAGACAATTTCTCTATGGGTTATATTATTTACAAATTGATGAGCATCATTCGTGCCTGGTTCACTATCCTCAGACTGGGATGTTTCTTCCAAAAGATTTATGTTTCCAGAAGAGTGAGTTGTATCTTGAGCTACATGTTGAGTGGAGTCAGAACCGAACTCAAGCTGACTTAGTTGCTGTTTAAGAGTGTTTAAAAACTTAGAATTTAATTAAGTTATACCAATCAAATTGGTATAACTACCGCAAGATGCTATATATATATATGTACAGTGTAGTTTCACAAGTTAAGTAACTAATAACCAAAACTAATAAATGAATGTGAAAACATTTTTCGAATTAGAATTCTTATTTAGAATTTTCTTATTATTTTAGATGCTTATAAGGTTCCGGAATATGAAGACAAAAGCTGGAAGCGTGCAGTAGTAGAGATAGTCCATTAAAGGACCGTAAAGAACTGTGAGTAGTGTTAGATAATTCGCATCATCCACCTGCATTCATGCATTCACGGCTAAATGTTATCATGCATTATGGCCATATTGTGATGCACTATTTGTTGACATTAAATATTACTTGATTACCTATGATGTGATATTATTGTGCCTTGTTTGTGTGGAATTGGGATAAAGTGAGTCACCATGGGTTTGTGAGACTGAATCTGTTATATGGATCCTGATTTTGTTTCTAATTCTGTTTCTGATTCTGATTCTGATTCTGATTCTGATTCTGATTCTGATTCTGTTATATGGATCCTGATTCTGATTTCTGTTAGCCGGGTAACGGGAGATCGACGCCCCCGTGTGCACCTACTGTTCTAATCTGTATGTTCTGGAAAACCACAGGATGGCTTCTTGTTGTTGGCACCTGATAATCTAGATTTGATTGTAGTCTGCAGAGTGACCTCCTGTTGTGCGCACTTGATGATCTAGACTGGATGGAGACCACCGGGTTGCCTCCTATTGGTATCTGTATATATATATATATATATATATATATATATATATATATATATATATATAAAGAAAAAGACTGGAAAAACAATCAGAGGACCGGTCGTGTGAGGATTATACCAGTCAGCCAGAATGGGGGATTGGCTCCCTGGTGCACATGTGAGTGGATGAGCCATGTGGGAGGACGGTTCATCGGGTTTCGGTGACTCCACTGACTAATTTCTACGTGATATGATTACATGAAGGTGATGATAATTGTGATTGTTGTTGTATTGTCATTTGTGTGACAAACTGCATGATCATAAAACTAATCGGTGACCAGATAAAAATATTTTAGCATCTGTATGATTGTGTGGGATGAGAGGGTTATTTAACCCTACTCACTGAGTCTAGTACTCACCACCCCTCCTACCTCCCCAGGTAATAGATGGAAAGAAGAGTTCTGGAGTCCAATCGAACGAACGAGATACGGGTCGATAGGAGTAATAATCATTGTATTGAATATGTAAATGCAAAGGATAGTGAATTATGGAGTAGAGTTCCGCAATTGTATTCCAACTGGGTTATAAATGATTAAATAGAGTATAGACAATTATTATTTGGATTGTACTTTGGATATATTTGTGAAATAAATTATTGGGCCTGAATCCACAATTGTGAATAGAATGCGAGTTTAAGTAATACAGGCTTACTACGGGTTTCGGGGGCCTTAAGCCCACCCAGGTCCTAGTGCCGGTCCGGTCCATGGAAATGGGTAGTGACAGACTGGCCATAGACAAGGAGCCATGCATTGTATACCATCTTTTTGTTCTATTGTTTTTCTCTCTCTCCAAGACTTCAAGTGCTCAAAATTTGTGACAAGATTCAACGAAGCCGTCCACGTTATTTGTTGACTAGTTTTTATCTCTAAACTCTTAATCTTGTTTTACTTTTCATCATTCATATTGATTATGGAATTATTCTCAAGTTTAATTTAGTTTTATTTAATTACTATGTCGAACTGAATTCTCATACTAGGGATTTGATGAAGCTTAATTTCCTTGCCAATTTATAATATTATATTTACTTTTCTTTATTCAAAGTATAATTTATTATTGAACTTAATGTTTCCAGGCAGAGTTTCTCCCCTGGATTAATTTATTTCATTAATCATTATCAGGAGAAGGGTTACATGAGAATAATAACTTGATACAAAAGCTATATCGTTTGACTCATGGGGGGTTTTCATAAGTTAATGACCTTAAGTTATGAATTCACAAAACAAACCATAAAACTTAACGATTAATTCATGTTTAATTGCCTTATTGGAAGATAGGTAATTAGACCGGGTTAAAATAGCTAACAATACATCAGGAGAGCTTGTTAATGATTTTAGGGTTATTTCCCCTACTTGAACAATTAAAATTGATTATCAAACTAATAGAATAAACTGGATAGAATTAAGTGAAATCAAAATCCCTAGTAGATTTTAATCCTTGATTTCTTTTAATCAAAATTGCCTTACTTGATTTCCTTCCATTCTCTTTTATTTGTTGAAGTTAATTTCTTAAAATAATTTCCCTTATTGCCGTTTAAATAATAGTAGGTTAACATAATTTTGGTACTTGGTATACAATCCTCGTGGGAATGATACTCTTCTCATTCTATATTACTTGTTTACGATATCGTGCACTTACGAAAAATCACTGTCAACACTCATGTGAACTAGGCTGATCTCAACCATTCGCATTGATGGTGTGATGCGGAGCAACTAGCACTTCAATACCTGGAAGACTTGGATTGCTGCAAACCCAAGAAGAATGGCACGGTCGTGCCAGCCTCTGGAAGTCTAGGACGTGAGACATGCCCAAGCCTAAGAAGCGCCAAGCACGCCCGTGTCATAGCCAGCCTGCCCGTGCTAGCCTCTGGAAGTCCAAGCACGCCCGTGCCATGTCAAGCATGCCTGTGCCGACGAGTCTAGTTATGATTCGAGTGCCGGCATGCCTATGTCATGCCCGTGCTAGCCTCTAGAAGTCCAAGCATGCCCGTGCCACGACCTTTCTAGGGTTTTGTCCAGTTACAATTTGTTTTATTTTTTAGGATTTTTTATATTTTAGCCTAAACCTATAAATAGGTTATTTTGTTATTAAGGACGATTATTCTTTGATCATTATTCATATTGAATAAACTTCCTTTAGAGTTTAATTTTCTATTCTTTCGTCAGATTAAACATCATTGATCAATTCATCACGACCGCTTCAATGACGGTTAACATTAAATTTTATAATTTTATTATATGATTTTAATATATTACAAACAATATAACATAAGCATGAGATGGGTATAAGACATATTCAACTTTAATTTTATTTCAACAATATTCCAACCAAAAATCTAATACGATATTGTTTTTATTAAATTTGAATCCCAAGTGTTTTTATTTTTATTTTTATTTTTATTTTATTTACATGATTAAATTAATTATCTTGAATTTTTTTTTTAATTTTTGCTCTCATAGTTGAATTTTAATTTTTATAAAAATAACTTTTTCGAGCAATAAGTTTGTTAGCAAAGATTACATCATGGGTTGTAAAGACTTGTTTGGCAAATTCTGGTGAAGAAAGTACAATTGTTTTAAGCTCACCGAGCTTTAGATGCATTATGGGTCCATATTTTTTTCAGCTAGTTTTTTCAGGGAGTGATGAGGTAGCCCTTTGAGTTGGTGCAGGTTTCCTATTATGAGCAGTTTCCTCGGTCCTGGAGGTAGTTTTGTTGATGAAAATGGGTTCATTAACTTGATTACCATGTACAGGAAAAGGAGGAAAGTGAAGAAGATGATCCAAAAGGAAGGGAGTTGAAGTTCCATGTGAGAAAGTAAATGAAGCTGCAGGACAGGTTAAGAGAAATTGACGAATTGCTCTGTTTCTTTTCTTGGTTTCATCACTGATATAGTTATAATGAGCATTTCACTGTAATAAAAAAAAAAAAAGAACCGACATTTGGTTCATAATTACATAAATCTTAGTGACGAAAAATCCAATTATCGAACCAATAAGAAAAACTTTATCTTGAATGTAAGAAAAATCCAGATCCCAACTATTGGACTGGATAGATTTCTTGATGGTAATCCAAACACTACAATTGTTATTGTTTGTTTCAGAAATGGGCCTGGCCATAATCAATTTGGGCCAACTTTTTGCTCTTTTCCAAAGTCCGGCTCATTCATGTATGTCTGTATATAAAGATATTAGTATAATATTAATAATTTCTTTTAAAACTACATTCAATTTTTTTTTTTTTTTGAACGCTAATATAAGAATAATGTTAAATGGCTCATCATGATATTTCTGATGACTATTCACTCTTTCATAATATTTTTTAGAATATGAAATAAATAGATATCATAAGACAGAATGAAATTTTAAATTTCTAAATTTTAATTACCTCTCTCTCCTTCTTTTATAACGGTCACCAACTAACAAACAAACAATCATCGTCAACGAAATCTCGGCTTGTTTAATTTAAATAGGTTGTTGATTGTTTAGTCCATTGAACTCTGGCAAAGCAGAATGAGTAAGATACTGGAAAGTGGAAACAAACCATAATGAGTAAGACACTCATATTCCACTAACCATACAAAGAACCACTGACCCAAATGCAATAACCTGGAAAAAATGGAACTTTTTGATTCAATAAGGAATACGATGATATCTTTTTTTCACAAACCCATTTTCCTTTGCGAGTGTTTTTGGTTCTTTACACCTGATATTGTTATTTGTGTTATTAGTCTCTTTTGTCTTTAAGACGCTTAAGTGGGAGACAGGAGAGATTTTAAAGAGAGGTTTGAGAATAACAAGAGGATATTGGATTATAAACTCATTTTATTCTGTTCTTTGGGGTGTTACGGTGTTCAATTTTGTCTGGTGTTTATTGAACTATTTCTGTTGGTATAGTAATAGTTAGTCTGAAGACGAACTAGTTACCCTTCTGGATTCACTACAAAAAAAGCGCCTAATTGCGATCGACTTTTGTGACCGACTTAAATCGGTCGCAAAATTGCGACCGATTTGCGACATATGGACAAACAGTCGCTAATTGTTGCGCTAAAAATTTCCACGAGTTTGTTTTTCAGTTTGGGACCAGTGTACTATGGATTTGCGACCGATTTGTGACTACATTTTATTCCGTCGCAACATTGCGCACTTCAAAATTAGGAACAAGTTCTGAGACCGATTTGCGACTGAATTGCGACCGATTATATGCGACCGAAATTTTGAGTCGCAATTCGGTCGCAATTTTATTGCGAAGTTAAACGACATCGCAGAGTTAAAATTTGCGACCAATATTAATGAAATTTGCGACTGACCTGTCGTTGCAAATTTTAGGGCTTTAAACGTCAGACGCCCTCCTTCTTCTTTCTTTCTTCTTTCTTTCTTCTCCTCCTCCTCTCCTCTCCTCCGTTCGCAGCGCCGCTCCAGCCTTTCCTGACGCTGTTCCAGCCCGCCTGACGCCGCCAGCTCCACTCTGTTGGAACTCTGGTCACTCCAATGCTGTTTGGACACAAGTTCAGGTAAGTTTTGCTTTGCGATTTTTTTTTCGATTTTTTTTTTTTTTTTTTTTTTTTTGCAATTTTATGTGTTTTTATTATAATAAATTTTGGTTGGTTTTGTATATTTGAGATTAGGAATATTTAGGTACTGTTATTATTATTATTAATTAATAATAATTATTATTATTATTATTATTAAAATATAATATTGTTACTGTAATGATAAATATAAGTTATAACACAGATAAATTTTCAATTTTGCAGGAAGATAGCACTCTAATGCATCCATAAAAATATCAGAAAAAAAAAAAGAAAAAACAGAACTAAATGAAGCTCAAAATTACCAAATTACATATATTCAAATTCAATTAATAATTCATTTAATATTTAATTTTCTAGAATATCTCATTAGTCTACTAATCTAACTTTATATATATTTTATGATAAAAAGATCTTTATTTTTATGTTGTGTGTTGCACTCATTGAAATAGCCTTCGTGTTATAAGTTATTTAGCAAAATTTTGAAAATAAATATTGAGTAAAATCTTGAATTTTATATTCAAAAACACATCTTAATTTATAGAGAGAGCAAACTTGAAGCATAGATATGTATTAACTGCACTTGAATCTTTCAAATGGTCAACCCACCTCGAAATTTGCATGTACCAACTACATGTATAATGCTTTTCTTGCATAAAACTAAGTTACACAAATTCCAAATTGTACGGTTTGTAAATAAATTTGTGATATCCTAAATATTAAATGTTATAAGAAATATGATAATGGCATAATAGAGTGATGAAGCGATCTTTGACGGTGAAAAGGATATATCATTTATGCACTATCAAAGTTAAATGTTTTTTAACGATTAGTTGTTTAATAGATAAACTCTAAAATATAAACATTATAAAAGTTAACTTTTTATAAAATATTATGTTAATCTCTAAAAGTAATTTAAATATTATATTATTGAACACTGTAAAACATATAAAAAAATATAGCATTTTAATCGGTCAATACATTAAAAGATATTCAAAAGGTTGTTTAAGCTTTTGATAACTCAGTTCCCACATGTTTACAACTCGGCGTCATTATTTTACACCCTTTTATGATGATATTGAACATTGAATTAGGTTTGACCAAAAAAGAAAAATGAATTATGGGCACATTTTAATGGAAGATTCTCTTTTGATTTATTGATAGATTCAATGGATTGAGATAATATTGCGAGTTACACAACAGAGATAACCTTCTTTGGATTAACTAATTTGGTGAGAATACTTATAAAGACCAATCAGACGATACCTAATTGACTTTGATGAAAGATTCTTAAATACTTATAAAGAAATAGTATCACATTACAAAGTAAAATTTAAAAATAGATAGTGGAACTAAATATCATTTATATTTAAAGTGGTACTTAAGAATTTAAACTAAAATTTGAATTTAAATATATGTGTTTTGAATTCTAAAATTATTCTTAAAACTAAAAATTTATAAAAAATTTCGATTTTCTTTCAATAAATAAAATTCTAAAATATATTTATCATTACATTGTTATTTATTTACATTTACATTGCATTTATGGTTAATTTTTTAACACATATTAAAAAAAAAAAAAAAAAACTAGTCCAAATATAAGTTATAACTTTGCCACATGATATATGATACAGAATAGCAATAATAGAAGCCAATTGTTATGATACATGTAATTAAAATTACTCTTTTTTTATAATTATGAAATAATGCATTTTTTTTTTGTTATCATTGTTGTTATTATTCAAAAAAAAAATTTTTTTTTTAATGAATGATATGTTTGGGTTGGAGGCCTAGTAGTGGCCATTTTGCCTTTGGAGAATGTTGGTATGATATAGAAGTGTTTATTGAAGTGTCTTTATATTTGAGATTTGATTGTATTGTGCTGAAGTGCTGTCGAATTTTTTTCTAAAAAAATCAATATGTTATTAATACACTTACCTTTATTAGATAGGGTAAAGGTAATAAATGAACTTAGTGAATAAATGAACTTAGTGATTTTACATTTATATATAGTTACCCTTATTATAGAAATAACCTTAGTAAGTTAGAAGTGTAAATTGAACATTACATTGTGGCATGTTTTAAGGATGGTTTAGACTAATGCAATTACATATAATTTGACCTTTATAAACACAGTGTTAATTAGGTAAAAAAAATGCGACCTAATCGAGATTGGATGTACTGGAGGTTCGAGGTCAATGAGATATTAAGACAAGAGTTCCTGCAATGATTGGAGGCGTTTATACTTAGAGCAGTTTTACTGTTACAAATTGATAAATGTATATCTAATTAATATTATTTTTGATGATCATAGCCCAGCGCACGACCACAGCCCGAGCACACTGCCGAGGAGTTTACTGAATTACGGGCTCGTGTTGATGATCAGCAGAAACAGATTGCAAAACTTAGGGTGCATGCGATGCGGCTGTCCGATGAGCCCGGTGCTGGTACTTCTTCCTCTGATCCTGCACCTATTATACATCGAAATGTTTCGACATCTCAACAGCAGCCACTTCTGTCTCCTGATCCCGATGCTGTAGACGGTACCTTAGTCACCCCTCCCGGCACTACAGCACATTCAGTAGATACTCCTCCCGGCGATTCGACATCGGATCGTGCAGATGAGCAACCACGTAGATTTAATTTTGGACCTTTTTAGTTTTTCATTTGTTTTTTGACATTTTGTTCAGTACAATAATAATTACATTCTTATATTGTTCTTGAATTGCGTTTGTGATATATATATATATATATATGTCAATTCTCACAGGTGCGAAAAAATTATGGTTTCATAATAATATTTATTTTTTTTATTTTTTCAATTTTGCGACCGATTTGCTACCAAAAATTAAAATTTTAAATTTACAATTTACTACCGATTTGCGACCGAATTTCATAATTGTGACAGAATTTTTCTACGATCAATTTGCGACAGCGTTTCCAAATGAAAACACGACCAAAATTTGCGACCGATTTTTCAATTTTGCGACCGACGCAAAAAATCGGTCGCAAAGGACTTTGCGACGAGTATTTTATCGGTCGCTAATTGAAATTAGCGACCGATTTTTGGCATTTTGCAATCGATTGGTCGGTCGCAAAATGCCATTTTTTTGTAGTGATTTAGCACTTAGAACACTCTCTTGGGGAGCACTTTCGGTTGATTTATGTACCTAATTTTTTAATTCATGTTATTTATAAAAAAACATGAACATGTGTTGTCCAAAGTTCACTATTTGGTATCAGATGCGGTCCCTGTGTTCACTGGTTTGTATCTTTGCTATGTCGGGTTCCTGAAAATTAAGAGTGAATAGACACTTCTTGAAGAACGTCTGTTGAATGATAATTTAAGTGGTAGCAATTTCAATTCAAACAAGTCTAAGGGAGGTGATTTTGTAACACCGTACTCATATGCTGGAATTTTCAGCATTCTTACATTCTCTTGGATTGGTTCCCTAATAAAGCTGTTGGCAAGACAAAAACAATAGACCTTGAAGATGTCCCTCAACTTCATGGTGTGGATAGTGTAATGGAGTCGTTTCCAGTTTTCAAAAATAAATTTGCGTCAGGTAGTGGAGTTACTACCTTTAAGATTGTGAAGGCATTGTTCTTCACAGCTTGGAAAGAAATTCTGTATGCAGATTTTCTTGGACTGCTGTACACAACAGCTGCTTATGTTGGTCCATACCTTATAGATTCATTTGTTTAATGCCTCAATGGGCAAGGGCAGTTTACAGATCAGGGATACGTTTTAGCTTCTGCCTTTTTTATTGGAAAAGCTGTTCAATTCCTCCATCACTTATTTTAAATTTTGTCATTTTAATATCAAAGAATTATGTAATTTAGAACTAAAAACCAAATATTTATATGTTTAAAATTGAAAATAATTCTCTATAAGAAAATTTTAACAGTGTGATTTATTTTATTAATAACGAAATTTACTTCTGGACTTCATATGATATATATTCTTTTAAATCAAAATGAAACCGTTGGATGAATTTACTCCAAAAAATTTATTTTAAAGTCAATTCAATCCAATTGCTGACCAGAAAAAAAATATATTTTTAAAATAATAAAAACTCATCCATGAATAAAAAAATAAAAAGAATCTAAAAATATCATATTATGTCGTATTATCTATCTGTCCACCTCCATCTTCTTCCTTCCATTGATGTTATAACCCTAAATCTGATTTTTTACCATCTCAATAATCTTTCATTCAATAGATTAATCAATTAAGTAAATAAGTACATAAATAATAAGTAATTATAGAATATATTTGTTAAAGTTAAACTATTTATTTTTAATCTTTAAACTTATATCCTATTTACTGTAAATTTTCTGGTTATTATTTAAAAAAAAAAAAAAAGCTTAGTATTCTAAGATTTAAATCCATTTCCTTTCAAAAACTGCCCATGCAATTTAACCAATTACTCCGTTCAATTCACGTAATTATAAATTTTCTCCTTTTATTTTAAACTCGGTTTTAGTTTATTGAAAAATTAAATCAAATCAGATCCGATTAACAGCTATTTGCCGAATTAGTCAATTTGATTGGTCAACAACGACGGAAAAGAGTAACTGGCGGTGGTCACTACCCCTAGCTTCAATTTTTTTTTTTCAAGTTTTCAAGAATAATTCATCCATAATTCTCTTGGGACGTCATCGTCATTGTTGAAGGCTTTTCCATTCTTTCCTTCTCCTTTCCAAAAAGTGAAAGTGATTTGTAAATTTTATGAATATATATTTGTTTTTATATGAAAATTGTTGTTATTTGTTATAAATCTTACATGGAAATTTATATATATATAAATTTTGAACTGTCCTTATCAAAAGTAACTGTCCTTATCAAAAGGAGAATTTTGAACTTGGAAGTAAGCTACAAGCTCACTTCTGTCCTACCAATGTTCTTCACAATCATCAATTAGTAACCACAGCTATTTTCAATCTTTAATGAGTTTTATAAATTCAATTTATAATTCTGTTAAATATATAATTATATAAGTCTATTTAAATTGCAGTATTATAATAATAATATCATCGTAGTAACATTTTAATTTTACCCAAACAAAATTAAAAATTACCATGTTATTAGAACACAATTGCACATCAAGACGGAAGGCGACGTGAAGAAAAAAAAAAAAATTTTCTTGATTTTTAAATGTTGTTAAACAACTCACTAATAAAAGTTACTACTAAGAAAAAAATATATACATGGGAATGGACGGGGGAATTGAAATTTTAAGAACACCCCTACTAAGTTAATGGATTGATAAAAATATTACTAAAGATTTTAATTTGATTGGTTGAGAAAATCAAGATAATTTATTTTTGATTCATCATATTAATTTTCTATTTAAATCTAAATTATTGGATAAAATAACAATTATATACTATATAAAATTTATATATGTACTAAATATGATAAGAATATAATATTTTAAGAATTTTAATTTTATTAATTGAAAATAGAAATATAATATTTTAAATTTAATTTTATTGATTGAAAAAATAAATATAATTTAATTTTGATTGATTGTATTATACTATATAAGACGGAGGGAAGGGAAATTGCAAGGAGCCAGGGTGAACTCCAATTTTTTTAAAAAACAAATTTTATCTACAAATCGGTCAAACAAAAAATCTTTACTTTTGGCTCCTTTAATTTTAAAAATTTTTCTATGGACCTTTAATTTTGGAGTGTGAATCCGTCCCTGATATAAAATATATATTAATTATAACAAAAATATAATATGTTTCATTATTATTTTTAAAAAAATTTTAATTCGATTGGTTATAATTATTTTTATAAATAATTTATTTTACAAAAATAAATGTAATTTATTATTATTTATTAAGGAATATATTATAAAATTTATTGTTTGATATAAAATAGAAAATAGAACTCACTAGAAATATATATAATATAAAACTATATATGATATAATACGTTACATTAGCAAACCGTACAGTATATTGAAATAATTTTTTCTCAAAAAAAGCAGCCATAAAATTAATTATGTGCTCATTGGTGGCTTAGTAAAAAGTAAATTAATATGGACAGTAAAAAGTAAAAAAACCAAAATTATAAATGATGCTCTAAAAAAATAATTAATATACTAATCGTTATAATGCTTAATATTGATTTCTCATACTTTAGTAATATGGACAGTTTATAATATTATATTAGACAAAACAATTAAATTAATTAAATTTAAATGTTATAAAAAATTTGAATTAGGTGATAAATAATTTTATTTTCATAAAAATTTGATTGTCAAATATAATAATATTTTAAATATGTTCTTTCCCTAACATATGATATAATTATGAAATTTTTATTATTTTGTAAAATATTTTTTTTTCTTTTTAATATAAAAATGGCAATTCATTAATAAAGAAAATAATGGGAGTAAATTAATAATGATATTATCATAAGAATAAGAAATACACGTATAAAAATTGAAATCTTCTATTTAAGATGATCTTGACATAAGAAATTGATTTTATGAGTAAAAACCGACTTTTTTTAAATAGAAAGATAAAAAAAATATTTTTGCAATATTATTCTAAACTTTGTTCTCTCAAAAAATTTATAAGAGAGTTCAAAATAGGATGATAAATGTCTTTTTTTTTTTTCTATTTTGTGAAAGCACTTAAATTTTTAATAATATAAATTGTTTACAATAATTTGGAGATAGAAAACTCGCTCTCGAATTTTATCAAATTGAAATAATTAAAAGAATGAAATTGATCGATATAATGACAATGATAAGTAGTATGGATAATTTATAATAAAAATTAAAAAATTTATATATAAATTAAATTATATTTATTTGCAACTATTAAAAATTGATGATTACATTCAACGTGCAACGCGTGTCAGACAAAACTAGTTATCCCTAAAAAAAAAGTAAATTCTTACGAAATCAAGCTTTAATTGACATGATTTTCAAAATTAAAATTTTTTTTTTTATAAATGATGTTATTTCTAAATGTAAAAAAGTTAACAAAATAAAAATTTTTCTAATTCAATTTCTCCGTCTCCCAAGTCTTGTCCTCCACGTTTCCTCGCCTCAAGGATTGCATCTTTGACCTCTGTCGCTCTGTATTTTATCTTCTGCTTCAAAAACTCGATTCTATATATGTATATGAGTGAACCCAAAAACCTCTCAAAGGTGGAACTCGCTTATTCAATAAGGAATACGATAGTATCTTTCTTTCAAACTCACCTTCAATAATGTTTTCAGGTACTGATTTTCTCCTCAAACCCATTTTCCTCCGCGGGTTTTCTGGCTCTTTACACTTACTTTTGTTATTTGTGTTATTAGTCACGTTTGTTTTTAAGAAACTTAGTGTGGGTGGTAGTGAAGATATTAAACAGAGGTTTGATAATACCAAGAGGGCATTGTGTTACAAACTCGCTCTGTTCTGTTGTCTGGGCGTTTCGGTGTCCAGTTTTGTCTGGTGCTTATTGAGCTACTTCTATTGGTATAGGAGTGGTTGGTCTGATGATGAAATAGTTACCCTTTCGGATTTCGCGCTTAGAGCAATCTCTTGGGGTGCACTTTCTGTCTATTTGCATACCCAATTTTTTATTTTACCTGATATTAAGTTCCTATTTCTATTGAGAGTTTGGTGGGGCGTTTATTTTTCAATTTCTTGTTATTGTCTTGTCGTGGACATTTTTCTTTATGGAAAACATGAACATGTGTCCTCCCAAGTTCACTATTTAGTATCAGATGCAGTCTCTGTCTTCACTGGTTTGTTTCTTTGTTTTGTGGGGTTCTTGAAAATTAAGGGTGAATATACACTTCTTGAAGGACCTCTATTAGATGGTAATAATTTAGATTCAACCAAGTCTAGGGGAGGTGATTTTGTAACTCCTTACTCAAATGCTGGTATTTTCAGCTTTCTTACCTTCTCTTGGATGGGTTCCCTAATTGCTGTTGGTAATAAGAAATCCATAGACCTTGAAGATGTTCCTCAACTTCATAGTGTGGATAGTGTAGTTGGGTCTTTTCCAGTTTTCAAAAATAAACTCGAGTCATATAGTGGTGCCACTAGTGGAGTTACTACATTTAAGCTTGTGAAGGCACTGTTCTCATCAGTTTGGAAAGAAATTCTGTATACAGCTTTTCTTGCGCTGCTGTACACAGCGGCTTCCTATGTCGGTCCATACCTTATAGATGCGTTTGTTCAATGCCTCAATGGGCGAGGGCAGTATAAAAATCAGGGATATATTTTAGCTTCTGCCTTTTTTATTGGGAAGGTTGTAGAGTGCCTCTCACAGAGGCACTGGTTCTTTTGGTTGCAGCGAATTGGAATTAGGATGCGCTCAGTACTTATGGCTATGATCTACAACAAAGGCTTAACCATTTCATGCCAGTCAAAGCAAGGCCACACTAGTGGGGAGATCATCAATTTTATGACAGTTGATGCAGGGCGAATTGGTGACTTTAGCGGGTACATGCATGATCCTTGGCTGGTAATCATCCAAGTTAGTTTGGCCTTATTTATATTGTATAAAAATCTTGGGCTTGCAGCAGTTGCAGCTTTGCTTGCAACTATTATTGTCATGTTGTTGAACTATCCATTAGGGAGACTACAGGAGAGATTTCAGGAGAAGTTAATGGAATCTAAAGACAAAAGAATGAAAGCAACATCTGAGATATTAAGGAATATGAGAATCCTGAAGCTGCAGGCATGGGAAATGAAGTTTTTGTCTAAGATTATTGAGCTCCGAAACACTGAGACAGGATGGTTGAAGAAATTTGTTTACACTTCAGCAATTGTCGGTTTTGTCTTCTGGGCTGCTCCTACTTTAGTGTCTGTGTCCACTTTTGGTACTTGTGTGCTTTTGGGAATCCCACTTGAGTCAGGGAAAATCTTGTCCGCACTTGCCACATTTAGGATTCTTCAGCAGCCAATCTATAATCTTCCTGACACAATTTCTATGATGGTTCAAACCAAGGTTTCCCTCGACAGAATTGCATCTTTCCTACGTCTCGATGACTTGCAGTCTGATGTTATAGAGAAGATTCCTAGAGGTAGTTCTGACACAGCAGTAGAAATAGGTGATGGGAATTTCTCGTGGGACTTGTCTTCTCCAAATCCAACCCTAAAAGACATTAATTTTAAAGTTTTCCATGGTATGAGGGTTGCTGTATGTGGTACTGTTGGATCAGGCAAGTCGAGCTTACTGTCCTGCATTTTGGGAGAGGTGCCCAAGATATCGGGGACACTTAAGCTATGTGGGAAAAAGGCCTATGTTGCTCAGTCGCCTTGGATACAGAGTGGCAAGATTGAAGAGAACATATTATTTGGCAAGGAGATGGTCAAAGAAAGGTATGAAAGGATATTGGAGGCATGTTCTCTGAAGAAGGACCTGGAAATCCTCCCATTCGGTGACCAAACAGTTATAGGTGAGAGGGGTATCAATCTGAGTGGTGGACAGAAACAGAGAATACAGATAGCACGAGCTCTCTACCAAGATGCTGATATCTATCTATTTGACGATCCCTTTAGCGCAGTTGATGCTCATACCGGATCTCATCTATTTAAGGTAAGTAATTCTCCTTCTAAATTCCCACTGGCATGGTGCAGGCCGTGATTTGTTTTTAGTCACATACTTTGTGCCATTTTTCTGTTCTTTTTTACGCATGACAATAGAATGGCACTTCTCATAAAGTATATTTGTTTGATCATTGCATTGCAGGAAGTTTTGCTTGGCCTGTTGAGTTCAAAAACTGTTATTTATGTTACTCATCAAGTTGAATTCTTACCAGTTGCTGATTTAATATTGGTGAGTTATTACATTTCTATTCTTCTATACTTTTAGGATTTATCATCTTAAACGCAATGGAATGATTGGATTCAACTTTTTCCTTCGGGTTAGGTGATGAAAGATGGAAGGATCACACAGGCTGGGAAGTACGATGACATTCTCAATTCAGGGTCTGATTTTATGGAACTTGTTAGTGCACATAAGACAGCTTTATCTGTACTTGATTCCAAACAGGCAGGGTTGACTTCTGGAAATGAAAGTATCAGCCAGGATGTTGATGGCATGAGCATTACCAATGGAGTTCTATCGAAAGAAGAAAATAAAGATGTACAAAATGGTAAAGCTGGAGTGATAGCTGAGCCCAAACGACAGCTTGTTCAAGAAGAAGAGAGAGAAAAAGGTAAAGTTGGATTCCATGTATACTGGAAATATCTGACAACTGCATATGGAGGAGCCGTGGTGCCCTTTTTTTTGCTGGCACAGATTCTCTTGCAGGTCCTCCAAATTGGTAGCAACTATTGGATGGCTTGGGCAACTCCGTTGTCAAAGGATGTGGAACCTGTTGTTAGTGGGTTCAAATTAATAATCGTCTATGTAGCTTTGGCTGTTGGAAGTTCTTTGTGCATCCTTGCCAGAGCCACAGTTCTTGTAACAGCTGGGAACAAGACAGCAACTATGCTATTTAATAAAATGCATTTTTGCATTTTCCGTGCTCCCATGTCCTTCTTTGATGCAACTCCGAGTGGGCGAATCCTAAACAGAGTAAGAAAATTTTTTCATATATTCTCTTCAATTAATTAAATTTGAAGACTTTATCCACAATTATAGTTTTTTTTTTCATCCATCTTTATGTCCTTTAATTTCAATTAAACCAGAAAAATATAGGTCTCAGTTGATTTGTTTTTGCCCTAATAGGCTTCTACAGACCAAAGCGCAGTCGATATGCGAATTCCATATCAAGTCGGTTCTGTTGCAATTTCAATGATCCAGCTTTTGGGAATCAGTGCTGTAATGTCTCAGGTAGCTTGGCAAGTTTTTATTGTCTTTATCCCTGCAATTGCTGCCTGCATCTGGTACCAGGTAATGCTCAGTACCTCTTAAAACACTAGCTTATATGTCTAATAATTCCTCTGCCGTGATGCCTGCTAATACAACTCCTTGTGTTTCTTATGCCATCGCTTTTTATTGTCTGGTTATTCCCATTTAAAATTTCCTTTAATATGCTTAAAATAAAGAAATTAGAGAACACAATAAGTCTTAGTTGTATACAATTCAATGTAGTTAAACTTTCAACTTTTTATGAATATTGACTATCATCATTTACCATTCAGAGACAGAGTCCTCACAATTTTTTTGTTTTGCAGCAATACTATCTCCCATCTGCAAGAGAGCTTTCACGATTGGTTGGAGTGTGTAAAGCCCCAGTTATCCAACATTTCGCCGAAACAATTTCAGGATCGACAACTGTCAGAAGCTTTGATCACCAATCAAGATTCCAAGAAACAAATATGAACCTGACTGATGCATATTCTCGACCTGCATTTCATGTTGCTGGTGCAATGGAATGGCTTTGCTTCCGCTTGGATATATTCTCTTGTCTCACATTTGCCTTCTCTTTGTTTTTCTTAATCTCTTGTCCGGAGGGAATTAATCCAGGTTTGTAGCTCCTGTCTCATATAGCTATTCATCATTCTTCTCTTTGAGACAATTTGATGAGCTTGAAATTCACATTTTCCTTTTGTTTTTCCATTTTCAAAGCCATTGCCGGTTTAGCTGTGACATATGGACTCAATCTAAACGTGCTGCAAGCTATGGTGATATGGAATATTTGTAGTCTAGAGAACGAAATGATATCAGTGGAGAGAATACTCCAATACATGTCTATTCCTAGTGAGCCTCCTCTTGTAGTAGATGAAAACCGGCCAGACCCTTCTTGGCCATCACATGGAGAAGTAGATATTTGTAATTTGCAGGTAATGGATCTTGATTATTTCAATTGATGATTCTGAATCATGTACGGCATATGATATTAATGTAAGTGATTTAATATAGGTTCGGTATACCCCTCATATGCCACTCGTGTTGCGAGGTCTCACATGTACTTTCCCAGGAGGGAAAAAAACTGGTATTGTGGGGAGAACAGGCAGTGGTAAATCAACTCTCATCCAAACAATTTTCCGGATTGTTGAACCTGCAGCTGGTCAGATTGTGATAGATGGCATCAATATCTCATTGATTGGTTTGCATGACTTGCGATCAAGAATAAGCATTATTCCTCAGGATCCTACCATGTTCGAAGGGACTGTACGGAGTAACCTGGACCCTCTTGAAGAGTACACAGATGATCAAATTTGGGAGGTAGGTTGTTTCAATTCTAAATATTAATAAAAAGATTCTTTATTGATATTTTGTTTCTAAATCAAATAATTTCTAAGGACATGCATGCTAAAATATATTGAATTGTTCCAGGCTCTTGATAAGTGCCAACTTGGAGATGAGGTTAGGAAGAAGGAGGAAAAGCTAGATTCAACAGGTCTGTTATTCTTATTATACCATGTTAGTTGAATGCGAATCTTTTTAACTTTCTGGCATAGATTTACATTGTGAATAATCATACTGGTGCTGCAGTCACTGAGAATGGAGAGAACTGGAGTATGGGTCAAAGGCAGCTAGTCTGTCTCGGGCGAGTGCTACTCAAGAGGAGTAAAGTCTTGATTCTTGATGAAGCTACTGCCTCGGTTGATACAGCTACTGATAATTTAATTCAGCAAACTATTAGGCAACACTTCTCTGACTGTACAGTTATAACCATTGCACATCGAATAACTTCTGTTCTTGATAGTGACATGGTTCTGCTTCTAAGTCATGGTAAGTAATTATTAAATTTATTGCTGTAATTTAAATTATGAATGTTGCGCAATGTTCTTATAGTTTCATATTTGGTAATAATTGTGCAGGGCTCATCGAGGAATATGACTCTCCGACTCGGTTATTAGAAAACAAGGCATCGTCGTTTGCACAACTTGTAGCAGAATATTCAGCAAGATCAAACTCCAGTTTTGAGAAGCTAACCGAATAAATAGCAATTCTTCATAAACCATTGTTGAGCATCATCAATTCTCAACTTTGTTACTCCTAACCCTGAAAAAAGTGCTGACATTCCGGTTATAATGGTTATAATTCTTATACGTCGACAGATTAGAGAGAATCCTATAAAAGGAAAATACAGAGAGAGCGATTTGTAATTTCTGCTCCTTTAACGGTTTCCATATAATACAGAGAGCAGTCGTCCACCAGCGCCTTGCGCCTTCTTCATTTCCCAGAGACTGCAAAAGGAAAAAAAAAAAAAAATGCAGGAAAGTAATAGATTAGAGAAGTGTTCATAACAGCAGAACTGGAAGAAAGAAAAGAACAAATTTTGTGGGAAAATTCTGTGCATTTTTCCAGTAAAAAGACGCACAGTTTTTTTTTTTTTTTTTTTAAATTGTTTTTGTTTCTTAAAGTCTTTCCAGCAAACACCTATTTAGCTAAAACCTCGAAAAAACCTCTCAGAAATTAGAACTTGCTGATTCAATAAGGAGTAGATGGTATCTTTTCTTTCTAACTCACCTTCAGTATTATATTCAAGTAGTGATTTTCTCCTCACGCCCATTTTCCTTCACGGGTTTTCTGGTTTTGCGTTATTAGTCCCTTTTGTCTTTAAGAAACTTAGGATTGGTGATAGTGAAGATACGAAAAAGAAGCTTGATAATAACAAGAGGGAATTGTGTTACAAACTCACTCTAACCTGTTGTTTGAGTGTTTCTGTGTTCGATTTAGTCTGGTGTTTGTTGAGCTACTTCTATTGTCATAGAAGTGGTTGGTCTGATTATGATGTAGTTATGCTTTTGGATTTAGCGGTTAGAACACTTTCTTGGGGTGCACTTTCTGTCTATTTGCATATCCAATTTTTTAATTCACCTGATATTAAGTACCCATTTCCACTGAGAGTTTGGTGGGCCTCTTATTTTTTAATTTCTTCTTCTTGTCTTTCTGTGGACATTGTTCTTTCTAGAAACATGAACATGTGTCCTTCCAAGTTCGGTATTTAGTATCAGATGCAGTCTCTGTTTCCGCCGGTTTGTTTCGTTGTTACGTGGGGTTCTTGGAAATTAAGGGTGAATTTACCCATTTTGAAGAACCTCTATTGAATGATAAATTAAGTGGTAATGATTTAGAATTAAATAAATCGAGGGAAGGTGATTTTGTTACTCCTTATTAAATGCATTTTCAGCTTTTTTACCTTCTCTTGGATGGATTCCCTAATTGCTGTTGGTAATAAGAAAACTATAGACCTTGAAGATGTTCCTCAACTTCATAGTGTGGATAGTGTAACTGGGTCATTTTCAGTTTTCCAAAATAAACTCGAGTCATATAGTGGTACTACTAGTGGAGTTACTCCATTTAAGATTGTCAAGGCATTTTTCTTCTTAGCTTGGAAAGAGATTCTGTATACAGCTTTTCTTTCACTGTTAAACACAATGGCTTCTTATGCCCGTCCATACCTCATAGATGAATTTGTTCAATGCCTTAATGGGCGAGGGCAGTTAAAAAATCAGGGATATGTTTTGGCTTCTGCCTTTTTAATTGGAATGGTTGTACAGTGCCTCTCAGAGAGGCACTTGAACTTTAGGTTGCGACAAATTGTAATTAGGATGCGTTCATCAATTATGGCTATGATCTACAACAGGGGTTTGACCCTTTCATGCCAGTCAAAGCAGGGCCGCACTAGTGGGGATAGCATCAATCTGATGACTGTTGATACCAAGCGAATTGCAACATTTTGCTGGTTCATGCATGATTTGGCTGGTCATCATCCAAGTTAGTTTGGCCTTATTCATATTGTACAAAAATCTTGGGCTTGCATCAATTGCAGCTTTTGTTGCAACTGTTATTGTCATGTTGTTGAACTATCGATTAAGAAGATTAGAGGAGAAATTTCAGGACAAGTTGATGGAATCTAAAGACAAAAGAATGAAAGCAATGTCTGATATTTTAAGGAATATGAGAATCCTAAAGCTGCAGGCATGGGAAATGAAGTTTTTGTCTAAGATTATTGAGCTCCGAAACACTGAAACAGGATGGTCGAAGATAGTTAACTATACTACAGCAATTGTCAGTTTTGTCTCCTAGGGTGCTCCTACTCTCGTGTCTATGGCTACTTTTGGCACTTGTGTCCTTATGGGAATCCCACTCGAGTCTGGAAAGATCTTATCTGCACTTGCAACATTCCGGATTCTTCAGTAGCTAATCTTTAATCTTCCTGACACAATTTCTACGATGGTTGAGACCAGGGTTTCCGTTGATAGAATTGCATCTTTCCTATGTCTTGATGACTTGTAGTCTGATGTTGTAGAGAGGATTCCAAGGGATAGTTATGACACAGCAGTAGAACTAGATGATGGGAATTTCTCTTGGGACTTATCTTCTCCAAATCGAGCTTACTCTCCTGCATTTTGGGAGAGGTACCCAAGATCTCTAGGACACTTTAAGCTATTTGGGGAAAAGGCCTATGTTGCTCAATCAACATGGATACAGAGTGGCAAGATTGAAGAGAACATATTATTTGGAAATCAATGGACAGAGAAAGGTACGAAAGGATTTTGGAGGCATGTTCCCTGAAGAATGACCTGGAAATCCTGTCATTTGGTGACCAAACACTTATAGATGAAAGGGGTATCAATCTGAGTGGTGGACAAAAACAGAGAATACATATTGCGTGAGCTCTCTACCGAGATGCTGATATCTTTCTATTCGATGATCCTTTTAGTGCTGTTGATGCACATACAGGATCTCATCTGTTTAAGGTGAATGATTCTCCTTACCAATTCCACTGGACATGGTGCAGGCCACAATTTGTTTCTAGTTACGTTCTTTGTGCTATTTTTCTGTTCTTCTTTATTCATGGCAAAAGAATGGCACTTCTAATAAAGAATATTTGTTTGATCATTACATTATAGGAGGTTTTTCTTGGCCTACTGAGTTAAAAAACTGTTATTTATGTTACTCATCAAGTTGGGTTCTTACCAGCTGCAGATTTAATATTGATGAGTGATTAGTGATTACATTTTTATTCTTCAATGCTTCTGGGATTTATTCTCTGACTGTACAGTTATAACCATTGCACATCGAATAACTTCTGTTCTTGATAGCGACACGGTTCTGCTTCTAAGTCATGGTAAGTACGTTTCTGTAATTTAAATTATATACATTGGACATTGTTCTTATGTTTCCATATAATCAATCGTTGTGCAGGACTCATCGAGGAATTCGACTTTCCAACTAGGTTATTAGAAAACAAATTCATCGTCATTTGCAGAACTTGTATCAGAATATTAACAGCAAGATCAAAACTCCAACGAGGCTGAAGAGTGTGGATGCAGTTCATGATTGGTTTCCACAGTGATTAAGAGCAGTAGAGTTTTTAACTTCATCATCCAGTTTTATTACAAGATAAATGAACTTTATTATGTTCTTAAACTATTTATATTGATCTAAATTTAATTATTGAAATCTGAATATATTTAGTTTTTGAAAAAGAAAAAAAAAAGGAAAAGGTGAAGGTGAAGGATTATGTAAAATTTCAACTAAATTCAAATTTACTGAAAAAAATTAAATTTCTTATCTAGACAACATGTAAATTCAGAAAAATTCAATTAATTTATTTTTTATACAAATATTTAATAATAAAATTTGACAACAAATCCATTATAATTAATTGGATTCTTCCTTTTAAAAAAAATTAAAATTCCTGTGACATCAAGATTAAAATGACGTTATTTTCAATATTTAAAATTATTTTTTCATGACTAATCTCATTTCTAAATATAAAAATTAATTTTTTTTGTAAAACCGAGTATTTTTGGAACGTGATTTAAGGAATCTAAACACAAGTTGTTGCAGACTTTGGGTGTGTGATTATTAAAAAAGTGTTGATCAGATCAATTATTATATATCAATGACCTCATCATCTTGTCATTTTCTGTATTCTGGGGAGACTTATTGTCCTAAAAAAAAAGTCAACTTGCCGGGAAAATTCATTGTGATTTTCCAGTAAAAAGATGCACAACTGCTGTATAGTTTTTGTCTGATTTCACACCTCGCGCTTGGGTTTTTACCTCTCTGTTAAGTTTGCTGCGACTTTTCCTGCCTCTGAAAAATGGAACTAGCTGATTCAATAAGGAGTACGATGGTATCTTTTCTTTCTAATTCACCTTCATTAATGTATTCAGGCACTGATTTTCTACTCAAGCCCATTTTCCTTCGCGGAATTTCTGGTTCTTTACACCTAGTTTTGTTATTTGTGTTTTTACTCTCCTTTCTCTTTAAGAAGCTTAGGATGGGTGATAGTGAAGATATTAAAGAGAAGTTTGACAATAACAAGAGCGAATTGTGTTACAAACTCGCTCTATTCTGTTGTTTGGGTGTTTTTGCGTTCGATTTTGTCTGGTGTTTGTTGAGCTATTTCTATTGGTATAGAAATGGTTGGTCTGATGATGATGTAGTTACTCTTTTGGATTTAGCTGTTAGAACTCTCTCTTGGGGTGCACTTTCTGTATATTTGCATACCCAATTTTTTAATTCACCTGGTATTAAGTTCCCATTTCCATTGAGAGTTTGGTGGGGCTTTTATTTTTCAATTTCTTGTTATTTTCTTGTCGTGGACATTGTTCTTTCTAGAAAACATGAGCATGTGTCCTCCCAAGTCCAGTATTTAGTATCAGATACAGTCTCTGTGTTTGCTGGTTTGTTTCTTTGTTATGTGGGATTCTTGAAAATTAAGGGCCAAAATACCCCTCTTGAAGAACCTCTATTGAATGATAATTTAAATGGTAATAATTTAGAATTAAATAAATCTAGAGGAGGTGATTTTGTAACTCCTTATTCAAATGCTGGTATTTTAAGCTTTCTTACCTTCTCTTGGATGGGTTCCTTAATTGCTCTTGGTAATAAGAAAACTATAGACCTTGAAGATGTTCCTCAACTTCATAGTAAGGATAGTGTAATGGGGTCATTTCCAATCTTCAAAAATAAACTTGAGTCATATAGTGGTGCTACTAGTGGAGTTTCTATGTTCAAGCTTGTCAAGGCATTGTTTTTCTTAGCCTGGAAAGAAATTCTGTATACAGCTTTTCTTGCACTGTTATACACAATAGCTTCTTATGTTGGTCCGTACCTCATAGATGAGTTCGTTCAATGCCTTAATGGGCAAGAACGGTTTAAAAATCAGGGATATTTTTTAGCTTCTGCCTTTTTGGTTGGAATGGTTGTAGAGTGCCTCTCACAGAGGCACTTGTTCTTTAGGGTGCAGCAAATTGGAATTAGGATGCGTTCATCACTTATGGCTATGATCTTCAACAAGGGCTTGACCCTTTCATGCCAGTCAAAGCAGGGCCACACTAGTGGGGAGATGATCAATTTTATGACTGTTGACGCCGAACGAATTCCTAGGTTTTGCTGGTACATGCATGATTCTTGGCTGGTCATTATCCAAGTTAGTTTGGCCTTGTTCATATTGTATAAAAATATTGGGCTTGCATCAGTTGCTGCTCTTGTTGCAACTATTATTGTCATGTTGTTCAATTATCCATTAGGGAGATTAGAGGAGAAATTTCAGGACAAATTGATGGAAGCTAAAGACGAAAGAATGAAAACGACATCTGAAATTTTAAGGAATATGAAAATCCTGAAGCTCCAGGCATGGGAAATGAAGTTTTTGACTAAGATTATTGAGCTCCGAAACACTGAGACAGGTTGGTTGAAGAAATTCGATTACACTTCAGCAATTGTCAGTTTTGTCTCCTGGGGCGCTCCTACTCTTGTGTCTGTGGCCACTTTTGGCACTTGTGTGCTTATGGGAATCCCACTTGAGTCTGGAAAGATCTTATCCACACTTGCAACTCTGCAGGTTCTTCAAGAGCCAATCTTTAATCTTCCCGACACAATTTCTATGATGGTTGAGACCAAGGTTTCCCTTGATAGAATTGCATCTTTTCTACGTCTTGATGACTTGCAGTCTGATGTTGTAGAGAGGCTTCCAAGGGGTAGTTGTGACACAGCAGTAGAAATAGCTGATGGGAATTTCTCCTGGGACTTGTCTTCTCCAAATCCAACACTAAAAGACATTAATTTGAAAGTTTTCCATGGTATGAGGGTTGCTGTATGTGGTACCGTTGGTTCAGGCAAGTCGAGCTTACTCTCCTGCATTTTGGGAGAGGTACCCAAGATCTCGGGGACACTTAAGCTATGTGGGGAAATGGCTTATGTTGCTCAGTCACCATGGATACTTAGTGGCAAGATTGAGGAGAATATATTATTTGGTAAATCAATGGACCGAGAAATGTACGAAAGGATATTGGATGCATGTTCCCTGAAGAAGGACCTGGAAATCCTCTCATTCGGTGATCAAACGGTTATAGGTGAAAGGGGTATCAATCTTAGTGGTGGACAAAAACAGAGAATACAGATTGCTAGAGCTCTCTACCAAGATGCTGATATCTATCTATTTGACGATCCATTTAGTGCTGTTGATGCACATACAGGATCTCATCTATTTAAGGTGAATGATTCTCCTTACCAATTCCATTGGACATGGTGCAGGCGATGATTTGTTTCTAGTTACGTTCTTTGTGCTATTTTTCTATTCCTTTTTACGCATGGCTAAAGAAAGGCACTTTTCATAAAGTATATTTTTTTGATCATTCATTATAGGAGGTTTTGCTTGGCCTATTGAGTTCGAAAACTGTTATTTATGTTACTCATCAAGTTGAGTTCTTACCAGCTGCAGATCTAATATTGGTGAGTGATTACATTTTTATTCTTCAATGCTTCTGGGATTTATATCTCAACTAATGGAATAATTGGATTCAACTTGTACCTTCTGATCAGGTCATGAAAGATGGAAGGATCACCCAGGCTGGAAAGTACAACGACATTCTCAATTCAGGGTCAGATTTTATAGAACTTGTTGGTGCACATAAGACAGCTTTATCGGTACTTGATTCCAAACAGGGAGGGTCAACTTCTGGAAATGAAAGTATCAGCAAGGATAATGGTGGCATGAGCACTAGCAATGGAGCTCTCTCAAAAGAAGAAAATAAAGATGAGATTGCTGAACCCAAAGGACAACTTGTTCAAGAAGAAGAAAGAGTAAAAGGTAAAGTTGGATTCCCAGTATACTGGAAATATATAACAACTGCATATGGAGGAGCCCTGGTGCCACTTATTTTGCTGGCGCAGATTCTCTTTCAGCTCCTTCAAATTGGTAGCAACTATTGGATGGCTTGGGCAACTCCAGCATCAAAAGATGTCAAACCTGTTGTTAGTGGGTTCACATTAATAATTGTCTATGTAGCTTTGGCTTTTGCAAGTTCTTTTTGCATCCTGGGCAGAGCCACACTTCTTGTAACAGCAGGGTACAAGACAGCAACTATACTATTCAATAAAATGCATTTTTGCATTTTCCGTGCACCTATGTCCTTTTTTGATGCAACTCCAAGTGGGCGAATCCTCAACAGAGTAAGTTAATTTTGTCTTGTATTTTCTTCAATTAGTTCCATAAATATTTGCATTTGCACCGCATGTGAATTTTGAAGGCTTCATCAATCATTCAAGTGTTTTTCTGTATTTTTCTGTCTCTTTAGTCCATTGAAAATCAGAAAGATCTGGTTCACAGTAATATGTGTCTGCCCTAATAGGCTTCTACAGACCAAAGTGCAGTGGATATGCAAATTCCAAATCAAGTTGCATCTGTTGCATTCTCAATGATCCGGCTTCTGGGAACCATTGCAGTGATGTCTCAGGTAGCTTGGCAAGTTTTTATTATCTTTATCCCTGCAATCGCTGCCTGCATCTGGTACCAGGTAATCGTCATTATCTCTTAAAACACTTGTTTATATGCCAAATAATCCCTCAGCATGTGATGCCTGCTAATGCAACTCCTTTTGTGTTTCTTATACCAATATTTTTTTTATTGCCTGCTCATTCCCATTTAAAATTTTTTTCCTTTAACATGCTTAACATAAAAGAAATTAAAACAACAAAAACTTTCAATTCTTTATGAATATTGCCTATTTTTGTTAACAAATAGAGACAGAGTTCTCACAATTTTTTTTTTCTTTTTGCAGCAATACTACCTCCCATCTGCAAGAGAACTTTCACGATTGATTGGAGTATGCGAAGCTCCAGTTATCCAACATTTTGCTGAAACAATTTCTGGATCGACAACTATCAGAAGCTTTGGTCAACAATCAAGATTCCAAGAAATGAATATGACATTGACGGATGCATATTTTCGGCCGGATTTTCATAGTGCTGGGGCAACAGAATGGCTTTGCTTCCGCTTGGATATGTTCTCTTCTCTTACATTTGCTTTCTCTTTGTTTTTCTTAATCTCATTTCCGAAGGGAATCGATCCAGGTTAGTAGCTCCTGTCTCATATAGCTATTCATCTTTCTTCTCTTTGACGATGATTTTATGAGCTTGTGATTCACCTATTCCTTATACTTTTCCATTTTCAAAGCCATTGCTGGTTTGGCTGTGACATATGGACTCAATCTAAACATGCTGCAAGCTATGGTGATATGGAATATTTGTAGTCTAGAGAACGAAATGATATCAGTAGAGAGAATACTCCAATACATGTCTATTCCTAGTGAGCCTCCTCTTGTAGTAGATGAAAACCGGCCAGACCCTTCTTGGCCATCACATGGAGAAGTTGATATTGATAATTTGCAGGTAATCTGGATTTTTTTCAATTGATGATTCTGATTCATGTTTGGCATATGGTATTAAAAGAAGTGATTTAATGTAGGTTCGGTATGCCCCTCATATGCCACTCGTGTTGCAAGGTCTCACATGTACTTTCCCAGGAGGGAAGAAAACTGGTATTGTGGGGAGAACAGGCAGTGGTAAATCAACTCTCATCCAAACAATTTTCCGGATTGTTGAACCTGCAGCTGGTCAGATTGTGATAGATGGCATCAATATCTCATTGATTGGTTTGCATGACTTGCGATCAAGACTAAGCATTATTCCTCAGGATCCTACCATGTTCGAAGGGACTGTACGGAGTAACCTGGACCCTCTTGAAGAGTACACAGATGATCAAATTTGGGAGGTAGGTTGTTTCAATTCTAAATATTAATAAAAAGATTCTTTATTTGATATTTTGTTTCTAAATCAAATAATTTCTAATGACATGCATGCTAAAACATATTGAATTGTTCCAGGCTCTTGATAAGTGCCAACTTGGAGATGAGGTTAGGAAGAAGGAGGAAAAGCTAGATTCAACGGGTATGTTGTTCTCACTACAGTATGTAGTTGAATGCGAATCTTTTTAACTTTCTGGCATAGATTTACATTGTGAATGATCATATCGGTGCTGCAGTCACTGAGAATGGAGAGAACTGGAGCATGGGTCAAAGGCAGCTAGTCTGTCTCGGGCGAGTGCTACTGAAGAAGAGTAAGGTCTTGGTTCTTGATGAAGCTACTGCCTCGGTTGATACAGCTACTGATAATTTAATTCAGCAAACTATTAGGCAACACTTCTTTGACTCTACAGTTATAACCATTGCACATCGAATAACTTCTGTTTTTGATAGCGACATGGTTCTGGTTCTAAGTCATGGTAAGCATGTTGCTGTAATTTAATAGAATTCCAGCAAATTATAGAATTATTAAATTTGGTAGTGTAATTTAAATTATATATGTTGCACAATGCTCTTATAGTTTCATAATCATTGGGCAGGACTTGTGGAGGAATATGACTCTCCAGCTAGGTTACTCGAAAACAAGTCATCGTCATTTGCACAACTTGTAGCAGAATATTCAGCAAGATCAAACTCAAGTTTTCAGAAGTTAACTGAAATAAATAGTGATTCTTCACAAACCACTGTTCACCTTTCTTGACAATGACGAAATTGTCATGTTTGAATTCAGTTGTTTAGGCAACCAAATCAAGGATTAGAGTGTTTTATTGTAATCAGTTTTACTAAAATTTTATACTGATTAAGGTGCAGTTTCTTGGATTATATGGAGAAAATGAACTCTTCTAATATGAAATATATACCCTGTGGCTTTTCTTGTTTATTGCATCTAGTTTTGTTTCTTGTATCTTCTGTGTCATTAGTATGCATAAATCAGGTGAACTAAAATGTCTCCTTAGTTAAAGATGGAGGAATTTTTAGAAAATTGATAAAAGAATAATTTAGTTTATTACAATTTATTTAAAACAAATTGAAATTGTTTAATAGTTGTCTTGATCTTTATGCAATTATCTTAAATGTTATACAATTATAAATTACACATGGCTTCTGTAGGTGTTTCTGCCCATGCAAATAAAACATGAGGGGCTGTTGTGTTCTGCATGAGCATTGTCGTTTTCAGAGGCTAATTTGTATATTTATAATGCTAATGTTAATGATAGCAGTTCGTCTTCGTAATTTTTTATCAATGAAATAAAAGAAGAATGAAGCCGAAAGAAAATTTTAATTCCAGAATTATTTATTGATTTCTATTTCTATACATTTGGTGAATTGATTCATGAAAAAGACAGAATTATGTGCAAATCTCACCTGCATACCTCTAGGCGTCCAGCTGTTGGCATGAACAACCGTGTCGTGTGCATAACACAAGCACAGAGGAAAAGAAAAGCAGAGATTCAACAGAAATCAACCGTGTCGTGTGCATAACACAAGCACAGAGGAAAAGATAAGGAGGACCCAGATTCAACAGAAATTTACCATTCCACTTTCCATGAGCTCTTGAGAATGGAAATTCTTGATTTAGCGAACTTCCTTTCGAACTCACTCCCACTGATTCACTTGCTCATTAAACCCAATTTCCTTCGTGGGTTATCTGGATCATTACATTTAGTTTTGTTTCTTGTGTTATTTGTCTCTTTAGTGTGCAATAATCTTAGGGTGGGTGATAGAGAAGATTCTAAGGAGAGGTTTGACAAGAATAGGAGGATTTTGTGTTATAAACAGACTTTGTTCTTTTGCTTTGGTGTTTCATTGTTCAATCTTTCCTTGTGTTCATTGAGCTACTTTTATTGGGATAGAAATTCTTGGTCTGGTGATAAATTGTTGGTACTTTTGGATTCAGTGCTTAGAGCACTCTCTTGGGCTGCACTTGGTGTTTATTTGCAAACCCATTTGTTTAACTCAGCTGAAATAAAGTCCCCATTTTTATTGAGAGTCTGGTGGCGTTTTTATTTCACAATGTCTTGTTATATCCTTGCTATTGATATAGTTGTTTACGGGAAACACCTGTCCTTAGAAATTCAAGTTTTAGCATCTGATATGGTATCTATGTCCACTGGATTATTCTTCTGTTATGTTGGATCCTTGAAAAATAAGAGCAATCATACTGTTCTTGAAGAACCCCTTTTAGATAATTCTGGTTTAAATAAGTCAAAAGGGAGTGATACTGTAACTCCTTACTCAAATGCTGGTCTGTTCAGTATTCTTACCTTCTCTTGGATGAATTCTCTAATTGCCGTTGGAAATAAGAAAACTTTAGACCTTGAAGATGTTCCTCAACTTGATGGTGGGGATACCATGGCTGGGGCATTTCCAGTTTTTCAAAATAAGCTTGAGTTGGATAATGGAGTTACAACATTTAAGCTTGCAAAAGCATTATTCCTTTCATATTGGAGGGAAATTATATGGACAGCTTTCTTGACATTGTTGTATACATTAGCTTCTTATGTTGGTCCATACCTTATAGACACTTTTGTTCAATGCCTTAGCGGGCGAGGAAAGTTGAAAAATCAGGGTTATATTTTAGTTTCCACCTTTGTTGTTGCAAAGCTTGTAGAGTGCCTTGCACAGAGGCATTGTTCCTTCAAGTTGCAGCAGACTGGAGTTAGAATCCGTGCAGTGCTGGTAGCGACAATCTACAATAAGGGCATGACACTTTCACATCAGTCAAAGCAAGGCAACACAAGTGGGGAAATCATCAATTACATGGCCGTTGATACAGAGAGAATCGGTACCTTTAGTTGGTACATTCATGATCTGTGGTTAGTCATCTTGGAAGTTGGTTTGGCCTTGTTCATATTGTATAAGCATCTTGGCTTTGCATCTATTGCTACTTTTGTTTCAACTGTTATCGTCATGTTATTGAACTATCCATTAGGAAGATTACAAGAAAATTTTCAGGACAAGTTGATGGAATCTAAAGATAAAAGAATGAAGGCAACATCTGAGATTTTAAAGAACATGAGAATACTCAAGCTTCAGGCATGGGAAATGAAGTTTTTGTCTAAGATAATTGAAATCCGGAAGACAGAGACAAGATGGTTGAGGAAATATTCTTATGCGTCAGCAATTTCCAATTTTGTCTTCTGGGTTGCCCCTGCTTTTGTGTCCGTAGCCACTTTTGGTACTTGTATGTTTATGGGAATTCCACTTGAATCAGGGAAAGTATTATCTGCACTAGCTACATTCAGAATACTTCAAGAACCAATTTATCACCTTCCTGATACAATTTCTATGATAGTGCAGAACAAGATTTCCCTTGATAGAATTGCTTCATTCCTTCGTCTTGAAGACTTGCAGTCGGATGTTATTGAGAGGCTTCCAAGATTTAGTTCTGGTACAGCAATTGAGATAGTTGATGGGAATTTCTCTTGGGATTTGTCTTTGCCTACCCCAACACTAAAAGATATAAATCTTGAAGTATTCCACGGGATGAGGATTGCTGTTTGTGGGACTGTTGGTTCAGGCAAGTCAAGCTTACTTTCCTGCATTTTAGGAGAACTTTTCAAAATCTCAGGAGCACTTAAATTGCGTGGTACGAAGGCGTACATCGCTCAATCACCTTGGATAAAGAGTGGCACAGTCGAAGAGAACATATTGTTTGGCAAGGAGATGGAAAGAGACAAGTACGATAGGATACTGGATGCATGTTCCCTGCACAAGGACTTAAAAGTTCTCTCATTCGGCGACCAAACAGTAATAGGTGAAAGGGGTGTCAATTTAAGTGGTGGACAGAAGCAAAGGATTCAGATTGCACGCGCTCTATACCAAGATTCTGATATCTATCTCTTTGATGATCCTTTCAGTGCTGTCGATGCTCATACTGGTTCTCATATATTCAAGGTGAAACCTTTCTTGTTCCATAACAAAAATATTCATGGTGCAAGCTAAAATTTGCTTTTATTTCATGTAGACAAAAAAAAAAGAAAATTCCAGGTAAGTGAATTTCATTTTGTTATACTTTACTTATATCTAGCTTCTTTTTTATGCATGGTGCTTCTTGTATAGTTTATTTTCTGATCTTTGTGTGTTAGGAAGTTTTGCTTAATCTTCTGAAGTCAAAAACTGTTATATACGTTACTCACCAAGTTGATTTCTTACCCGCAGCTGACCTTATCTTGGTAAGTAAATCACGTTTCTTTTCATCAGTGCCTCTTTTAGATCATGACCTCAGTAGTGAAGTCAATGAATTCAACTTATAACCTTTTTTAGGTCATGAAGGATGGAAGGATTGCACAGGCTGGAAAGTACAATAATATTCTCATTCCAGGATCAGATTTTATGGAACTTGTAGATGCACACAAAGCAGCCTTATTGCCACTTTCTGAAAATGGAAGTATTGTATGCAAGGACGATGGTGGAATGAGCAGTATTTATAGGGATATGCAGAAACAAGAAAAAAAAGATTTACAAAATAGTAACGCAGATGACATAAATGGGCCCAGAAGACAGATTATTCAAGAGGAAGACAGAGAGAAAGGTAGAGTCGAGTTTCCAGTCTACTGGAAATATATCACAACAGCATATGGAGGAGCTCTTGTGCCCTTTATATTGCTGGCAGAGATTTTCTTTCAGATACTTCAAATCAGTAGCAACTGTTGGATGACATGGGCAACTCCTGAGTCAAAAGATGTGAAACCTGCTTTTAGTGAATCTACACTAATATTTGTTTATATAGCCTTTTGCATTGGAAGTTCTTTTTGTGTCCTTGTCAGAGCCACCCTTCTTGTAACAGCAGGGTACAAGACTGCAACTTCGCTCTTTAATAAAATGCATTGGTGCATCATCCGAGCTCCCATGTCCTTCTTTGATGCAACCCCTGGTGGACGAATCCTTAACAGAGTGAGTAAATTGCACTGTGCTTGTCAATTTGGAGCTCAAATATTTGAATGAAATATAAATATGGAAGGCCCCAACCTTTGTTCATATTAGCAATTTTTTTCACTTTTCCTTCAACTCCTAAAGTATTAAAATTAAGGGTTTTGCTTAATGGATTGATTTGTGGTTTCATAGGCTTCGACAGACCAAAGCCAGGTTGATATGCAAATGGCAGATCAACTTGGGGCTGTTGCTTTCACACTGATCCAGCTTTTGGGAATCACTGGAGTGATGTCTCAGGTGACATGGCAAGTTTTTATCATTTTTATCCCTGTGATTTCTATCTGCATCTGGTATCAGGTAATCATCAATTTTCTCTTCAAATTCATATTTAATATCTACCAATACATCATTTACTGTCCTTGTGTTTCTTATGGTGCCATTTTTCTCCAACAGAGTCAATTTTTTCTTTTCTTTTTTTTATCTTAAGAAAAAAACAAGTTTTAGTGGCATGCAATTAGATTTAACCTCACTTTTATTTTGATTTGCAATTTTCTATGTTTATTGTGCATAAAAAGAGTAGTTCTCATAATCTTCTTCATCCTTATTTTTGGTTGAAAAAACAATTATGCAGCAATATTATATTCCTTCTGCAAGAGAACTTTCACGATTAGTTGGAGTGTCTAGAGCTCCAGTTTTCCAGCATTTTGCTGAAACCATATCAGGATCAACTACTATCAGGAGCTTTGATCAGCAATCAAGATTCCAAGAAACAAATATGAAACTAATGGATGCATATTGCAGGCCTAAATTTCATATTGTTGGTGCAATAGAATGGCTTTGCTTTCGACTGGATATGTGTTCTTCTATAACATTTGCAACATCATTGGTTTTCTTAATTTCTTTTTCAGAGAGATTCAATCCAGGTAAGTTGATCTTATCTTGTATTTTATTTATTATTCTTTCTTCTCATTGACAACAAATTTTGATTGACCAATCAGATACACATAATTTGTTTGGCTTTTCCATTTTTAAAGCCATTGCAGGTTTAGCCGTGATGTATGGACTCAACCTGAACATGTTACAAACTAAGTTAATATGGAAAATATGCAAATCAGAGAGCATGATTATATCAGTAGAAAGAATACTGCAATACATGTCTATTCCTAGTGAGCATCCTCTTGTAATGCGAGAAAATCGACCAGACCATTCTTGGCCATCACATGGAGAAGTTGCTATTGACAAGCTGCAGGTATTTTAAATTGATTTCACAGTTTCATATAGCATTAACATATCATGTTGGTAATGAACAATATGATGTAGGTCCGGTACGCTCCACAAATGCCACTTGTGCTGCAAGGTCTCACATGTAGTTTTCCTGGACGGAAGAAAACTGGTATTGTTGGGAGAACAGGCAGTGGAAAATCAACTCTCATTCAAACCCTCTTTCGAATTGTTGAACCTGCAGCTGGTCAAATTTTAATTGATGGTCTAAATATCTCATCAATTGGACTGCATGATTTGCGGTCAAGACTGAGCATTATTCCTCAGGATCCAACCATGTTTGAAGGGACTGTACGCACTAACCTGGACCCACTCGAAGAGCATACAAATGAGCAAATTTGGGAGGTAGTCTTTTTTCCCATTCTTCCCTGGATGAAAAATTTAGTATAGTTTAGTATATGTCATATGCTGATGTATGTTTTCAAAGAGCTGGTTCCAGGCTCTAGATAAGTGCCAACTTGGAGATGAAATTAGAAAGAAAGAAAAAATGCTGGACTCTACAGGTTTGTCTTTCTACCTGCGCAAACTATTTGTTGACCAGGGTGCAATTTACATGTGTGGATTGTTGTGGTGGTGCTGCAGTTTCTGAGAATGGAGATAATTGGAGTATTGGTCAGAGGCAGCTGGTCTGTCTCGGGCGAGTGCTACTCAAGAGGAGTAAAGTGTTGATTCTTGATGAAGCTACTGCATCGGTTGATACGGCTACTGATAATTTAATTCAGCAAACTATTAGGCAAGACTTCTCTGACTGTACGGTTATAACCATTGCACATCGGATAACTTCTGTTCTTGATAGTGATATGGTTCTGCTTTTAAGTCATGGTAAGTATTTGTGTATGGCAGTAAGATTTAACAGTCCTGAAGATTCTGTTTTCTTGATAATTTTGAGAAATTGCTCTGCAGGACATATTGAGGAATATGATTCTCCAGCAAAATTGTTAAAGAACAAGTCGTCTTCATTTGCACAACTTGTAGCAGAGTACACGATGAGGTCCAATACCAGTTCTTGTAATTAAACAAAAGGCAACTTTAAAAAAAATATGTGTCTGAGCCCGGGTTCGAACCGGGGACCTCTAGTGTGTGAGACTAGCGTGATAACCAACTACACCACCCAGACCTTTTGAGCTAAGCTGGAGATTAAAAATAAATATCTAAACTGTTTAGTTATCATTTCCCCAATCCTTCTCTGTGATATCCAAAAAACAGATATATATTGAATGTGAAATAATAAATCATGCCACTCATACCATTTAATAAAAATATCATGAATTGCAATTGAAAATGAAGTTAAAAATTTAAAAAAAAAATCATCCTTTTTTTTTGAGATATTACCTTAAAGGTAAAATGTATTTCTATATTAAAATACTTTTACTTTTTTTTTTTAAACTTAATTTTGTTGTCTTGTAGGTACAAAATATTTTAAAACTGACTAATTTTTGTTTATTGATATTAAACTATGATTATAAGTATGAATCTTAATACAATGACATTTAACTTTTATATTTTTAGTTGGCCCTAAAATATCTTATTTTTTTAAAAAAAAATGTATCTAATGATTGAATAAATTAAAAAACTAATAGTAAAATTAAAACTTTAAATGTCCTTCAAATATAAATTATAAGATTATACATTTATAAACTTCAAAATATGATATTTAAAAACTTATTTTTTACTAAATGAATAATAATTTGACCATATTATCAATTAAAAAAAATAAAAACAATTAGTAGTATTCCATTCCTATAATATAGATAATATGAAAACAAATATACGTAATTAAAAAAATTATTTTTATTAATTACATTCCATATTTTGGGATTTTTTGTAAGTATAAAAATTTTTTATTATTAGTATATTTAAAAATTAAAATTTAATATGTGCAACTTTAATTTGGTAGACTAATGGATTTTTTCTCAATTTTTATTTTTAAAATTTTGATCAGTGTGACATGATTTAAAAGTAATGAAATAGTTTTTTATTTGCAATTCCAAGGGAATAAAAAAAATAGAAATTCACGTAAAATTAATAAAAATGTCAAAATAAAGTGAAATGGCAAAAGTTCATAAGGTTTTGAATATTCTGATTTATAGTAAATATTATAAAAAAAATTGAAATAGTAATACTAATACATAAAATGTAAAAATAATTTTACTTAACGTATTTTTTGTAGTGAAAAAGTAGAATTTTTAAAATCCTTATCTTTATAATAAAAAAATTATCAATATTTTCTAAAAGAAATATATATCAGTATGAAAAAAAAAAAAAATCAAGAGCTTAAACAAGGAAACTCGATAAATTCAATGAAAACTAAAAATGGATTCTTCTATAATTTTCCAACAAAATAGAACATTTTCTATAATAGCAAAGGGCACATCAGTCATTTAATATCAACGGCCACAGTGCCACTTGCTCGTGCAGAATCGCCTCCTCTCCTTCACCAACTCTCAAGGCTGCTAAAAGAAAAACCTTCAGAACTCACCACCAAAGCGAATCATGTTATTCAATGAATTTATAAAAATCGTGTACACCGCTTCAGCCCTCAATTTTGACCTCGTAAATTCCCTTCTTCACTTCCTTTACTTTGGTCTAGTTTCTCTCCTCCAAATCCAATTTTGACTCCTACATACAGTTCCTGTGCATACCCCAGTTACTAGTGAGACCAGTTTTAATCATTTCAATTGTAGTGCTACTCGGAGGTCTGAAATTAGTTCATCCATTTCCTTTTCTAATTCCCATAAGATTTTATTTGAGTGAAATTTTGGATTCTAAGTGAGGTTCACTAATGGAAATTGTTTGCGAGTCTTCAATTCTGGGGCGTTCCGTGTTTGTTTCTGGAATAAAATCCTCTCGCCTATTGCATTATAACCGAGTGAAGTTTTCTCAAAAGAATTTTCAATTCTTATCTCGTGTTTCATCAAATTTTGCCAATCCTTATAATTTTAGACCACCTTGTATTTCAGCTTCTCATAGAATCAGCGGCTCTGACCCTACAGCTCGCTCAAAATCATTAATCACAGTTAATGCTGATCTGGGTATTGAAGAAAATGCATCTATGGGTGTGGATTTAGAGTTAATAAGATTGTTAGTCAAACGTGCAGTTCTTTTGGGTGCAATGGTGTGTGGGATTTTGGTGTTTGGTTGCAGAAGAGTGTTTGCTACTGAAGGTGTGGTGAATGCCGGGTATGGTGTTATTGGGCAGAGCATATTATTATTGAGGAGTGCATGGCCTAAGCTTTCTCAGCTCCTGAGAGTTTTCAAGGAGCAGGGTTTGATATTGGCTGCTCTTCTGGGTTTGTCAGCATTTTTTTCTATGGCTGAGACTTCCATAACTACGCTGTGGCCATGGAAGGTATGGATTTCCGGCTCAAACAATTGGGTGAATTTTGCTTTTAGTGAATATTTTCTGTGAATTTGTCTGTTCTTGTATATGGTGACTACTCATCGTGTGCTTCTGATATTGAGAACATCGGGGTTAACACTTATGCACATAATGTAAAAAAGCTAATCCACCTAAGTAGCGGGAGGATTGGCTATTCCACAAACAACATTGGTCATTTTGACACTATTCATTGAGCTAATTTAGTATTTTGGTTGATATTATGAGTAATATGGATGATACTTTTGCGGGTCTGAGATTGTTCCATCATTTTGACAAAGGAGAAAAAAGAGACAACGAAATCAGTGTGATATAGGTGGTAAACAAAAAGACGTTGCAATTAACCTGCAACGTGCCATTGTTTGATAAATGTACAGTGAAGGAAAGGATGGAGACTGTATAACTATCGTGTTGGAGGCTTGGAGCATATAATTTTTATTTCACATTAATCACCGCATTTGAAAATTGTTCTCACAGAATATTGTGTGTTGAATCCAGGATGATGTTTTGTTAGATTCAAACTGTAACACATAAAAATGGAGTTTACAGCTACAAAATTTTATTAGGAGCGTCGCTTTTTATGCATTAACTCTCAAACACTTACTGAGCTTTAAGCTTTGCTCTTACATCCTTTTAAGCCTACTAAATTCCACGTAAGATAGCTTTTAATAGTAATACCTGATGTTTAACAAATTCTGCTGGGTGCTAATGTTCTCATTTGCTACCTATCTCTCTCTCTCTCTCTCTCTCTCTCTCTCTCTCTCTCTCTTTTTATATATATATATATATATATATATATATATGTGACAATTCTTCTATGATTTAATTAGTCATCCAACATAAACCTATCAGGTCCGCGAGCTTGCTGAAAAAGAACCTGATGATGGTGTCTTCAAAATGCTTCGTAGTGATGTCACTCGGTTTCTGACAACTATTCTTATTGGCACAACGTACTGCTCTTCTAATCACCGATACTGTAGTTGATTCCATCTTTCTGCTTTAGTGAAAAAGCCAGTTCTTATTCTATATTCTATCTATATATGTAGTGTGGTTAATATTGGGGCAACTGCATTAGTCACAGAGGCAGCCACAGCAATATTTGGTGAAGCTGGTGTTAGTGCAGCCACTGGAGTAATGACTGTATGTATAAATTTCCTTTCTGTTGCTGTGTTTGCATGTGCATTCGTTAATTAATGTTGAATTAGGTAGAAACGCTCAAGGATGAAAATGCTCAAGGATGAAAGGACCTTCTTGATATCCACTGAGTCATGAGGGTTATTGTCGTGTATTGGTCCAGCATAATGGTCAGCAGCTCTCTCCTATTTGGAACCCAAGATGGACAAATTAAAAAATAATTTTACTTGGTTGTTTTTTAAGTTTCTTTGCCTTTATGAGGTAAAGAGTAGATGAATGAGAAGAAATTTTACAGTTCTTCAAGCAAGAAAATCAACCTTGTTCTAGGTGAATATAGGACTTCACTATGTAACAATTTTGCTTCCTCAGAACTCTATGTTTGCATCTGTCAGCATATTGCTCTATAATATAATTATGTAAGGCAGCTCTAGAATGAAATAATGTTGATGAGATCTTTTCAAGTCCTTAATTTTAGAGGCATAATAAATGAGATGTTGACGAGGTTAGAAATAGATGTATAGCTTGTTCTTTGACCTTTTTCTCATATCAAACACATAATATTTGTTCTATTCAAAAATTTTCTTTTAACCAATTACCTTTTTGTTATTCCCTAATGTTTCTAGGTTGCAATATTACTCCTCACTGAGATCACTCCTAAAAGTTTGGCTGTTCACAATGCCACAGAGGTTGCTAGGTTTGTGGTAAGTGCACATGTATTCGGTGCACTTGTTTGCTAATGTTAACTAATGTGTTTGGTTTGTATTCTGTAGTGCGTTAGCCAATCTACCTGCTACTTACTAATGTTGTTTGTAATGCCTTTAGGCGAGGCCAGTTGCATGGCTTTCCTTAGTCTTGTATCCTGTGGGAAGAGTTTTCACATACCTGTCGATGGGAATGCTAAAGTTGCTTGGTTTGAAAGGGAGAAGGTTGATCAACCCTAAACTTCTCAAATCTTTTCTATAACTTCTGCTTTTTACATGGAACCTAGGATTACTTATCATGTTATTTTTTGTTGACGGTCTCTTTTTATTTTCTGAATTTTGGCTCGTTCATTTCAAGATTGTTAGAACTGTTTTCTGCTTTTTGAGTGAGAATTTTGGAAAATATGCTAGTAGAATATTTTTCTGTAACAGTTTTTGACATGCAAAAAAGTTTTATGGATTAACCATTGTCTTATACTAGTTTGGCCACTTAAAAATGTATCCAAATTTGATTCTTTAATGAGTTGCAATAACACTATACAATTGTGATTTGGAATGTAATTTAATTATAATTATAACTTCCTTCATGTTTACCCATGTTTCAAACTGTATGTTGCGATTTTAGTTATTTTTTCTCTTAATGCTCTAGTCATGGAGGGTGGATTTGGTGCTGGTTTTTGAAGCTTTTGAAAGTTGCTTTCATTGAATGCTTTTTGAATTAGTATTTCCTTATTTCTTAACATCTTTGGCGTATTCTTTGTTGCTAGTGAACCATATGTCACTGAAGATGAATTGAAGTTGATGTTGCGAGGGGCAGAACTGAGTGGGGCGATAGAGGAGGAAGAACAAGTAATATAACTATAATCTAGTTATGGTTTTGCTAAGGCTTTTTTTAAAAATAAATATGAGTACTTTGACGCATTTTCTTCATGCTAGTAGTGAATTACATATCTATATCTTGTTTTTTTATTTGCTATTTCTGAGACAAAAAAATTATTCCAAACATGAAAGACTGCTCAAAGAATGTGCACATCAACGAGAGAGAGAGAGAGAGACAGAGAGAGAGAGACCCTTGGTATCAGGCATGCAAGAAAAATAACTAGTATCCGGATAATCTTTTGGATATAGCAAAAATAATGAAAACAAAATGCAAGTTAACAATATTAGTCCCTTGGTGAGAGAGACATGTTATTAATTTATTATGAGGAACTCTTGAACAGGCATGAAAAAATAATAACTAGTATGAACAAGTAATCTTTTTATATAGTGGAAATAGAGAAAAATGCTTGACATTTTTTCTTTTGAACATTAACCCCGAGATAAGCCGGTGGAAGTCAACTTTCTTGGAAAGATAATCTCACATGAGACTTCCTCTGTTATATGAATATCTCTTGCTATTGAATTTTCTATCTATCATCACCAAGGCTTTGCATTTTGCAAAAATCTGTAGTTATGATAGACTTTCCTTGCCTATATCATTACATTTAAACCTCTCTAGCAAACTGTTTGAATGTTGGAAGTGTGTTCCTCTCCTACATATTGTGGTTAAGGTGCTTTTGTTGTTCCTAATCTGTAACAGGACATGATTGAGAATGTGCTAGAGATCAAGGATACACATGTTAGAGAGGTGATGACGCCTCTTGTTGATGTAGTTGCAATTGATGCCAGTTCAACTCTTGTTGATTTTCATGAGTTGTGGGTGACTCATCAATATTCAAGGTAAGTTACTCTATAATACTTCATGCTTTAAGTATTTCTTTGAGCAATGTGCTAAGAATGTGTTTTGGACCTGTTTATAGGGTTCCTGTTTTTGAGCAGCGTGTGGACAATATAATGGGTATTGCATATGCAATGGATCTGATAGATTATGTTCAGAAGGTCTGACAATTTCTACTCCTATACCCCTCTCTTTGAAATCACTAGAACTTTGTTTATTGATTGCATTCAACAATCTCATAGTGTGCAGAATTATAATCTGTTTGATTTTGAAGGGCGAGCTACTAGAAAGTACAACTGTAGGAGACATGGCTCATAAACCTGCATACTTTGTACCTGGTAATAATTTTGTTCTGTAAACTACATTTGGTAGAATTTTTAGTGGTATTCTTTGTACAAGATTGTACTTTTTACAAGGCTCAGATTTATACTATTACCCATTGATTCAATTAGGACAATTTAGGTAGTTGCTCAGGTGCTGTCTGTCTTGCTGAGCATCAGCAGGTATAGACATCCCTGTCTCATCAATATCTTAGTGACTTCAAAGTCAATGAAATAGTGCATCTTTTGAAGTGCATTTTTTCTTTGAAATGTTGCCTTATTCCTTATGGTCTCTTTGCTTTATATTTCCCTTTGATGTTGGATCAGCTATCTGATGGCCCTTGCTAAAAGAAAGTTTTTGGGGGGGGTGGGGTCTGGCCTTGACATTGTTGCTTGGTGTAAAAAAATCGAGGAAAAAAGTAATTTAACATAATATGACATGGTCTTGAAATTGCTATTAAACTTTTTACTGTGTAAATTTTGTTCAAGTAGACAATTTGTATGAGATAATATGGTTTTATAATATGGACTCCCTCTCTCAGTTTCTTAAAATTTCATTTATTGTTATGGAACAAAATGACTTCTGCTTGATGGGCTACCCAAAATTTAAAGAATGTGTTAGGCAAGGTTGAAGATGGAGCTTTTTCTTGCTAAAGTGATTCTAGATGTCTACATCTCTAATTCTCTATAATGTCACTGAAATGTCTGTCTCTCTCTCTCTCTCTCTGAATTTATGTGATGATTTTTAATGATTTTGTTTATAAGCTTTAGTGAATATAACTAGTGCTCTTGCAGATTCAATGTCAGTCTGGAATCTTTTGAGAGAGTTCCGCATCCGGAAGGTTCACATGGCAGTTGTTCTTAACGAATATGGTGGAACTATTGGGGTGTGTACAAACATAACCAATCCTCCTAATTCAAAACTGTATTTACATTCAATGTTTGATTGTAGAAAAGTTCATGGCTGACACATAGTGTGCTGTTTGCTGTTTCAACCTGGTTTTAGTAATTACTAGGCGCTTTAATTTTTTTTTTTTTTTTTTTTTTTGAGCATTCTTATTAATTAAAAAATGGAAATTATTCATATTAGTTGTGAATGCAGTATTACAGAAAATATGCTCCATATTAGGTACCTGTATAACTAAATGAAGCAACAGCATGGAAAATGTATGGATATTTAAACACCAAATTTCATTGTTTAGAATGTTATATACTACCAATATCGAAAACCTGGAAGCCATAGTTTTGCCAGATGGCAATATGATTTTATACTGCCAGGTGGACCCAAAATAGAAGGCAATGTATTCTGTCCGAAATTTCAGATCATTGATCAAATGGGTTTTGGTACCTGATGTGATGTCAACATATTATGTCCAACTCAACAATTTTAGGGGACGCAAGTTTCATATTGATGTCAATAACAAACATGGCAAACAAGATAGAGTCTCTTGTAGTAAAGCACTCATTTGAACTCCAAAAACTTCCATTATTATTTTCTGCATTTGAAGTTTAAATCAAGTGTAAACGTTTTGATACCTTATTATACTCATTATGTTATTTAATGGTTCATGCTACCTACCTAATCTTTATTCTGTCATTTGTTTGGAAAAAGCAGATAGTGACCTTGGAAGATGTCGTTGAGGAGCTCGTTGGTGAAATCTTTGATGAAAATGATTCGAAAGTAAAGATGAACTAAAATTTTATGCATTTTTAATCTCTTCGTTTGATGTTGTGCATGTGTACTCTCTCTCCAATTATCTTCCCATGGTTGTGTTTATTTATTTGTGATGTAAACTACTTCTCTCCACTTCATATTGTGATGGTTGTGAAGTTTGGTGCAACTCTAAATTGTCACAACTTCACTATAAACTTGCATTAATATTATATTTTTTGTAAGTAGTTGGATGGCTATAGTTAGTTCAGTGTATATGTTATCCTTCTTTCTTTTGAATGTTACTGGACTTGACATCAATCTGGACTGTTAATACTAGTAGAGTCATTAGGAACTAGTTGGCATATACAGTTGAGAACTAGAACAAGATTATGTTCCATTTTTCTCCAGATAACATATTGCAAGCTAGGAACCCTATTAAATAATGTACTGTGGTTCTGCCTATGCGCATGCAGGGGTGTGTGTGTGTGTGTGTGTGTGTGTGTTTGTGTTGTTTGTGTGTGTTTGTGTTGTGTGTGTGTGTGTTTGTGTTGTGTGTGTGTGCGTGTGTGTGTGTATACTATCTACTTGTTTACACTGTAGTTTTCATTGTCCAAAGAGTTAAAAAAGAAATTGTGACTGTTTTTTGTAAGATCTTAACTAGCACTCCCTCCGTCCCATTTTAAATGTCATTTTAGAAATTTTTTTTTTTCTGTCCCACTTAATACGTTATTTTAGAAAATTAAGAAAATAGTAATATTTTTTTCTAACTTTAAGCTTGTCTCTTGGTATCTCTACTAAGTATTAATTATTTAGAGAATTGATAAAAAGGGTAATTTAGTTAGTTATAACTTTTTTTTCTAGAATTGAGGTTAGTTAATGGTTTTCTTAATCCTCTTGGCATTGTGGATTTGTCAGTAGACTCTAGTTGATGAAACAAGAGGCTTTGAATAAAGCTGTCTGGTTGGATGATTTAGCAGTTTTTTATAGCTTTGTTAGATATCAGCATGAGAAGTAATACTGTTTATTGTACAATAGGAGGAGATACAGAAGAAAACCGGCTACATTGTAATGCGAGCAGACGGAATATATGACATTGATGCTAATACATCTATTGATCAGCTCTCTGAAGACCTAAATGTCAAAATGCCTGAGGTATGATATATGTTCTCGGATTCAAGAATAGATACTCCATGTTTATCCTAATACTGGAGCATCCAAATAAATGATAATTGTTTGGTATGTAGAGCAGAAACTACAAATCCTGCACTATCTTACATTGTTTTGTAATTATTGGGTGGGAGAACTACACATGTTCTTGTAAATTGGCACATCAGTTTCTAGGACCATGCTTTTAAATGTATATTCTTCCTGCAACTTGTATGTTCATTTTACTGACTGAATTTTGTGCAAAATTTCTTTCTTAGGCAATCTATTTGTTCCTATTATTGGTAAACGTTACTCAAATTGATGTTCTCTTATTTGCCTCATCTAGGATTTTTCAGATATTTCTAGTAAGATGCTAATCATCTGGAATGAGGATTATATCAGTTGTTCATGATTAGTTGACTGCATTTTATATGTTTTCAACTGAACTAGTGATCGTTTCTCATTTGAAAGGAATGAGGATTATGAATTGATCACACGTATATGTATATATATGATCTTTTTTGGTACAAAGATCATCAACCCTTTTTTCGTCACATAAAATAACATCAACATTAATAACTTCAACCTTGTGTGCAATAAACTGATCAGACATAAGGGACAGTTAATTCTGAAAACTGTATTCTCAATAACATTCTCTTTCCACTCTGTTTTACAGGGTCATCAATATGAGACGGTATCAGGTTTTGTATGTGAGGCATTTGGATACATTCCAAGGACAGGTGAGAGCATCAAAGTGATACTTGAAAAGGAAAATCAAGAAGAGGATGATGAAGAAACTGAAGGCAAGTCTGAGCGACAAGATAAGAATGATAAGCATCAGATATATAAACTTGAGGTATATTTATCTTGCTAGTTTTCCTTTTTCTGGAAACTTCTCTGCACAAATGATGGCCACAAAGTTGTTCAATCTATGCATGCACTATGAAAAGAACTCTCTCTCACTATATGTATATGGATTGCATGTGTATATTTTGGGGCAGGGGGGTGGGTGTGGGTGTCTATGTAAAGCTTTATTATGTTCACTGCTGCAAAGAATCCTGCACTGGTGGAATTCAGTAAGAAAAGGTTTTCATAAGCCAAGCCCCATTAACTTTGGATCCAAGCAATTTAGGTCCATTTTCCTAGTGTTACAAGGTCAAGAAGGATCCTAGGCCTTATGCATTGATCAAGAAGGATACTAGGCCTTATGCTTTGATCAAGAAGGATGCTAGGCCTTATGCTTTGATCAAGAAGGATGCTAGGCCTTAAGTGATGATCAACATCAATTTCATTGTTTCACAAGTCTTGCAATGATATTGTAGCTTGATATTTTAAACCAGAATATTGCAGAAAAAGGTAAAATTATGATATCTCGGTGGAGTTGGAATTAACAGACACTTAAAATGTCAAATTCTGTTTATTCCAGTGCAAGTTGTTTGATAAAACCTGTTTGCTCCACAGTAGAAGGATGCAATCCATTATTATACTATGTTCAACTAACTTGTACAGAGCATTGCAACTGCTTCCCTATTCACAGTAATGTTGGCTTCTTCATTGTGTCACAAGGACTTCTAGAAAGTTAGATCATGAATGGAATAGAAGGGAGGAAAGGGATTCATGTAGCCAACTTTATTTGGGACCATGATGTAGCTGAGCTGAGCTAATATATAGCAAGGTCAAGCCTTTTCATGGACAAAAGTTAATGTTTCTCTCATGAGCATGCTTTTTTTGTGTTTCGCTTTAGCCTATGATAAATCCCGCAGGCCAGTGAGGCACAATGTTTACGACACAAACTACGCACATGAAAATTTTCATAGTATTAACAATGAATCATTTTTCTTCAGCCTAACTGTTACTATGTTAATTTGTTAGAGTTGTTGCTCATCTCATTTGTCAATCTAACAGAACTTAAGGTCTACAATGGCTCTATTATTGTGTGGTTAAATGTTACAATCATTATCTGTGATATTCTATCCTTGGTGCAGATATTAGCTGGAAATGCCAGAAAAGTTAGTGCTGTTCGATTTGAACGAATAAACAATGATCACGTAAAAGAAGTAACTCGTGTGATTCCCAGAATCATGAAGAAGAAGATATGGAGCAGTAATGAAGAGTCTGATGGTTCTGATTATGACGAGGATTCATTCCAAAAGAGACCAGAGCATGGTCTTTCTGATTCCAATGTAATTGCTGAACATGAAGATGACAATGAGAGTCCTGATAGACAATAGTTACATCTCCCTTTCTTTCTCTCCTTCCCTCTCTCAATTTTTACAGCTCCATGAAAGCAGTAAAAAGACTTGGAAAAAGAACAAAGGAACTAGAATGCTCAAGATACATTGTAAAAATTTTTTCACAGATGAAGTGAGGTATCAACGTCTGATTCATCAAAGTTATTTATGTTGTGCATTACAGTATTTTTGGACCATAGATTCACCAAATTTGGAGTCTCATTGACCGGTAGATCTGTATACTTGTTCTCCATATTCGGCTGGACATACAAAGAGCCTTGAAGTGGTTGCCCAGGTGAAAGTGTCAATTCAGAGTGAAAAAACGGCCTGGATGGCTCATAATCTTTAGCTGATTGGACTTGTTCTGCTTCAGAGAATAGCCTTAAGAGCTCCCTCTGCTGCCTCATCTCCTTTGCTTTCTCTAACTGTCTAAACCTTTCCTGCAGAAGGGCAATGGAGGAGTGGATGACGGTGGGATCGCAGTTTTGCCTACCCATTTGATCAAGAACTGGTTATCTGTTAATGAGAGTGATAGAAGTAGTCTTTGGTAATGGTAAGTCCTTGAATTTCTGTATTCCTATATATAGCTATATATATATAGGGTATGTGTATGTGGTGCAATTCAATATGAGCTTCTATTATAGATTCTGAATGATGTATAAGGAAAAGTGGAATCGGCAGCCAAGTCGCTAAGTCCAAGAAGGCAAAGTTGAGTAGCTAACCTAAGAAATCTGGGTTGATTTATATGAAGAGAGGCTAAAGGACCTCATGAGGATAAAAAGGCAGGAAAGAAAATCCAATAAGAATGGAATTTAGTATTTGGAAGGGTTTTTAAAGAGGAATAAAAGAATAGGTTATGCTCTGTCGGGTTGTCTCCATGGGCTGCTATAGCTTTGGAGAAGATGTGCCTCATTTGGTGGGATCTTTTTATTATTTTTAGCTTTGAACATTCTCTTTTCACCTTTCTCAAGTGCAATAAGAAAGTAGAAAGTAAAGCTATGAAGACAGGACAAGGATTGCAACAGGGAATAACTTTTGAAATTGATGTTATTTTATTTTTATTTTTATTTATTTTATTTTATTTTTTTGGATTGATTGAATCATTCCATAGAAAAGAGAGAAAGTGAACCCACTAAAGGACTCCCTCTCCCTCCCCATTTTTTCTGTTTTGTCTTTGAGTTATTGGAAGGAAGTGGCATGGAGAGGTAAAAGAAGAGTTGGAGATGTTAGATACATTTTATGGCTGGTTTTTGTTGGATGGTTGTGTATGGCAAATGGCACCCACTATCTGTTACTTTCAGTTTGAACTACCCATTAGGCGCGTGCTTCAAAGGGTACCTACCCTACATCTAGGAACGTGTCATCACCTTCCTGCCTCTGCTCTGATAATAAAAGTACACTGGGTCCTTTCTTTCCATAACAAACAAGAGTTTTGACAGACACACAGACATTCCCTCCATCAATTATTAATCCCTAAGTTGTGAAGCACAATGGTTTCTCTTTTTTTGGTTTTTATTTTTATTTTTTTAATTTTTCTAAGAAAAAGATTTGGTCACTAATCTCAATTTTGTTGGATGAAAGTGAAAAGGTATACTTAGGATATTCATCTCCTTTTTCTATGCTATTGTTCTAGTAATTGGTGATTAATAGTTTATCTCTTAATGTAAAAGATTAAAAGTTTAAAAACTTTAATAGTGTTGGACATTAAATACATTAATAGTTCGATGGTCTGAGGATCTATTTCATACTATTGGAGCTTATCAATTGACACGCTAATAATTTTCATCCTTGCGACTATTTGGTCGCCCTAATTATATCCTTGAACATCGTATTTACTTGGCTTTAAATATTTATTTATTTATTTATTTTAACTAAAATCAAATTATAGTTCGATTTTTACAAAGCCTAATAAATTTCTAGGACAAATTCAATTTCTTTTTTTTTTTTTTTTTTTTTTTTTTTTTTTGGGGAAATCAGGACCAATTCAAATTCAAATTAACAAGGCAAATAATTGTAGTTGCAAGTAACAAGGTTAACTGTTTTCATATTCACTATATAAGTAAATTTCAAGAGGAAGAAGCTTGAAATACTTTGTCTTCACCCTCCATGGATTTTAGCATGGTTGGCCATAAATGCTCATTTTGCTTTGTAACGTTCAAAAAAATTAGAATACCAAATCCAGAATGGTAGAAGCAAAACTTTCTCATTAGCTCCAAACACACATAAGTAGCTATGACAACATCCAGCGATCTGAGCCCTACAATGATCATCAACATCAAAGGAGGACCCACCCATTCCATGATTATCAACTTAGCCAGACACACAGATAAGATATGTTGAAGTACTGTTCTTCACGTGTCAAAGGAAATTATTAACTATTCAACGTTCAAAATAAAAGATTCTGCACTCAAAATTTAAAATGGGGAAGTTGTTTGATCTTTTTTCTATTGCTTGCTTTTATTTAGGATTACATCCAATGTATATATGACCTAAATCTTTACTTGTAACTATAGCAATTGAAGGAGGGAAGAGAGTGATAGTAAAACCAACTATAATGTCAGGAGCTTAAAACCTGAAGTTACGATTGTTGAGAAGATTTTACTTGAATAGTCTGAGCGTGGAGATATATATGCTGACCCGGAATTTTTTTTTTCAAAGTTAGAGCTTAATTATCTTTTCTTATATATCCTTCCTTTGAAAATTTAATCTCTCTTATGCCTCTCATTTTTATTAATTACAGTTTAATCAGCAGGAATCTTGATAATTATTGAAAACATCAGCAGAAATTTGAGAACTATTTGAAGAAGAACCTTGCCTGTATGTTTTATATATATAGTCAAAATTCAATATTATCCAAAAATATAAAAACAATCAGAAGTTTATATATAAAACCAAGCAACTTTTCATTAACTATCAGGTGTTGGAACTCATGAATATATCGATTATAATTTTTAATTAATTGACCTTTTTATTATTTGTCATACATGTCAATCCATCTATCCCTATGATTGGAAACTATATATGAACATTGTTCATTGGTTAGACTAATATATATTGTCTTGCCATGTTCCTTGTTTTTAATCATTGGGAAAGTTCCAAGCATTCAGGACGACTTATATATATGTCTGCATTGATCGATTACCATTATATCTTTTTGAGGTATGCATATGTATGACACCTTTAATTTGATCCATTAATCATAAGTTTATATATGTATATATATCATATGCTTAAATTGCATGCATGGAAAACATAAAGATGCATCCTTCAACTTGTTTGTTTGGAAATAAAAATTAGTGAGATTTATCTACATTTTGTTTATGTGGCCGTCTGTACATCAAATTAATTATAAACAATATTTTAGTTCAAATAAGAATATTTTTGAGCATATACTAAGAAAAAATTAATATTTTTTTATTTTTTTTATTTTTTGCTCGGTGTATGGGATCATCCATATATCATTATATGGTGCATGCAAGAAATTTCCATGAAGAATTAAGTTGGTTGAGAATATCTTTGACCAAAACAAATAATAAAAAAGATGAAATCATTTAATACTTTGATTTTCTTTATTTAATTTCTTTTCACTATTTAGTAATAAATTTATTTATTCTATTAAATTAGTTAATAGTTTGATTAATAATTAAGTATTCAGTCATGAGTATAAAGTCACTTTAAATAATTAATTTTATATTTATTTCGTGAGTTTTAAAATCAACTAGTGTGACTTAAATTACATTAAAGTTAATTATTTGACTTTTTTAACTTAAAAATAAATTATTAAAAAAAATTAATAGTAAGAATTGAGAAATAAATATAGTGAAAAATAAAATAATGTTAAAAATAATAAGCTTATATTTTAACATGTTTTGAGCACTCCATGGGTTACACAAAAACAACCAAACAGTCACATAATTTATGTCAAAGAATTTTCAGATATTTTTAGTAATAAAACAAACATGCTTAATTAATTCCTCTTAGATAAAAAAAAAACCTTTTAAATAATCATCAAATGCAGAGTTGCATTTTTCTTTTTTTCTTTTTTTTTTTTTTTTATCTACTGCAAAATATGTACCAGTTGACTGTCATATACTAGGGATGAGTTGCCAATTTGGTTGGCCATTTACATAAAATAAATCAATAATTGATATTTATATTGATTTAAGTTTTTAACGAAATCTTAATATATTATATTAAAAAAAATTAACAATAATAAAGGATTTGTAGAATCTGAAGAGAAGCAATGAACTCTCAACACACGATAGGAAGCTAATTAGCTAATTAAATGAGCATGTGATTGCCAAGTTGGTTTTATTGACTTAATCCTAAATAATTATACTAAACTTTGTTAATTACTTTAATAAACATTTGACTTAAAAGAAGTAAATGTTTACTGTTAAGTTCAAAGTCTAAGCAAGAAATTAAAATTCTTTTTAGTTCTTGTATATGTGTTGAACCCATAGAAAGTGGATCAAATACAATTTTTTTTTTTTTTTTTTTTTTGAGAAGAGGATCAAATACAACTTAATTAATTAATTTCACTATAATTCCATGCAATGCACCCTCTAATTTTGACTTTCGATCTCTTTGTACCTATAAATAGGCATATTGTTTCATTTTCTTGTTATTCACTAATCGAAATCAACATTTTTCAGTTTCATACTTTAGAAAGTAATGAAGGTAAGTCACTAACTTTTCATATATATATATATATATTGAAGGACAGCTTGAATTTAATCTCTAATTTGTGATTAATCATAATTAACATGATTTTATGATTTAATGCTACAGAAAAAGATAGTGATCGAGATATCAACTTGCTGCGAGAAATGCAGAGTTAAGGCTATGAAAACAGCTGCGGTAGCAGATGGTGAGTTTCATGATAAAATTTATTAATTTCATATTTTTCATTTTGCAAATAAATTGAAGATAAAGGTTTGAGCGTCAATCTAATTATTACAGGAAATAAAAAATAAAATAAAATGTGATATTTTTCAGGTGTGATTTCGGTGGCATTTGAAGGAAGTGACAGAGAAAAATTGATAGTGATCGGAGAGAGGGTTGATGCAGCCTGCTTGACAAGGGCTCTGCGAAAGAAGGTGAGTTATGCAAATTTAGTATTAGTAGAAGAGGTTAAGCCGCCGGAGGAGAAAAAGCCTGATAAGCCAGAAGAGAAAAATCCTGATAATCCTTGCAATTGTTGTCATGGAAGACCTAATTGTGAATTGGTTAATGTGATTGTTGATCCAAATCCATCTACTTGCACTATCATGTAGATATATATTACCGGCTTTGATTAAATTGAAATGTGTCTTCTTACCATTTCTTGTAATATCTAATTTTTTTCCTTTTAATTATTTTTATTTTCTCACGTCGAATTACTTTTTTAAAAAAAAAACAAATTTCTTTAAATAAAAATAATGATGTGGTTTTTTTTTTTTTTTTACCATTTTTATAGAGCGTAATACTTAGAAATTATATGTAATAGTCCTCCACTTTTTTTTCTTCTTAATTTTATAGAGATGAAGTTTTGTGAACTCTACTCTAGATTTATTTTTTTTTTAATGCATATAAACTTAAGGAGGGCTAAAATCTATATAGATTTCAAATAGCACATGTATTCCTAAAACTTCCCAGCTTAGATGGGGAATTTGTTTGGTTGACTTTGAAATTAGAGAGGAAAAAAAATTGAATGTCTAACTTTTAAAAATTTTGTTTTTAAATAATTAAGAATTGTGTTTAAATTTTATATGGAAATACTTAACCACACCAATATATATATATATATATATATATATATATATATATATATATATATATATATATATATATATATATTATTACAAAAATTGCATTCCATTAGAAATTCTAGAAAGAATCAAACGTAATTGATGGAATTTGAGTGATAAAATTTAAACGTTCCATAGATTTAATAATGTCTCGTGATATATTTAAAAAGAAAAATTTTGATAGCTCTTTTTGAAAATATAAACAAGCATTTATCACTATATAATGAGATGTTGATAGGAAAGAAAATGAAATTCAAATTTTCATTCTCTTTCTATAAATCACGTTTTTCAAAGGTAAAAGGATAATTTAAATTCAGTTAATGATCTGGATTATCATGGATTTGTCAAAAATTTTTATCTGATTGAGAGAAAAAAAAAAAAGGCCAAAATACATAGAATTTATAAATTCCTTGATAGCCTTAATTCCACCATTTTGAAAAGAGACAAATTCCATCTTTGAGGTGCTTTTTCTTAGTTTTGCATTCCATCAACATGAACGGAAACAAAATGTATGAAAACGGTGAGTTTTGACTCGCATTTTGCGGCAGGAAAAGTAAAAGTTGCTCTCAGTTGACCACCAAAAATGCTGCTTAATGCTTTTGCCAGAATTGGGCCAAATCTAGAGAATAAACTAGGAGAAAACAAAAGCAATGCATGGGCTTCGCCTAATGTTCCCTTAAAGCACAACTGGATTGCTACAACAAAGTCCACAATGAATCCACCGACCAGTTGGCAGAAACTGTAGACAAGAATAAGTTGTTTTGATTGCTGTTTTTAATTATTAATTTTTTACATAATTTTTCATAAAACATTAAAAGTTAAATGTTACATGAGTTAACTTTTTATAAAACGTCACTTTTATGTCTAAAAACAACTGCATTCAAAATGATAAAAGACACTTAAAAAGCTATCGTCGAACACAGCCAAAATCCTTTTTTTTTTTTTTTTTTTTTTTTTTTTTTTTTGTCTTTGTTCTAATAAACAAATGTAGTACAGGCAGTAGGAAATGAAATCAAACTTAGAGATTAGGATTTTCGGGGGATGTATGGTTCGCTCTAATTTACAAATCTTTTCAGAAAATGAACCACACTTTCCCATATCAACATCACACATAAATGTATTTATATATATGTATATATATGTATCTGTTTATCCGTTAGTTCCAAATATCAACTTGCTTCTCTTTCTACAACAAAACAAGTTGCAAGATTGGTGTAATCCAATGCACATGCAAAAACCTGTCTGGGCTCCCAGATTTTATTGTGCTATATGTTCAAACGTCTACCCTACATAAATGTACCCAATTCATGTTAAATTAACAATTCATTTATGTGCCCTTTTTTCGTTTGTTGAATTTTCAATTTATGAAATTGCACTTGTAGAACATAAATTATTAAATAAAATAATAACAATTTTAGTAGATATAATTTTATAAATTCAAATATTCAATAATTATAATTTTATAAATCCACATAAAAATTGAAAATGTCAATAGATATTTTTTATAAAATTCAAAGTGTCGATTTATGTGTTAGGCTTCAATTGGGCTCATGGGCCGAATATAGGTAAATACTTAAACTTGATAAGCATTCAAATATATACACACGTGGCTGTTTCTTTGCTGCCCAGTTTTTTTGTCTAAAATAATTAGTTTTATTAATAAAATATTATATGTTTAATCACATCACTCATCAGTAGGGGGTCCGCGGTTCCGGAACCGGAACCGAACCGAAAATTTTCAGTTCCAGTTTCGGTTTGAAACTGAACGGTTCCGATTCCGGTACGGTGTCAAAACCGACGGTTCCAATCAGTTTTCCGACCGATTTTCCGGCAAATCACATAATTTTAAATTTTAAATTTTAAAGACCGGTTTTCAAAATAAATTTGTGAAAGTTATTTGTAAAAAAAATACACCTAAAAAATTAAAAAATGGTTCAATTAAATTTGTTTTTTTAAAGACTTGAACTTAATTATTTTTAAAAAAAAAATTCTTTAACTGAATTTATTTTTTATTTAAAAAAATTTGAACATAATTTGAAAAGGTACTTTTCCAACGACATAGATCATCATATAAAGCGAAGAGCCCCGTATCCTAATAAGGAAGAAAGAAATAGAAATATAATAAAAATAAGATCATATGCAAAAATAAATAACATATTAAATGTTTTAAAGAAATCATATATATATATATATATATAAGAAAAGAAAGTGGAAGACAACGAGTCTTAACCATTTGTGAATGGGTGCAAATAAAAAGCAGGAGGCGCCGCTTGAATTATTGCATTTTGTTCTAGGATTATGCACCACAAAATGAATATTTTTTTTTTTTTTCTCAACATTTTGGCCAATCAGAGCATGGGTCTATTTGAATAAGAAAAATTTGTTAATTGTTTAGTGTATAAAGTTTAATTTTTTTTTTTAAAAAAAAAATTTTTGATTTGGTTGTTCCTAATATATATGCATGAAACATGCAAAATTATTCGAATTATTTTTGTACGTTATCTGTTTGGACCTAGCTCTTCTTACAACATGGGCATCTCCTTAAGAGATTTCCCAAAAAATAAAAAATAAAATAAAATAAAAAAATAAAACTGACAAACTAATGCTAGAACTGCCGGTTCGAACCGGCCGGAGAACCGGCGGTTCCAATCCGGTTCCGACCGGTTTTATGGAACCGTCGGTTTGCGGTTCCACGAATCTAAAACTGGAACCGAACCGAAAATCTCCGGTTTCGGTTACGGTTCGGGACCGGTTCGAACCGACGATTCCGATTCCCGGAATCGTAACATGGCCAACCTTACTCATCAGTGTTTATCTTTTTAATTAATTTTAAGTCATAAAATGATGAATTTTGACTGATATAGAGTATGAATTAATCAAGTATAATAATCATTATATAAATGTTGCAACAACCAAAAATATAAATCATGTCTCAATCATAAACATTTTATATCCTAATTAATTTCTCAGGGTTTATTATAATAATAAGTAAAAAAATTTTAATTACACAAGTTAATGATATTATTATTAATTAGTGGAGAATTAAGTCTGCCATTTTTAATTAATTAGGGTTTATGTGTGACTAAGTCAAAGGCACTATTAGCATGATGAAAAAAGAATTAGTACATAAATAAAATGTGGGGCAAGAAGAAAAATAAATTAAATATATATTTGCTTTCAACTTGATGAAGACAAATAAACTCCTCTAAGAAAAAAAAAGCAGCATAAATAAATAAATAGCTGCTTCATTGTCATCATTGCATATATTAAGGTTTACATATAACTACTGGTCATTGACAATGACTTCATTTTCTAGTATATACTTCATCACAGTCGTGAAATTATTTTTCAATCAATTATTGTGAATTTCTAAAATAATTATTCAATTTCGAGTTAAAATAATTATTTGACTTCGATTAAAATGAATCGGTTCGGTTTGATTTTTTATTAGAAATTGAAAATTGCTCACCCTTACTTTTAGATATAAGATAATCACATTTAGTGGATAATGGATATCTCAAATTTGATTTTTTTTTATTTCATTTCTGTTTATAATAAGATTTTCTTTATCCAGAAAAATCCAACACTCGATTATATGTTTTTTAAAAAAAATCTAAATTCTTTCCATTAAAGATTAATCATAACCGATGAAAAAAAAAATCCAATTTATAGTTTGACCACGTTGAGTATTAAGGGAATGTCTATTAAAGTTTAATGTTTTTAGGAAGTCAAGTTGTGAAGAAACGATTACATGATGTCATTTTGGAATAGCAGACTAAAAAAGTATAAATGGTTTAGACGACGTGTAGTTTTTAGAAGATGAAAATGAGATCATTCAATCTATCGTTTCATAAGAAACACAAGGCTAACGACATGTCTTGATTTTTAGAAGGGTTCTTTTTACTAAATAAGCTCTTAATGTTAGTTTATTGAGTCACCAAACTAAATTGTAAAAATAACACTGTGCACTATGCAACAGGGGTAACTCTTCTCTTGATTCACCAAATTAGTGAAAATAATTATGGTTGAAGGACTTAAACTTGAGATTTCTCATTTCTCACATAAGTGAAAAGACCAATCAGACCATAACCTAATTGACATTAAATTGAAATTAATTTACAAGATATTTTGGGTTCATAATATAAAATAATAAAAGTAACTATGTCCACAATTTTGCACTTGGTATGAAAGTTACATTGTAATCATCTCTAAATGCCATATGATCAACAAAACTCAAAATGATCATCATACGGTAATTTTCGCTTTTTCAATAATTTAATTATCTCTTTGTCTATAATTAATCTTTCAATTAAGGGTTTGTTTGGTTAAAATATCTGGATTAGTTGTTGGAAAGTAACATAGCACCTAAATGATTAAAAGTTAAGGGTTAAAAATCTTATAAATTAATTTTCTAGTCTCACATGTTAAAATTATCATGATTTTGATATAAAGTGTGTCATGTTAGGGAATATTACGTGTGTTTAGTGTTTGTTTCAAAAGAAAAAAAAAACTTAATTTTCTCTATTTCAATTATATTTTTTATAGATATTAAAATTTAAAATATAACTATTATCTATCAAATACCATAATATAATAAATAATCAAGCAAATGCTGACCAATAGTTTAATGCATGAAAAGAGATTGGATTAGTAAAGAGATTGGGTTATTCGAGTCGATCCATGATTTATTAGTTTAATTAGGTAAAAAAAAAATATTGACTCTTTGATCCATTATGAATGCTTTTTTCTTTTTTTGCAAAAAAAGGGATTACGAGGTGTGTTAGTCATTGTCTCCGTCGGCTCGGGCCACTGGTCAGGTATTAACGTTTCGATTTAAGACACCTTCCCCTTTTCATAGGATCATAGCGTTGCTACTCATGATAGCAAGAGCCCAATATGGACATTATGCATACCCTGATCAAGCAGGCGGATTACATAAATCTAATCCAACTCTTATACATCTAATGGATGGAAATATTTAATCTCCGTTAATGGTCTCGTTTACATTATAATTTTGTTTTTTGAGGTGAAAATTATATAAAAAAAAACTTTATTTTATGAGCTAAAACTAAAAGGTTTATCTCCTTTACATTTCACCTTTTCACCTCTTAAAATAAACTCTCATGGAACACCTTGAGGCTGACAATGAAATTTTAGAAAATTTTCATTTAAAAAAGGAAACAGAATGCAACAAATCCAATATAGTATTTTGAAGTTTATAAAGTGGCAAGAGGAGTATTACTGATTTAATCATAAGATTTGACTTAATATCCTAGACAGTAAACTTAAAATTGTTTTTATTGATATGCATAATATTAATTTAATGGCCATAGAAACAAAAAAAAAAAAATCAGTTTTTTCATTGACAATTTTGTATAATTAAAGAAAAATATCTTTCTTTTTTTTTTCTTGAAATAAAGAAAAAATATCTTTCAATAACACATGCTAATGTTGACCATGTTTGCAGATGGTAATTTGGATACACATTCTTCCATTTATAGTGTTGTAATTTTTTTTTTATAACTAACAAGTCGTAGAACGTTTCTTCCGGATCGTACTTGTATTCTTACGGTAAATTGCACTTCTTTGAAATCGTACTTATATTTTTACTTTTATGAAAATTGTACTTGTAACGGGTCGTAGGACGTTTCTTTCGGATCGTACTTATATTTTCACAGTAAACTGCATTTCTTTGGGATGGTACTTATATTCTCATTCTTACAAATATCGTATTTATATTTTCACTTTTACAAAAATTGAGATTGTTTTATTACCTCTAACCCACCTTATTAGTTCCAGTCTTGTAATTTATTATCAAGTTGCATAATTATTTTTTTTGTTGGAGAAATTGGATAATAGTATAAATCAAGCTCTCAACCTAAAAAAACAAAATTTGACAAACATGAATTAAATAAGAGAAAATGGGTTCTTGTCCATGGCCCACAATCTAATTAAATTAAAACTGCTAATGATGATTATTTCATTCAAATGATGAAAAAAAAAATTCTTATCTTATAGTATATTTTATTTTATTTTAAGTGTACATTTGATGTAAATAAAATACACAAAAATTAAATTATATTGTACAACAGTTCTTTTGCTTGCATACACCAAAGCCATACGTCCTTGTTGTGGATCTCACCGTTGGATGTATGTAAAGTCACTATCTACGACATCCAACGGTAGAAATTTAGGGAGGTTTTTAGGTCTTTAAAGAGACAAAAACAAAATTCATTTTTATTCCACTCGGGAGATCCATCTTGCCGACATGTGTATTACAAATTCTAAATTTATCGCATTGGAATTTTTGAAATTAGTTAATAAATAAATAAGAGTAATATTGTTATTTTTAGTATGGGATAGTACTAGTTTAGTAAACAAACAAGGCCATTATTGTAATTGGAGTGGGTCCAAGCCGTTTTAATCAAAGTCGAAAATAAAGGAAAATCTTTAGCCTTTGAAATCTGAAATTCAAAGTCGAAAATGAGGCAATATTTATAGCCTTCTTCTTCTGTAGCTTATAAAGATATCTATAGACTTGGAAATGAGTATATAAAATCCTAAAGCTTAAAATAAAATAGAAAAAAAAAAAAAAAAACTGTATAGTGTTTTTAGTGACTTAGCAACTATTTTTAATCATTGAGAGCTTTTCTTTTTCTTTTCCTTCTAATCATCTGTAAGTGAGTGAATGCCCTTTCTTTACATACAATATATATTATAAATTACTGTTGATACTTCCTAAATTATACTGAAGCAGTTTGTGGTTGTGAAGTGTTTGAAGCATAATTCTGTGAGTATGATATTGAGAGAAAGAAGTTGAAGACTGAAGAGGGTGTTTAGAGATGGTGTTCAAAGATCTTTCCTGGTTCTGCTTCTTCTGATATATACAGCTTTTGTTCCAAAACTGAGACTGAAAAGATTTTAATTGGTATGTGGGATCTGTATTTTTTTTTTTTTTTCAGTCTTTCCTTTTGTGTCTTATCATTTTTTCACATCTGGGTTTTGCAAAAATTTAGTTTTTTCTTGTCAGAAACTCTCTTCAAAGTGTTTTTCTTCGTGTAGATTTCTACCCATGAAATTTTTTCTCTGCAAAGTTGTTGTCTTTATGTGGATTTCTTTTTTTTCATGAGTGTTTTAATATATATATTCTTTTTATTAATGGATTATTTTTAGCGTGAGAAAAATTGGGTTGTGGAGTTTGAAAACAATTTGAACTCTCCTCTATATGATTTCAGATGACCAAAATCAAAGCTTTTTTATTTCTTTTCCCCTGGATTTGTAGGCTGCTTCAAGACACATGTTTTTGTTTGGTAGAGAGAACCCGAAATTTCTTTCTTGTATTTTGCTTTCATTTCTATATTTAAATCATTATGTTTACTGTGATTTTGCATATTTACCTTACCTTCCATTATATTTAACATTGTTTTTGTTTTTCCAGATTTAGTTAAAATATTTCATCTCTGGTTCTGACGATGTTTAGGTTATAACTTTTACATTTCCTCGTATGAAATTACCTTTTACGTTCAAATAGACAAAAATATAGTGCAAAAAGATATAGGCTATGGAAGGAATTGTTTTTTCCTTTTTTGGAATCTTGGGAGATCTCCTTTCATAACCCTCTGACGGAAAAAAAATCAAAAAATAAAAAATGGAAACCCTAATTTTGATTGTTTGAGGATTTGTGTGGCTTTTACTGGATCTGCAACTTGTTATGGCGGTTTAGATTCTGTACTTTTTGACTCTCTCTGCTGAAATACAGAGGGGCAGGAAAATTTTTTTCTTTTAGTACTTTACTACCTAGTATATCTTCTGGTGCATACAATGATTATGAAGTGTAATTTTCTTTTTTCCTTTTTCTTTTTTTAATTTATATATTTTTAATTTTTTCTTTTAATTATATATTTGCAGTGATTACAGACAGTCCTAGTTGCGAGATGGATTTTTCAGATGGTACAAGGATTTTGCACAATAGAATCAGTAAAATGGAACCAGAGAATGTTACTAAGATTATTGGTTATCTTCTTATACATGGAGGTGGTGAACAAGAAATGTTCAATTTGGCTATGAGTCCTGATGTCGTTATTCAAGAAATTATTTATAAAGCTAAAGCTGAACTAAATCAATTTCCCCTCAAAAAGGCAAATTCACCACTCTCACCGTCCTTGAATTCACCTCCTGTTTCAGAACTTCCCTCACAGTATACTCCTTTTTCCCCTGTTTCATCTCGGTCTGCATTTTTGTCCCCAGCAGCTTTTCGCAGCCCTTCTTCGTACTGGGATTCTCCGGCTAAGCATAATTCAGATTTTGTGTCAATGGGATACATGGATTCTGCATCTGAGATCCAAGGCCAAACTCAGTTTTTGAGTTTGGATGACCAAATAGAGCCTGTCAATTTGGGAAATTCTGGTTTTCCAAGTGATTATTTTTACTCCGATGCTGCATTGAGTAATTTAAGTGCTAGGGCAGGACGTCGATATTCAAGCTTGAATGACTTCCCAGTTAAGACTTGTCACTATTTCAACAAGGGTTTTTGTAAGCATGGAAGTAATTGTAGGTACTTTCATGGTCAAGTCTCGGAGAGCTTTCCTCGATCATTTGACTCTATCAACGATGATCAAGTTTTCTCACCGGGTTCACTTGAGAAATTGGAGTTGGAAATCATAGAGCTCTTAAAATCAAGAAAAGGAAATCCTGTTTCAATTGCTTCTCTGCCAATGATATATTACGAGAAGTATGGAAAAGTTCTTCAAGCTGAAGGGTATCTTACAGAGAGTCAGAGACATGGGAAAGCTGGTTATAGTTTGACTAAGCTTCTTGCTAGATTGAAAAACAGTATTCGATTGATTGACAGGTGCATTATGTGAGCTTCTATCGGATTTCCCCCATTTAATTACCTTTCTATATGCTTGTTTTTAACTAGTGTATTTTCTTGCTTTGAGTTGCAGACCTCATGGTCAGCATGCCGTAATTTTAGCAGAAGATGTTCCAAAATACATGGAAAATCGTGGCGATAGAAATGATCCTGGTCCAATTGTTAGCGGTTCACGACAGATATATCTAACATTTCCAGCTGAGAGTACTTTTACTGAAGATGATGTCTCCAACTATTTCAAGTAATTATTTGTTGAGATACTCTTTGCTGGCTTCTTGGCATTTATATTTTCAGTATATATATGTTTCTTATTCTTTTTGGTCTTATATGCAGCACTTTTGGACCAGTTGAGGATGTAAGGATTCCATGCCAACAGAAGAGAATGTTTGGTTTTGTAACATTTGAAAGTGCAGACACTGTGAAGATGATTTTGGCAAAAGGGAATCCTCATTTTGTTTGCGGTGCTCGGGTCCTTGTCAAACCTTACCGAGAAAAATCAAAGCTTGTTGATAGGTAAAATGTCTAAAAATTTGAAATTCATTGGTTTGTCTAGCATCACATGTTTTTATATGATTATAATTCAGTGCCTAAAGCATTGATTCATAAACCTCTTCAGGAAAAAAATTTGCAGCAATTAATTAGTGCAGAAATTATTTTGAACATGAACTTACTTATGAATTATATAAAATTCTCTCTCTCTTTTTTTTTTTTTTTTTTTGTGTATCTCACACTTCAAATTTTGGTGCAGGAAGTATCAGGAGAGAATTGAGCATCCATTGTTTTTCTCTTCTCAGTATCTAGACATGGATGCAGAGCTTCATTCAAGTGAGTTTGGTGTTCCGCAGTTTCCATGAATGAAAAAGAAAAGTTAGGAAGTTTAATGTAACTTAAATTTTAACAGTTTCAAAGAAACCAAAGACATATATTTGGCATTGGTAAATTCAGATGAATTCTACACCGCAAATAGACCATTGTTAGTAATTTTCACATTATTTTACACCATCTAATTATATATTCATAATACTTTTAGTGCCAAGAGGATATGAGACCTCAAGGTTGCTGAGGAAGCAGCTTTTGGAAGAGCAGGAGCAAGCTCTTGAACTTGAGAGGAGGCGGCTTGCAGAGTTGCGAATACCTCCAAAGCCTATGACCAATCAGTCCTATTTTGGCTACTCTATGAATGGGCTAAAATTCTCAGAAGGTTAGTATTAGTATTTTCTTCTCTGTTTTTTGCTGCTACAATGTCCATGCATATGCTTTTAATGTTCATTAGTCATATTATTTCAACTCGCTGCTCTTGCAGATAATTTCAATTTGCCATCCACCGAACGTTTTAGTTACCTGCTCGACGTTCTGAACAGTGGTTCAGCGAGTGATGATAGATTCAGGCATACCGAGACCAATTATGCAGACCAGGACAGGTAAACATCAACTTCTTATAGAATGTTGTGTTCTTGATCTCAAGATTTATGTAGCTGACAAAAGGTTTTCCTTTCTTCTCTTTGTTTTTTCATGGATTGAGCAGTCAAGGACTGAATTTGCCAGAGAGCCCATTTGCGTCTCCAATAGCTAGCGGCATTTCTACAGTCATATAGATTCAGCAGAACAGAAGAATTATAGAGTTACGAGAAACAAAGGCAACAGCAACATCTTTGGTTTGATACATAACAGCTCCTTCTTTTCCTTTTTGAAAATTTTCCCTTCGGTTTTCCCTTAACTTGTTCACGCAAGTACAGAATGGCTTAGCAACTCCTCGCAATCCATCTAACCCGTTTACCGGGTAAAAAGGTAGCAAAGCAGAATATGATACACAGGAGTACATGTAAGAAGAAAGCTACAGTTTTTTCCCCTGTTCTAATGTTACAGAAACAATGCAAGAAGAAGGTTTGGATATTTTACTCTTTAGCGGCGGATGTAATTACTCTTTAGCAGAACCAAGGAATTAGAACATATGTAGTGTTTCAGAGAAGTTAGTGTTTAAAATCTCTGCAACACTCACAAATAGATGAAATAACTTCTACAGAAGGATTAGTAGTTGGCTCATACCAGTTTAGAAAAGGTTGTTCATAGTTTTTATCCCTTTTTTCTTAAATCTCACATGTTGGGCATTCTTTTTGCCCAGCCAGCTACTGTTATTGCCCTTCTTTTGGCTTAAGTACAAAGAATGATATTATCCTCCATTTCTATTAGTTACTGGCTTTTGTCTTTCTTTCTTTTTTCATTTATTTTAGTAGATGTACGTACCAAATTTAGAACCAAGAAAGATTTGTTTTTTCTTTTTTTTTAATATGGAATTAATCGTTAAGGACATCCAGACTATGGGAACCACATATAACCTCACCTTGATGTGTAGTTTTAATTTATTATTTTAGCATATTGGTAGTGGAAAACAGATGCGATTACTGTATTTTTCATGTGAAGACGCTAAGATATGAGCAGCAGTTTCATCGGAACTTTCGTCTTTCAGAAGTAACGATATACCTTAATACCTGAAAATAAAATAAAAGATGGTCCAGAAAACAATGCATATCTTCAACTTTTTGTGATTGGAAACAAGAAACTGAAATTTTGACCATTTCTTTATGGCTAATATTCACTGCATGCCTTGTTCAGATAACAAACAACTCAGATGAGGAAAATAAATTACTCAAATGATACTCACGTTCACAAAGACATTAAATGATACTCTCATGGCCATGGGGGACCGCATTGACGAAGGCAAGTTAGGCAGGCAATATGCTCGTTCTTGACAAGTGACATCCAGATAAGATAAGGGTTTCCAATATAAAATAATATAATACATGTATGATTAGAAAAATATCTAATGTTTAAAGTAGTTATAAAAACCACAGTTCACATAACAAGAGACAAAGTAGTTGTACTACACAAAAGTTAAAACCAAAAACAATCTACATTGTTTCCAGCATGTCTCATTCATTATCTCTATCTGATGAATTATATTATTTGACACCTTTAGATGGGTCCCTCTAACAATATCCCCACTCTTAGCAGACCAATGCTTGATTGAACTACAGTATGCAGCAGTTTATAGTTCCTGCCCCCGCAATTTATGGGAAACACTGTCCTGTCAGAGCAGCTGAGAGTGACCTCTCAACCAATTGCATTACCTGTAAGAGGAAAAATTTTACTTGACAGTGTATTGATATAAATCTTCCTTTAGAAAAATAAATAAAAAGATCAACCATCTTTTAGTTGGTGGAGCATCAAGGTGGTGGAAAACTTCGTAACCTGGCAAAGCTTGCGGTTGCCCAGAAAATGGAGGAAAGAGAAATGTATTGTATATTGTTTCCAACCACTCTTATTACCCCAAACTGTACTAGCCTTTTAATTTACTTTTCATCTTTCCTCCTGCTTTTGGGCATCCAAGAACAAAAAGAAAGACAAGATTATCCATTCACACAATCAGGCAGTATAATAGTAAAATCGAAAAATGGTTTCTAATTCTAACAAGACAAGATTCATAAACATACAAAGAAACTCATAAAACAGCAGAGAAAAAAAGGTTATTTTTGTTAAATTTAAAGAATAACAAATCCATGAATAGGTCAAACATGCATGTTGAAAATGACTTATCTTGCCTGTGGTTTCCATATAGGAGAAACTCAAATAAGTAAATATCATACACCGCTAAGAATCTTCTAAAGTAATAATTTCATAGTAAACAGCCTATTCCTAGTATCTTACACTAACCATTGCTGTTACACATATAATTATACTATCTAAAAGAACGATAAAATAATTTCCAATAAGACAAGCTTTGGCCTTTGGTTGCGTTGGGAATACACAACTCAACTTCAATGTGATTGAGGAAATCCAACAGGACCCACCAGTGAAAAATCATATAGGGACACAGAAAACAGCTGAAGCTGTACTCTACAAAGTGGTGGGTCCTGGAGGAATAAAGCAATACTGCAGCCAAGTGTTGGTAATACGGTATGCCTCTCTGTTTTAGACTTTTTTTAGCTCATAAAAACAAACAACCTTAATGCACAATCATATTTATAGTACAGTGTTTGATTACAGTCAATATTTAAATGAGAAAACTAAATGAATCTACAACTCAATCCGCTATTTATTGGAAGTTTATGCACATCCAGCAACTGGATCAACACACGGTACCATATTGACCTTCTGATACAAGTTCATAAGGGAAAAGCGAAGGAATTCAAACTAAGATAGTCACTGATGTGGAAATAGGGGCAAAAGTTTTAAAAGAATCGGGATAGTACTTGCAAACAAAATTGGTCTTCAACTTCACTAAATTTAAGTGAATATTAAACTCCCTCAACTCATACATCGCAACTTCAAATTGAAATTGAGATAGAGAGATAAACCGAGGTACATCTTGATAGCCAGCTAAAAAAACGCATAGCTTAACACGATATGAACATTGAATTATATATATGTAGAAAATACATTTTTTCAGTGCAAATCAAGGAGAAAAAAAAAAAACTACAACTCAGTGTTTTGCAAGGCAGAGGTCAGAATGGGGTATCTCATCATATATGTGTGGCATAACACATGAAAAAGGGAAAAAAGAAAATGTATAAGAAATATTACAGAAGAAGCATCCTGTATAGAGACATTTTATGTGCCCGGCAATTGTCCTCAATACTTGCAATTTGTATTTTCATGTCAATTTCTCAATATCAATATCATCATTTACTTTCCTGTTCAATATACCAACCTTTTTTTATCAAAATCTTGTTGGTTTCCTTTTCCTACTCAATCACCAGCAGTTTTGAAGATAGTTTCTTTTGGAGTTTACACCTCAAATATGTGCAGAACTAGAGCAGCAGCTGTGCAGATTATTGCAATAACTCCATGAGTCATGAAACCACTTTCACTGTTGCACATAGCAAGATGAGAGTCAGAACCTGCAACTTGAGGTTTGCCATAATTAAGATGTCAGATCTTTACCTGAAAATTTCCTGATCAGTTTCACAAAACAAGCCATATAAGTTGATGAAGCTAGAGGAGAGCCCAGCTGCATTACTTGGGTTAGTGGAATGAACAGATAGGGTTTTATGACAACACCTTATCCTTGTCTATCATATTTCTTGGCAAACTTCTCAAGTAGTAATTGCTGTCGAAATGCCAAATATTTATCTAAACCAGTTCCCCATTGCTGACAAAAGGATTCATCTGTTGGAACAAATGAACTCAGAGGAAATGGCCCTTTTGGAGCTTTCTTTAACGCAACCAAGAACCTATGGCGAGGGCGAATTCTCTGGTCCAAAGACAAGCTCAAGTACGTGGGATATTTGGTCAAGGACTTTACCTCGTTACAAAGTTCATTGATCAAATACATGTACTTTGGCTTCAAATTATCCTCCAGCGACAAAGATAAAACCTAATAACACAACAAAGCATTACTATTGAGAAGATTCAGGACAATAAGCTAAAAAAAAAGAAATAGATAACATGAAAGAAACTCTATTAAATCATGTGGCAATATATTCAGAATCTTGCTTTTACAATTTTCATGTTATATTCTTTTTGTATTTCGTAAAACGCAAAACCTGCTTATATCAAACACAAAAGGGGACTGTCAATTCTCTATAAACATAAAGCACAGCACAATTACAGAAAGCCAAAATAGCCAAACTTACAATAATATATCAGCACAAGAATCCTCAATACTTTACAAAGATGAGAAATGTTCCAACAAGCACAAAAGGGGAAAGAAACTTACTTGTGGGAGGCTAGTCAAGACTTTCAAGATGTCAGAATTACGCATGCCAGTACTCCTAAGAAAATTGATCCTTGGCAGAATTCCATCATCTATGCTGTAATGGAGGAGCTGAGGATGTTTTGTCACCATCTTTAATACACTTTCCCTAGATGCTCCCAATTCCTTTGAAAGAAAAATGCAGCGAGTATTCCATGATATGTCAATACGTTGAACCAGGATTTGAGGGCTTAGCTGCACTACTTTGCCGATATTTTTTTCATCAATTCCAACCTCCTCAACCAAATATCTAATTGTAGGTTTTAAGGAATTCTCAACACTATAAGAAAAGAGAGACGGGGAAACAGCAATTATCTGCCCTAGTTTGGAATGTGGAATACCTAAACCCCTCAAGAAAGCAACATGAGACTTCAAGTTATTCTCCACTGTATATTCTAGAATTTGTGGCTGCCTCAAAAGTATCCTTCTGATGTCACTTTGTTTCACACCAACACTCAGCAGGTACTCCAACCTCTCCTGTGCAGAGCATACACTTACTTGGAGACATGGCATGTGCCTCTCATACATTTGTATAAAGTCTGATTCCTTGAGCCCAAGGGTTGTTAGGTAATCAAAAAGTGGGAACCATCTCTTGTTTAACTCTATTTCTTCAGACACCAGTTCATATTTGTTCTTAGAAGATACTTTGGGCTTCAGCTGCAAGTGAAGAAAACAGGTAAGTTCTTTTGCACTAGTGGCATAGCCTATGTGAAGATCACAAGTTTATCATACCTTTTCTTTGCTGCCCATGTATGAGGAGTCAGCTTCCATTCTTTTGTTTTTAGAAAGATAAACGTTTCCAGCAATTCTCTTCTCCTGAATGCTCCTGCCACTTCTTACAACCAGCTGTCTCTGTACACCTACTAGCACAAATTATTCTTCAGCCATTATCTCCATAAAAAATTGAAAGTTTATTGGAATTTTAGAGCATACTTTCTCCATCATTGATTTTCTTTCGTGAATTAAATCTTTTTCCATCAACTTCATAATCTGCAGGTTCTGCAAATTCATCCTGAAGACATTGCACATGAAATTGTAGAAGTTAAAACAAAGAAAAGCATAATAATATGTCAACCAACACAGAACCCCACAAATAGCTATGCTAGCCTGCCACCCAAAATAAGAAAAGCGAATGGGAGAAAATGGAGAAGGGATAGCACAATATCAATTTGAAAGATGAAAAATAGTGTACATTAGCTATATGAGGTTGATGCAGGGTGGTGGTTACTTGGTAGGCACGTATACATTTGTGCAATAATAATTCAAATTGATCATTACGAGGAAGCGAGCATGGAGTCATCAATGCAAAGTAATGTAAAGAATCAAATTAATTCATTTTTAATATCTTAAACCAGATTCCACAAAGAGGATTATCATATAGTTGATAGTTCTAACACTCACTACAACAAATTAATTCAGACAAACAAATAAATCTATTTGCTTAAGTAAGAATTATGTATGATGAAGAGGAAGCCAATTTCCAAATCAAACCTCTCATTATACAACTTAATATCAGTCAAACTTGACAATTATAAATGAGACAAGGCAACATTTTTAAGCATCCTTGACATCAGTTCTATAGCACATGCAAAAATGATGTAGACATAAAACATGGGATCAATTTTATTAGAAACTTACCATTCGTGATTTCGATTCTCATGCCCAATGATATGAATCTTATGGGGAATCAAAATTGAGCATGAATCATAAAATTCGAGTTGATTTTCATGCTCAATGATATGAATATGATGGGTGAACCGAAATTGAGCATGAGCCATACAATTTGCAATTCGAGTAGTACAATTTGAGTTTATTCTCATGGCCAACGATTCTCATACCCAACAAAATAAGTGTGAAAAGTCAATGTAGTCGAAGAAGAAGAACAAGAGGATATGTTTGTATTAGAAGATGGAAATGATAAAGGCTTGAATTGATGATAAATGAATATCAATTTGGATCAGAAATTTAATGGCTTGATATTTTAGTTTGCTTTTGGTTTAACATTTTAACTTAAATGTTTTATTTTTTGAACTTTGAATCCGAATAAGTCATAGGTTCTCTTTCATCTTTGTATTTAGTACACGATTTGGAATTAAAATTTATATAAATACATGATTTGCAAGTGAAATTTTAGTGATCTTTTTTTTTTTTTTTTTGATAAAATTAATAGGAAATATATCCATAAATGTGTATTAGTATTTTTAAAAGATTTTGAAAAATTATACTATAATCTTATTATCCGATTCGATTCTCAATCCGGAAAATAAGAAGTCCAATTCCCGGTTTCAATCTCGATTTGGCAACTATGCATGGGATAAATCCAAAGTTCACTACAAGATGAGGAAAGTTTCACACTTGAGTGTGAATGTCAAGAAAATCAATTGATTATTGAGGTCCAACGTGTGGATAAATAATACCAGATTATTGATTATTTAATTGTAAACAGAGTCTTCTCAAAAATAAATAATACCAGATTAAAAAACAAATCACAAAAAGGTATTTATTTTCATATTTTTGAAAAGCAGCTTAAATGTATTTCCTTTAAAAAAAAAAAAAATCAATTGCAGTACTTTCTTAAATGTTGGAAAGCTCAAGTGCAGAAAGAGTTAACAACACTCACATCCAACAACGGGTCATTCTTATCGAAGTAATCATCATCATCGTCCTCTTCTTCTTCCTCTTCCTCCTCATCGCTATGACTCAATGTCTGTCCGTACCGTGACTTCCTGTTGAACTTGAGTACCTTAGCGTTAGAGTGTGAAGACAAAACCACAATTCTATCCATTCGGCTTCTCCTTCGCCGAATGTCAACAATCATTTCCCCAACTTGGCTTCGACCAGAGAGAGCACGCAAAAGCAAATGAGGCTTAGAAGGAAATTTAGAGGAAAGAGAAGGATTGAATTGATAGAGAGATGAAACAGCCATGTTCTTTTTCCTATTTCTTGAAACAGAGAAAAAAGAGAATATAATCAAAAACCCTGACAGAAAAGAATATTTCTTTGACTGTTTATCTTCTTCTCCTCCTCTAATCCTCTTGTTGATGGTTTGGGTTGGGGGTTTTGCTTGATTACCAAATAAGAGCCGTTTAGGTCGTTTTGGAGTTAGCCAGCTACCTCGAAAGCGTAAGTTGGTCACACAGCGTCGTTTCATTAACCTTGAAATTGGGCCGACACAATAAATGTGAGCGGGTTGTGTGGGCCGACAGTACAAATTTTCGATTAAAGGGCTTGTTTATGACACGGCGTCGTTTTACTGAGATGACGCATCTAATCCACAAGTGTGGTGTGTGGTTGTGCAGGCTTAGCCCAAATTGGTAGACGTGGCCCAAGAAAATAAACACGATTTTAAGAGATAAAAGATAATAATTGAAAAAAAAAAAAAAAAGAGAGAGAGAGAAAAGCTCTGGTTTCGTTTTACTGTGCAGTGCCATGGAAGCTGCACTCTCTTCTTCCTCTTCTCTTTTACTCACGTCTCCAACGAACTCGAAGTCAAAAAGTCTCCGACACAGGAACACACTCATCACCAAGCATTCAAAATCAATGGCCAATATCCGCCTCATCGTAAATCGAAGATCAACTACGAAGATTGCGGCCATTAACGACGTTTCGGCTGCCGCGGATTTAGGCCAAGTGGAGGTCACCTGGCAAATTGTCGTTGGAGCTACAGGTGTTTTTGAAACTTGAAGATAGAATTGACGTTTAAATATAAATTTGTTCTATTTTCTGTTTTTCATGTTTGAAATTAACGTTTATATATATATATATATATATATATATATATATATATATATATATATATATATAATATGTTCAGCTGGAGTAACACCATTCATTGTAGCTGGGATTGAATTCAGTAAAAGGATAGTAAGTTTGCCAATTTACATTTTCATACATGTTCTACATATTAATTTTATGCTAAATCAAAGATAAAATGTTGATGCCATTGACTAGTTAATTTAGAGATTATATATATAAAAATTTAATGGCAGATAGCCCAAAGAAGATGTGAGGTCTGTGGAGGTTCTGGGCTAGTTGTAAGGGAAAATGACTATTTTCGTTGCCCTGGATGTGGTAAGACTTTGATAGATTTCTCTTAATTAAGCAAGCATTTAAGTTTTTCTGTACATAAGTTTGTGGACCTATTTACTGTTTGGCAGGAGGATTTCTACCATGGCAGTCCTGGAAGAGATTTTTCTCTGGTTGATTTCTTTCCTTCTTTACTATATTTATATGCACTGGTGGATGTATAACTGGATTCAGCTTCATCTGTTTGTCTATATTTCTGGATATTCTACTTGAGTAGTAGAACAGAAGTTAAGTAAAAAAAAAAAAGAAAAGGATAGACATATATATGTAAAGAAAATGAGGAGAGATATATATGTAAAATACGGGTGGATTATTTCTTTCTATATATATCTCTTCTTACATGGGATCCTATTCTATTTATCTATTTGGCTTCTACTGAATTTTAAATAGATTTAATTATTAATTTTTTCGATATAATATAGAATTTAATATAAAAGATAACACATTTTCCGGATAATTTAAATCGAAGCATTTAAATATTCGATTTAGGTTTATATAAAACGACTGATCAATAAAAATACTCTAAAAGCTCTGCTTTTATCACATATTTTATACATCTTCCTAAATAGACATCATATTCATGGAATATGATTCGGTCTCAAAATGTCTTAGGCATGTGAGATTCAAAATCTTGTGCTAAAGAGGGTGGAAGTTTGAATCCTCCTCGAGGTACGCATAATATTGAGAATGCTCATTGGGCAAGCATGAGTGACACTTTAGGCAATATTATTCCACCTAAGCAACAACTCAGCAACAGTGCATACAGACAACAGATTACAGAAATGGAAGTTACAATTCAATCTAAAAATCACAATCAAATACACTTACCAAGTTCTAACACAAACAGAACATAGACATGAAAAATAAATACATGAGCTGTCATTTCTGAAGTTGTAATTATCATTATACAACAATTATCTAATAATATGATAATTATTTTAATTTTTTCCTCTAATCACAACTTTAAAATTTGTCATTGTAATTGCACAATACTCTGCAATTAATTGGAAGCAAATCCTAAAGTGGTTGGTATCTTTAGCTTATTACTGGATCAGGCTAAATCATTAAAAAAAGTTTGAATTTTGACGTTTTTAATAAATTTAGCCAATACTTTTAATTTTGTTAATTACTTTTTTAAATTTATTTTTCCTCATCAATTACGCCATCCGGTCAAAGCCCATTATTTTGTTGCTTATTTAGCTGTTGATTGGTCTCACATCATGTCAGCTCATATCCATATAGTCATTATTTAATTGTTTATCCTTGTTTTTTAAAATCTATAAATTGGAAGATTACATTGTTGAGATAATTTTCTTCATATCTCGTTGCAAGCTTGAAAGAAGTTTGCAAGGTTTAACAATTAACGAACTCTTGATGGACCCTTGGCAAGGACTTTGCACTGTCGGCAACTGTAAGACCCGCCAAGTAGGTTTATTCACTCCAAAGCTGCATTACTTAACCACATTCAATCAACTCTAGACGGAAACAAATTAACAATAAAAAATAAGAATGAGGTATTGATTGATAAATTAAAAATACTGGCTAAATTTAAAAAAAAAAAAAAATCAAAAGTTCAAAGTATTTTTGGTGATTAAGTCCATTATTATTCATTTCAAACATCACCATTTTTTTAATAAGACTTATCTATTCTTCATATATAAATTTATTGTTGTCATTTGTCATTATATCATATTCATTTCAAATATTATGATTTATATTTTTTTCTAAAAGTGAAGGATAATATTTATTTATTTTTTGTGTACGAAGCTATTCATAAACCAAATAAATTTTATTGAACACCAAACAAATAATTAATTGATATTTAAGAAAAAAATTATCATATTTGGATAGTATTTTATCCCTTTCTTTTTCAATCAATCAATATAAATACTCTCATTTAAAATTGAAAAAGTTTATTAGATTAATCTAATATATGAGTGGACCCATACATTAAGACGAAGTAAATATATAACAGAGAAATTAAATATGAATTTTTTAAAAAAAATTATGTTGCATGGTACTCCAATATATCCTTATATCTAACAAAATTATAATTTTTTATTTATAAAAATTAAGAAAATGACTTAATGGCTTTAATTAAAAAAAGATAAAGGTAATTTATGGTCACTTAATTAAAATAAGTGGATATATACGAATGAAAAAAGAAAAATAAAAAACAGTCAAATGGAAGGTAGGGGAATAGAAACGGAAAAGAAAAAGGTAAAAAAGCAAAGTCATATAGGAAAGAAAGGAGATCTCCTTTCCTCAATATTGCACACACCTATTCAACTGTCTTCTCTGTAATTTTTGTCTGAAAGCGCAACTGAACGTACATATGGCAACTCTTCAGAAAGGAGGAATCTGGAAAAGAAGGCCTAGACCATCAAAATTTTCTTATAAGTATGGCAGGTTTTGCATAGTGTTTTCCGTCCATCTGATTGATTATAAGTTAGAATTAGGGTTAGGGTTGGTATAGTGAAAGAGGGATATCAGGCCTACAGCTATGGCCTGTTCAAGAGGTGGAGAAATGATCACTCCACTCTCATGGTCTACTCTTCCAGTAGATCTCTTAACTGATATAGCCAAACACCTCGATACCTATTTTGATGTCCTTCATTTCCGTTCTGTTTGCCATTCATGGCGAACTTCCGTTCCTGCTCCTAAAAAGTCTCCATCTTTGCCTTTGGAGCTTAATTTCCTCACTGACGATCCTTTCCACCCTTTTGCTACTTTTTCTGTCTATCGAAGGACAGTCTTTCGTCTTGAACCTGAAGGCTCTCAACATGGTAATAGCTGGTTGATTAAGGTTCAAGAAGAGAGTGATGCAGGCAAGCTGCTTGTAACAAGTCCTTTCTCAAGATATCCCATTTATAATTTACCTCCCACATTTCCAAGGGAGTTGAACCTGCTCAGTTTCCGTGTCTGGCCTATTGCTAGTACTTTCAGCCTTGAACGACATGATGAGGATGAGGAGCTCGATAGCAACGATGTTACTTATCACCCCATGGAGATCGTTCATGGAGGAGTAGAAGAAAATGATAACGATAGTTTTATTAGCAATGACGGGGTTACCATGTCTAGCAAGGTAACCGTTTCAGCTTCTGAAACGGATTCAAGCCTTGGAGTTTGTGCTCTCATTAGAGGTGAATTTTATTCGATGAAAGTTAATCGTGATCAGGAATGGAACTCAATGGACATTGCTGATACATATAGAGACATAATAAATTACAAAGGAGATATTTATGCCGTGCTTAGAAATGGAACAGGTTCTAGAACCGATGCTAATTCACTCACTACCACTCATCTTATCCTTCCGCCAAGACCCTTTACCGGTGAGAGGTATCTTGTTGAGTCATGTGGAGATCTTTTCTTAGTCTCCAGAGACTATAGTATTTGCGCAAGCAAAGTTTACTATGATGATGATACTAAATGTTATTTCAAGAAGGAAGGTGTTACTGATATTCCATTTAAGTTTGAGGTCTTTAAGCTGAACACTGTTAGCCCAACATCACCGGTGTACCATTGGGACGTGGTGAATGATTTGGGAGACCAAATCTTTTGCTTGAGTAAGGACTGCTCTTTTTCCGTTTCAGCTCAAGATTTTGCTGGAAGCAAAGGGAATTGCATTTACTTTGTTGATGAACTGTATGATGAATTCGATGATGAGGAAGATGTATATGATGATGATTTGGTAGACGATACCAAAATATTTGTGTTCAATTTAGAAGATGGCTACGCTGGACCTCTCGCCTCTTCTCCAGGCTTCCCTAATATATTCTGGCCACCACCATTGTGGTTGAGAACAGATCTGCCTCCACTTGGAAATTGAAGGTAAGATTTTCAATTCATACTTGTGAAATATTTATTTTATTGCTTGCTTAATGATGTTCATGTACTTGCAAAGTTGAAAATATGTTGTGATGTAAACTCAAATAAGTTCAATTGCATAAAAGAAATGAAAATATTTATTTTGGTATGACTAAATAAATTAAGGTAATAGTAGCAAATCTTTAAAAGTGAAGATTCAAAAGTATATATGTGAATTTTTCTTCTTAAAGATTTTGAGTAAATTAATGCCCTTGCTTGGAATCAGGATTAACCTATAGGCAAGCCTTAAAGCTTCAATTAGATCATTTCCTTTAAATAAATGTTATGGGAATTGTAAGTCCATAATGACTGAAAATGTAGATACTGTAAATGTTTTCTCATATATATATATATATATATATAAGCATTCTCATTTAGTAAATCACTTCTAAATTGTCGATACATATATATAATAAGTAAAAGTACACATCCTATTCAGGTTTCTTAATTACCAGATATTTGATCATATTTTCAATGATATCTTATGCATATCATCTGAATTTATAGAGAATATATTGTTATATGGTGGCTGAATATACCTATAGCAAATGCGTTATTATGTTTGTCTATAAATTATCGATATTTAAATATACGTCTGCATGGTGTACACGTTCTCTCACAATCGAATATTATTAGTTATATCATAAAAATTTCATTTAATTTTTCAAGATTCTTTGACATAAGTTTGTTATCTATTACCGTTCTTACTTTTAGTAATATATAAATACTATTTCTTTATATATTAACGTCTACATGGTGAAGACGTGTAATTTAACCATTTTACAGATATCTCAAAGATATTTGTAATTTTAAACTACTTGTTTGATGTAATGAAAGTGTGCTCATTAAAAAATACTAGTAGAGTCAATGTTAATAAATTTAAGAAGCAATGTGTTATATATTGTCAATCCATTATATTAAATACCTCCATTAACTTTTCTATTTTCCATTTTGATATATGAATGTTTCCCTGGCAGGCTTCCTATGCAGTGAGAAAATACTTCCATCTGGAAGGAGGTTTCGAAGTGTTATGATCTCGTCATCCTTGATCAATCTCTGTGCTGTTTCGCAAGATGGGAGGTGCTGCCATTGCTGTTGCTGTTTTAGCTTTAATTTGTGAATGTTAGGGTTGGTTTTCAACCTTACATGGTTGCTTATTTCAAATATGTTTAATTTTAGTTGAAGTACTGTTTGAATCCTTTGGAAACTTTTAATACCTGTACTAGCTTGTTCAAGACAAGTTTTTACTTCTATGCTATATAACTTTAGTTTCTTCTATGCTTGAGTATTTCAACAACTAATTCTTGTTTCTAGTGCTTTGCATATTATAAAACAAATGCATTTTTTTTATAATAGGATAGAAATACCATATGTATGTGATTTTTTTAGTGTAACCAGGAGATTTAATCCCTCTTAAGCCGTAGAGCATAAAGGTTTTTTGTCTTCCTCACTCTCACTCTCACGGGGATTAAGGTCACCAACCATCTCAATCAATATCTTGTTGGTCATGTGTTTATGACTTTAATGCATAGAAATTGCTATTTAAAAAAAAGGGTTTAAGGTTTTCTAATAGATTTTTTCCCTTTATTTTGAATGTACCAAAGATTATTTCTATTGTAACACCTAGGCTCTGAGGAGGTGTGAGCTTAAATTAGCTTAAGCTAGCATGTCAAGCATCTTACATAGAAAATGGAAGTGGTTTATAGAGACTAGCAAGTTACTGAAATCACTTTGTTAACCATTTTAGTTAGCTTAGTTTCAGAGAGGCCCTTAGTTGGATCAAGCTCAAGGGTTGGCGGAATGTAGATTTTGAGTCTGATTCCTTATTTGCTTGTTTAACAATGGTTCCATAATGTATCTTACTTGGGTGTTCTCATTGACGGGTGTAAATCTTTTTTTACGCCATCTTTTTATTTCTGATATAGGTTTTATAAGTAAGTCAGCGAATCAATATGCTCATTTTATATTTCCGACGAAATTAAATTAATCAAACGTTTTCGATTAGCGACCCATAATACACTCAGGGTCGATTTTGATTTGGTTTTGGGCTCTGGAATTGGATTAACCGTTCTAGGGTCGATTATTTGGACCCAGTCTTGGGCCAGGCCCTTTTAGCTCCAATTTCTTTTTCCTCCCTTATTTGGGCAAATTACCCTTTTCATATAGCTGAAAGTCAACCTACCTTTTTGAATTCTATTTTTTATTTCCATGTTTCATCCCTAGTAGATTCTTGTTCTTTTTCCTTTGAAATATTTGATTCTTCACCATTCAAATCAATACTGTTCTGGACCCACATAATTCCTTTTTTTTTTTTTTTCCCTTGAAGCATTCTTTGATCAAAGTCTTTGAAAAATCAAATGAAAGCGCACATTAAATCTTATATAAAAATCAATGAAAACCCTTTTTTATTTATAAACAAATTGGAATTAATATCAAATGCAACAAGATATTAAATTATTATGTTAATATTGATTTTTATTAGTATTTAATATCTTGGTGCTAAAAAATTTATTGGTAATATATATCACAAAAACACAATTAATTCCTAATGCTATATCACTTTTCTTTTTCAAATCATTGTAATTGGTAGTTGAATTTGGCTAGTACAATTATTATTCTTTTATTTTTTATTCATGTCATGTGGTATTATAGATTTGCTTTGACTTTGGATTTAATTGATTAATTAGTGGAACCAATAATAAGATTTTTGCTGTTCTATCAAGGACTTAAAAGTCTTCAAACATCATCATCTTTGAAAAATTTTTATATGAGAGTGTAAAGCATTTCTGATAAAGATGTTATAAGGTCTCTGATTCTCTTTGTTTTTGTCCAGATATTGCAGAAAGGTTTGACTTTCTATGGTGAATGCCATGCTTATATATATATATATATGAAACTGATTTGGATTTACCTCTTTTTTTTCTTGCATTTTGGCTGATCATAGCATTTGGATTTTCAGATGGCAGCAATCTTAGATAGATCAAATGAAAAAAAAATGAAATGATTTTGGAATTCTGATGCAAAATCATTTCAAATTAGAATTCTGAATTTCAATTCTGCGGTTTTTTACAGTTCTAACTTAATTCAAATCATGAGAGAATTAGAATTAAATTTTAATTTTCTTCGGTTCATGCATGTTATTACGCTTCATTTGACATGAGATGACACGGTCTTTTTTATAAAACGTCCAAAGGTGGTGCAATTTTGTTTTCATTAGTTGACTTATTTACGGCTACAACATTCCGAAAAAAGCTCTTGTCAAGAAAAAAAAAAATCAAATATTGCAAATGCATGATCTAATCCTGATGAGAAATTTCTGACTGTATATGCTACATTGGCATTATGTCATAATAAATAGAAATATGTTCATTTTATGTGAAATTGTAATGAATTCATTATCCCCACATCACAAGGGGGCAGGTCGGCAAATCAAGAAAAGCCAATTGGATCTTTGTTTTTTTTTTTTTTTTTCCCAAGTCAATTTAGAATTTTACCACTAACAACTTTATTTATTGATTTAGAATTTTCATTTTGTAATTTTTGGATTGATCTGAATGAATTATAAAATATCATAGTTGGTTGAATTAATGGTTTTCATTCTTGTAATAGCAATAAATAGTTTTATGGAATGAGTCCATTTTGCAATTGTATTTTCAATTCCATTTTCTTGTGAAGGGATCTTATTGGTCAATGAAAAGGAATGCTCTAAATTTAGAATATATGTAGCTAATTTATTGTTATTAATTATTACCAAAAAAAATATTTATTGTTATTAATTAATGCAATAGACGATTTATTTTATTTATAATATACGTTTACCACTTATAAATAAAAATTATTCATCTGTAATTTTTTTTTTTTTTTTTTTTGTGCCATAAGATAAAATGGAATCATAAGATGATAAACTTCAGGATGGAAATAGATAAGCTTGCAAATTTTCAATTATGTGTGCTCAAATTAATTTATATTCCTATTATTCATATATATTTTTAATACCTTTAAATATCAGTTTAACTATTTATGTATTAATAATTTTAATATTTATCTCCATTTAAAATATACGGAGATATAATGGACGTCTAACATAAAAATTAAGAGTGATATAAGATTTTGTTTTTTCATCACACGGTGTGGGAGTATATTCATGCATTTAATAAAAAATTAAAATTGAAAAAAAAAAAAAAAACCAAAATGTACGTACAGAATGGAAAATGTAATGCAGAGGAAGCATGATAAACCGTGTGGGTCCATTTCTGTAGTCATGGGCTCATGACACACGTGGGGGCTGGGACTGCCTTTATTTTTAAAAATAAAAATTTGAACCTTGACCAATATGACCTTTAAATTCCCACCCGTTATTATTAGGGACGGCAACCAGACGGATTAGGACAGAAAATTCTCTCCGTTCTGCAGGTTTCCCTGCAAGAACATATTTCCTTATCCATTGTCAGCTCAAGGAATTGTTGTAATTGCTTTTATTAATTACATTTTCCTCTTTTAATTTTGACTAACAACGGAAACTTTTCCTTTTGGGATTGAAACATCCCGGGAAAACTTGCCGTCGACCGATAAAAATTGACTTGGTATTAATTTAACTACGGAGAGGGCAGATTGAATTTTTTCTGTCTGTCTTTAGGCACAAATTTTAAGTTTGTTACAGAAATCAAGAAAGAAATAGAAAAAAAGTATTTTCAACATCTTAGATCGAACCGTACGAGGAGAAAAATAAAATATTTTGAGATTGAGGCACATTTCATTTGACTATGGTTTGTTGCCCTTTTAACAACCATTGACCTAATTTTATCAGTCATACCAGAAGACAAGCCAAGTCTTTAAATAGTTGCAGAAAATGTCACAACTTGCCATTTAAAATTAATTAAGGGAAAGCAGAAGTACAGGCAGGTGTTAATTCTATTAAATTTATACTGTGATTAGTGATGTAATTGGACCATATAATGCTAATCTAGGGTCTTTTGGTCTTTAACTAAAAAAAGAGGTCACTTTTATTTTATTATGAAAATAGACATGTCACAATTATGGTGGCAGGAATGTGATTTCTGGGCATAATAAGGTCAATGGTAAGAAATAATTGCTATAAAAGTTTAACTGAAAGGGGGCCTTGTACTTGCAGAGGCTTTTTGGCTTGCAAACGATTTTGAAGCCAACGCAGCGCAAGGAATCAAAAAACTGCAATTATAACCAGGTATGTCAAAATGAAAAAAAAAAAAAAAAAATAGAAAGGAATTTATGTTGAAGTTGATATATATGAATCCATGTTGATCAAACTGTTATTTTGATTCTGAATCTTTAATTATGTTGCTAAAGTATGACTCTTTTATGTTTTTATTGCTGCCTATTGTTTTCCATATCTTTTTCTTGTGAAAATTCTACATGGGTAGGTTTACATGGTCAGTTTCTTGCAATTTAGTAGTTTTCAGCTAAAATTGCTGCAAAAAGTTTCTGTTTGTGAGGTAAAGGTATGTTTTGTTGAAGTGGGTTGCTGATGAACATGAGAAAGATATAATCTTTTTCTTCTGTTAAAAGGTGAACTGATGATCACTTGGTTGTAACCTTTTCTTCTCCTCTGTTCTAGGTTTTCTTTTTCTCTTTATGGATAAACCTTTTGTTCTGGTTTTAGATTAATTGATCTTTCTCTCTCTCTCTCTCATATTCAATGAAATCAGTTTGAGGCTTTGCTTACCTAGGGAATTTCCCTAATTACAGTGGAAATAGATTTGCTTTTGTAGATTCTAGGTAAGGGGAAGAATTTGTTGCTGAATGAAGTTCAAATATTTAAATGTTTTAAGTAGATTCTAGAAGGTCCAAAATTCAATAGATTTTACAATGTCCAGCGTTCAATGTTAATGTGGAAAAGCCAATACAACTTAACTCCTTCGGTGACAACGTTATTTCTTGAAAGTGGATTGAAGATTTGGTGATGCAGTTTATTTTCCAATTTTACATGAATCAGTAAGTTAAAATGGTTTCGAACAGCATCATTTTGATTTTAACTTTCAACCTTGGCCTTCCTTAAAGAAACACTTATACTTTTCCGGCAAGATAGCTTCAACCCCCTTCCCTCTCTCTCTATATATATCTGTAAGTATTCAACTCTTATACAAAATGCGACAATTTTGGCGTTCAAATTTGTTTCTCAGCTTATATTGGTAAATCTTAAATGTTATCACTAAATGTAGAGGCAAGAAGCTGAACATGAAGTTTAACAACATTTTCATGCAAATATAAGCTTCTATTAATGTTGTTTAGCTTTTGTCATGAGCAAGTTATGAAGTTTCCTGTGTTTTCAGTATTGCATGTGACATTCATTTGGGATCGGTGGTATCAGATATTTTCGTGGAAAGTATTCCTCTTCATTTCTTTTCTAATGCAGATTGAGCTACTCAAGTATGTAATTTATTATTGCTGTCACTGGACTGAGTAAAATCGAAATTGTTAGCAGTAGAAAAAACTGAAGTGAAACTTGTATCTTGTTTTGTGCAACCATAAGCAAAATCAAAAGAAAACGATCTGCGACAACGGACACGGATTTGTCTAAGTTTACAAGTCTGCAGTTCGCTATTTTAATCTGCACACTATGCATTGAATTTTTCAATTGTGCTTACCCTAATGGTCAAGTTACTCTTCTTTGCAGATTAGATCAATCCTGCACTAAATATTTGCGCCAAGCTGCATTTATTTATCAGGTGGAAAGAGCTGACGGAGCGCTGTGCTTCACTGTAAATGAGGTTTGTAGTTCACAATAACGAAGCAGTCAGTTTAGAGAAAATTTCACCAGAAAGGTTTACCAGCATCGTGTGATCCATTGGTTCTGCATAGTCTATATCAAAAAATTAGCAAACACAAGCATCTCAGAAAAGAACAGTTATGGATGGGTCTCAGAGGTTCTATAACCAATCTGCTCTAGATCGTGGGACCTATTTCTGGCATCCTAAACAGAATATAGGCCACTACCAAATTTCTGATGATGGTAGCCAAGAAATGCACCTTTCATCTGAGATATTCGAACAGCATTGCACCCTGGAATCATCTTCTGGATCTGGTGTTTACCCTGTTCACAGTTCTCCCTCTACTGCTAGTTTCTCCCCAAATGAAAGTGCAATTTCACAACTAAATTCTCAGTCATATCTATTGGATCTGCATGAGTCCTCTGAGAATACAAGTGGTTCTCCAGACAGGTCTTATGTTACCCACAAGCTGAGAGAACTGGAGACAGCAATGATGGGGCCTATAGATGATCTTGACACATATAATATAATGACTCCAACTGGGTCCAACCAAATCACATCTGAGGAAGATAAGTTCAAGTTTTTGGTGGAAATGATGGCCAGAGGAGACTTGAAAGAAACACTCTGTGCTTGTGCTCAAGCTGTTGCAAATAATGATATGCTGACAGTTGAATGGCTAATGGCAGAGTTACGACAGATGGTATCAGTTTCCGGTGAACCTATTCAACGTTTGGGAGCCTACATGCTGGAAGGCCTTGTTGCAAGGTTGTCATCTTCAGGAAGTTCTATCTACAAAGCGTTGAGATGCAAGGAGCCTACAAGTGCTGAGCTCCTCTCTTACATGCATATACTCTATGAAGTCTGCCCATACTTCAAGTTCGGTTATATGTCAGCAAATGGAGCAATTGCTGAAGCAATGAAAACTGAAAGTAGAGTTCATATAATTGATTTTCAAATTTCACAAGGTAGCCAATGGGTCACCTTGATCCAAGCTCTTGCTGCTCGACCTGGAGGGCCACCACACATTCGGCTTACAGGCATTGATGATTCCTCAGCAGCATATGCACGAGGAGGAGGACTTGATATAGTTGGTCAAAGACTATCAAGGCTTGCTGAGTCATGTAAGGTGCCCTTTGAATTCCATGCTGCTGCAGTTTCTGCCTCTGAAATTCAACTTGAGAACCTTCGGATTCAACCCGATGAAGCTATTGCAGTTAATTTTGCCTTAATGCTTCACCACATGCCTGATGAAAGTGTGGGTACTCAAAATCATCGGGACAGGCTATTGAGGTTGGTTAAGAGTTTATCTCCAAAGGTGGTAACTCTTGTTGAGCAAGAATCTAATACTAACACTGCCCCATTCATTCCCCGTTTCAATGAGGTATTAAACTATTATCTGGCTGTCTTCGAATCAATTGATGTTACTCTACCAAGGGAGCACAAGGAACGTATCAATGTCGAGCAGCATTGTCTTGCTCGGGAGATTGTCAACATTGTAGCATGTGAAGGTGCTGAGAGAGTAGAGCGTCATGAACTTCTTGGTAAATGGAAATCACGGTTTGCCATGGCTGGGTTTACACCCTGTCCATTAAGCTCTTATGTGAATGCTACCATCAAGGCTCTACTGGAGAGCTATTCCAAGAATTATACTCTGGAAGAAAGAGATGGATCTCTATATCTTGGCTGGATGAACCGACCTCTGATTGCTTCTTGCGCATGGAGGTGATAACCAGACTGTAATTAGTGGCACATTTGCTTGCTTAGACTGCAATTTGACACAAGATCATGCATGTTGTTGTTTTAGTCAAATATCATAACAATGTTGAGACATTAATGGATTATCTAGCGACATTGGCTCATTTGCAATATAAGGGCTCTCAGTTACAGTGAAACAAATAACATAAATTATATTAGTGTTTAGCTAGTGCGTTTCCCCCTTTAATTAATAGACTTCTTTGATCTTTCTCAAGTGTATCCACTGTACAATTGTTGCAGAGTCAATTTGAAACTTGCCCTTGTTAAGCTAATATTCAATTAATTAATATAAATTTTAATTGATAAATATTAGGAGTCTGCGATTAGGTCTTATGTTAGGAGTCTAGAAGTGGTATTATTTACAAATATAATTTATTCTGCTTTTTCATTGGGATTGGTTTCTTGTTTGTATATCTTTATTCTATATTTTATCAAACTCTCATTTTGTAGCGGCTGCACACCTCCTTATTTGTGTGAGCTACTGAACATTTTAACTATTTGCTGCGATCAAAGATTTTAATCTTTGGACTGCTGGAAACAGAGTTATTTTCTTAGTTTGTGCAAACATTTTTATTTCACTAATTTCTATTACTTTAGATATATCATAGTGCAGGATTATGTGGACAACAGGAACACATTTACTTGTACATCTCAGAATCTCAGGTGAAAACTATCACAAAACAGGGAAGTACAGCACTAGGATTTCTAACGACTAAAGATTCTGACTTTGAAAAATGAGCTTCACTTCCTATACTATCACACTCTTCTTTTACCCCATCAACCCTGTTAAAAACTGTCCCTGCAATAATCCTGCATACTATTACAGCCCTGTCCATTCTCTCCATTGAGAAATCAATTATATTATCACTTAAATCCTCACTATTTGTACTCAATCGAATCCCATTCTTCTTGGTGTACTCTGTCTCAAAATTAGATTGAATCGTTGTGCACACTTGGCAAGTAGGATCTCTACACAGCTCAGAAACCTCTGTTGATTCTTCACTGCAACATGTCATTGTAGTGCCATAAAATCGCAAAAGCTCGTTCCCATCTACCGTGCTTCTTGGATGTGTCTTTTGTTGCATATAAGCACTCTCCTTTACTTTCTCTCTGTATTTCTCAAACCTTTCAAGAATTTCAAATGAGTGTTTCACCTTCAGGACCTTTTTGATCTTCCTTGATGGTTTTGATGGGTTTGTTGATGCTTTTTGGAATATTATCTCAGTGATGTTTCTTGCTGGGTCTCCAATTTTTATCTCTGTTTCAAAATGCAAGGACTGTATAGTTAGGAACTCTAGGATACCATATTCAAGCTTCTCATTGCTTTGACATAATTATTATTATATTTATTTCTGTTCTTTAAAAATTGTTTTCCTCTATTTCAATATTGCAGTGATATTCACATACCAACAGATATCAAAGGGGACCATTTTATGAGCCTTAAAAGCTGCTAGCAAACAAATAATTATCTTTCCGTTCTCTCTTTTTCCAATTTAAGGGGTCCTGTAATCATTTGATATGTCTTCCTGCCTTTTGTTTGCTAGTTTACCTTTTGTTTGTTAATTTGCTAGTTTACCTCAAAAATATTTTATTTTTTTTATATTTGGGGTGCTTAAGATAATTAATAGCAGTCAATATTATTATCATCCGTCGTTGCCACCACCCCAACAGTCACAACAACCAACATAATTTATTATTTTTATGGATTTTTCTCGCATTTAAAGATTAAAGCAGAAAACTTCTTTAATTTTAAATATTTTATATTCTTGTAAACTAAAAATTGTAATATTGTTTAACCAATTTTCAATTTGAAAATAAACAATAGAAAATAAGTTATTCAGAACATATATTTCAATTAGTTATATTTCAAAAATAAATGGAGCATAAAATTCACTAATTTTATTGCTTATATGCTACAACAATATCAAACAGGAAATGCAAAGGTAAAGAACAAAAGCTGTTGAGAAAACAAGTCACTGAAAAATCAAAAATGTAAACTTTTAAAGTTGAATTTCACGTAAGAATTTTAATAATAAAAGTTATCTAAAAAATTTATTTCTGAAAAAGCAGTTTTAATCTCAATACCAAACAAAAAAAAAAAAAAAAAAAAAAAGCTTACAACATGATAGGATTGAACACTTACCAGAATACCTAGTTCTTGTGCTGAATCCCTTGATAACTTCTCCAACTGATTTTGGGGTTCGACGAATGAGCTGTTTATCTAAATTTTCTTTCTGAGAATTGTTCTTCTTCTTCCCGCTGCATTTTTCCGGTAGGATAACCACATTACTCATCCTGCTCGCACAATTGACATTCTCCTTCAAGGACATCCAGAAAGTCTGCATCTTTTCTGGCGTGCTATTTGGATAAAAGAAGGGGATTTTGAAATAAAAGTACAGTTCCGGTGGAGATTTGGGCCATAACGTGGCTGCACAATTTCACAGCTGAAGCTAAAGCAAAGACAAAAGTTGTGAATTTAAGGAGTTTTGTATGCTTTATACAGAGCATTTATAATGTCAGCCCCACCCAGAAACACCATAATCAACCAAAACAGGAAAAAACAGTATTATGATGTAACAGTAATAAACTAGTAAAGAAAGAGACAACCTGAGTGCCCTGTTCGGTACTTGGTAGTTAAATTCGGTTTGGCTTGGCCTCACAGTACTTTTATGATGACATGTGAATGGAGGCCTCTTTTTTTTTTTTTTTTTTTTTTTTGTTATAATGGAAAATTGTAAATAATCTTTCAAATGCAAAAAGAAAGTGTTCTACAGTGTTCTCTTTATCAACAGACGGTTATCTGAATAGGTTTGGATTTTAACTTTTATGTATAAAATTAAAAAAAATACATATAAATAATCAAGTATTTCAAATAAATTAGCTAATTAAATAAATAAAATATTTGAACTCTTAAATCTGGATTTATATAAAATGGTGTTCCTATAAAAATATTAAAATATATACAGATGTGGTGTTTTCATAACATTTCAAAGGCATTTTTGTTAAGATGTAACAAATGTATAATGACTGTAACAAAATTGAACCTTCGATTAATAAATGTGCAATAATATAAAATTAAGGGCGCAATTAGTAATTTACCCAATAAATAAAATATTCAAAGTTCATTTCAAGGACACCCAAAGGTCTAAAGTAAACCCACAATGAATCCCATTTCAAGCACTAATTTTACAATAGTGTTTTCTTATAGAAGAAAATAATACCTGTGTTACTTTTTCATATTTTTACAAAGCAGCTTTGTACTCAGCAAAGTCGATAATACAACAGTTGGCGACAGGTGCATTTCCAACAAGTTAATATCAAACATCATCTCCAAGATGGTGAGAACAATTCATATCTCCAGATTTCAGATTCTAGCCCTTTTTGTCATTGACCAGCTGAAATGGAAGCAGGAAAAAAAAGAAAAATCTCCACGAGGATTTTATTTCTGTTGACTTCATTTCGAAGAAATTTACGGACCCGTTAATAATCTTCCCATGTTCTGCGGGTATGGGTAAGAAGAATGGGTTATAGGTGGAATTTCGACGCTTCGACCTTCACTTGGATTTTGTCTAGATCCATACTGATTCATGCCACCATTTAAAACACCGTAGTAAGGCGGAATTGGATTTCTTGAAACTATTCTGAAACTGGAACCGCTAGTTTGGTTTTGACTCTGAGTAAACTCTGAATGTAGGGCTTGTTGCTGGTCATTGGATCTATTTTCAGCAGATGCACTTATCCCAACTCCGAGATCAAGGCTAATTGTCTCACTTTCATCTGATCTAATCCTCAATGGTCCGTTCATGGCTGTTGGTCCTGCTGTGTCATGACTGCTAGTCCGTGCTGTAGGAACATCATGATTGTGTTTCCCTTCATATGTGGTTATAACTGCTTTTGGATCATGTGATGCCCTCTCCACATGTTTCCTAACCGGGCATCCAGCATTTGTGCACTTGTAGTAACTCCTGCAAAATGAATAAAAATGGTAAGAAACCAGTGGGTACCTTCAAGAGAGGAACGGGAAAAGGTATAGGCACACATGTAGCATAAAAGGGTTGTCTCGTGCAGATTTCGACTATTGCTCTACTTCGTCGAAAAGGGTAGAAATCTCTAGTTACTGATATTTTGGATTACAAAAGTAATTCCTAGACCTTCCGAAAGGATATGAATGGAATTATCATGTAGTACTAGTCCATAAAATGTCTAATATTGAATAAATTTTGATCCAGTGCTTAGTTTAACAAGTAGTTCTATTCATCTTTAAGTACGTTTAGAATCATAAACAGGCGCAAGTAACAGTGTAATTGAAGAATTATTACCAATCAAGAAATCAATTTCGATCACATTTTAGCCACACATTGACACGAGGAGGAAGTACACACATATGTTCAATGTTTCTAGCATACTTCTGGTAATGCTTGATAGAAAGATACAAAAACAGCAGCAACAACAAATGTATATATACATACCAATTGCAAGTTGTAGTTGTATAAATATTGCATGTCAACCACTAGAGATTCACTATTTGGTTCCTTCAGAATGCTTCAGTAATAACGTAAATTATAAGAAAAATTAACAAGAAAATTCTTCTATTCCGATCCCAGTTATGTTTTGGTGCTTATTTTCAAAAAATTGTATGCCTGACAACGTGATGTTTAATATATGGCACGCTTTATATTTCCTAAAATAAAATATGTCGTCAAACTTGTAAATACTAAAAAGATCCCATGGAAAATTTGAGAACTAAATTACCATTTGGGTTGCGTTCAACCAAATGGTTGCAACTTGCACCCACAGAAATTCCCACACCAAAACATAAAATGCAAAAGCAATATTCAACTTTCCTAGTTAACTTTTTGCCTGGAGACTCAAGCAAATGTGCCTGAATAAATAGAAACATAACTGTATTCATTGGTATATTGCAGCACAAAAATAGGTAGCAAACAGATTATAGCACCCTCAAGAGTTACATAAGGACATTAAGAAAAGATGCACAAGCAGATAAGTTAATTAGAGAGCACTGCGGCTGGCTGTCTGCTTATTCTTCATCGGGCATCATTTCTCAACATTTACACCTTAGGATTATCTTTAACAAATATGAATCAATAACTACTTTATAAATCATGGTGATTTCACAATACTAGATTCCTAATACTAAGCATGAAAATTTATGAATCATGCGCATGTGCAAAAGTATAAGGTCATTTCATAACTCGATTCACTGTCAACATGGAGAGAAGAATATGCATATTTGCCAAAAGTTTGCAAATTTATTGAAAAAAAAAATGCTTCAATAACAGGAGGGAAGAACAGCAAGAGAATCTATAACTATTTAACTCTTATCATCAACACTGAAAACAACAAAATATACCTTGGATTAGGATTGCCTCTCACTACTTTCTGCCCATACTTGCGCCACCGGTACCCATCATCCAGTATATCAACCTCACTCAGAGTTTGAACAACAACGCGTGGTTCCCGGATGGGCTTAACCACTGGAGTAACATCAAAACACCCAGTATCCATTTTCCTGCTTGATGGAATTACATGATTTAGTGGTTAGTGCATGCATTTACCACTCAGTAATAAGTTAGAACTGTTAACTCAGTACCTCCTTTTTGAGAAGGGATCATCATCATCCTCAGCACCTTCTATGCTATCATCATTTGCTGTAACAGGAGACTGTTCAGGGGTACCATTGGGCTCCATGGTATGAGACACTTGGCCATATGCACTAGATGACTTGTCTATAATGCGAACAGTAAAACACAAAGGAAGGAAGCAAATCAGCTAATAAAATCTAAAGAAGGAACAAAATAAAAGAGATAGAATTTTGGCTTACCATCTCGGCCAGGTAAAGAAGAACTTTTGTCGGATCTATCTTCTTGCATGGACAAAACAGCCCCAGCAGTATATCGGCGGCTGGGTTGGGGTTTAGGATGATCATGTGTACCCTTATAGATGATCTCTGTTATCTGCCCATCATGTGAGCGCTCAAATAACTTTTTCACCTCACAGTTAGGATGTGTACATTTGTAGTAGCTGCGTGGGAATTCACTTCCTTTAACATGTTTCTGTCCATATTTTCTCCAGTTATATCCATCATCAGATGACACTGAAAGGACACTTCCTCCTTTATGATCAGATTGCGAAGCCTGAAGCCCATTGTTGGAGGGCCCTATCTGGTTTAATTCATCTGAGTCAGCTTCAGTGGGCGTACTAGCCCCAGAAGTAACAATGGGAAGTGAAGCCGATAGACTCAACTCATTTGAGGGGACAGCAAATTCATTTTTCACCTTAGGTGATGCAAGTGATTGGGACTGGCACGGCCCTTGGGCGTGAACGGATTGTTCAATTCTCTGGTGACTCATATCTGCGGAAACCTTGAAAATAAATGAAACAAATTAGAAAAAAAATACCTTCCAATCAGCAAGACATACTTCCAGACAGACAATAAACCCAAATGAAAAAATACTATAGCACATACCAAGTTTGATCTAGCATGGGGCCTAAACTCAAAGCGGCTGGATGTCCTTTCTCCAAAGACGTTTGAGGGAATGGTAGTTGCTGAATATGAAGTGGAGACGAGAAAGCCATGCCCTGTTTGAGGCTTAGTAAAGGAACCAGTAGTTGGGGAAGGCTCTGCCTGCAAGATCAAGAAAGTATTATGAATTTACTCTTTTGCAGCTTTTTCAATAACTCATAAGTGAAACATAAAAAAATATCTCAAATATCAAGCGATAGAAAACAAAACTAAAAGTGAATAGCAAATGATAAAAGTATTAGCTTAATCAATAGCTTCTAATTCCTTCATTGATGAATCAATAACTCCAACATTACTTCACACCATTATCCCCATAATTTTCCCCTTAGAAAGCATCCATAGAGATTTAGACAAAGATAGTATCAATAAATAGAAAAGATCAGCACATCTAATCGTGTGAGCTGATTCTCACTGCTAAAATTTGAAAGGAATAAAAATAACATAATAAACTTATAAAGGTGAGTGAAAGCAAGAGAAATACCTTCAATCTACAAAAAATATGAGCGCTTGGACTGTTAAAGCTAAAATCATTCTTGACCACGTGTATCTTTTTCTTTATGATTTTCAGCTCTACTCTACATTGGGGTCATAGGCTCTATTCATAAGCTATTAGCCATTAAGCTCATTATCACCATAGAAAATTGAAATTATTCTCACTCCAGCACTCCCTTGACTCACATATGCTTTATAGTTCACTATTCCTATTTATATATGGGATACATTCAATAATTATCAGCCTCTCCATCACAGCATTTATTCCATATTCTAAGAATACAATAGTAAAGTATATTTTATGCAGCTGACGACGCCGTTAAAACGTTGGAAACAAAATGCACAACCAAAAGGGCAAGATTCATTATGTGAAAAAACAACACTGGCATTAACAAAGAGCTCTCATACTGCTTCCAAAAGACATATTCTCCAAAAAAATTCCAATAGAACAATCTAAGTGGACACAACACCTATATATTGTTTTAAATCATCAAGCATCAGAATCTAACTTCAGTTTCCAATATGAGAATTATATATAAATATAAAGTAATAGTAATATTAATAATAGACGAAACCAAATAAAACAAACAAACGAACCGGAATTTCGAATTTCAAGATATTACGGTGGAACAAAGAGCATCTCATTAGCTCAAACTTTAAGTCAAAATCACATCACGAATTAAATTTAAGTCCCATCCAATTGCCCACTTAAAATTTACAATAACTTCTAGAACTCGACATGACGAACCTGCAACTCTACCGTTCTTTCATAACTGTAAAATAGTTAAAGCATAATTTAAAAAAAAAAAAATCGACATTTAAAAGAATAAAGATTCTCGTAAACGCTTCACTTACCAGAAGCTTTTCCAAAAAAGAAAGACAGGAAAACGAAATTTAAGTCCCCGTTTGGTTGCATGAAGAACTATATTCTAAACAAATACTAAAATTAGCAGTTCCTCTACTTCGCTCTACTTCTATTAGCTGCCAAACAGATCTTCACGTTCATAACAAGTCAATTTCAGTTTCAATTTTCACTTTATGCAAGTAAACTAATCTAAACAGCAATTTTTATTTACCATTTCCTTAATTTTCTAAGCAACCAAACAGAAACCAAAAAACTCGATCCAAACTACTACTAACCTTAACATTAGAGAGCAAAACCGGAGACTCAAGGAACGAGGTAGGACTTAAACCAGGAGGAATCGTGATGCACGGGGACCTAGAGATCGGGAGCTTCGCCGGCGACATCAGCTTGTAGCGGGCACCAACGGAGCCAGCAGCACCACCGTTGTCGGACTCAGAACGGGTCGGATCGCCCGAATCCGAGACATCATCGGAGGGTCCGCTAAGTCGAAGGCCAGGCTCAGAGTTACTATTGTCCATTACAGGAAGAGGGAGAGACCGAGAAAGAAGAAGAGAGTGTGAATTCGAATGGAGAGTCAAAGAGAGGAGAAATGGATTGCTAAAAAGGGAATACGAAGAGGGTAATTTGGTAAATTTGGAAGAAAGAAAGTATTTTTGTGTGAGGTTTTTTGTTTTGGGACTCTATTGTGTGTATGTGTGTAGAGGAAGGGAAGGTTTTGTGTGTCAGGAGAGGAGAGAGAAGGACGTAGTTGACTTGTTACGTTGGATCTGGAGGTCTGTCATTGGGCTGTCATTTTAATTTGGTGTTGCTTGTGGTGGTTAAAACGTGTTTCATGCTACCCAATTTTATTTATTTCTTTCTTTTTTTACCATGTTAATTTTTTTTTATTACTTTGGTTAAAATTTAATATATTTTTTTTAAAATTTAAAAGATGAAATTTTTTATGGGTCAAAAGATGAAATTTAAACATTATATAAATTTGTCAAATTCCTTTGTATTTTAAAATTTATAAAATTAATAAATTTCCTCAATTTTTATAAAAAAAAGAATATCTCGTAATCACTTGTTTTGCTTCAAAATTATGGTTTAAATATATGAATTTATAAATTCTATATTTTAATTAAGGATAGAATGAATATATCATTGATTTCATGAATTTTTTAAAATTTATGTATTTGATAGTCATTAATTTCAAATGACCACGTTTACTCTGTAATTGTCTTTAGTTTGCAACACTAAATTTACAATAAATAATTATTTATTTTTCCTCAGGAGACTTTATATAATTATTACTATAATACTTGTCACACCTGAGAAAATAATTTGTTCCAAAATACTTATCATATTTGTGGTTTTAAAAAGTAATAAAATTTTTTTTCTATGTTTAACTTTTGTATATTACAATAATTATTACTTTAATTTAATATTTTTCTTATAGTATTAAATTAAGGATAAAATAATCAATTTATTTAATAATTTATTGTAATTTAGACAAATTTTTTTAAAAGACATGAAATTCCAAGATAATAATTAAGAGATAATATCCACTATAATAGCACCAAAATAATATTCCAATTCAAAACACTATTATAGTTGTAGAGTTCATCACATTTGTCGGAATCCAACTTTCAATTTTGGATTTCATTATAAAATCTAAATTAAAATGCACTAGCATTGAAAAAAAAATATATATATATAAAGTATTATTTATATTCCAATTAGATATAAAATTTTTTGTCAATGGAATAATAAGCTGCACTATCAAACTTCACTGGTGTCTTTTAATTTTTTTAAAAAAAATTTATTCTTGTCTGTTGATAATTTCATTGAAATAAATATTAATTATTTAGAAAACTAATAAAATAGTCAATTACTTTTTTATACATATAATTGAGATTATTTTCTTAATTTGTGTGTAAATTGCGAAGTATCTTTTAATAAAATAAAAAGAATATTTATCGATATAATTACTTATTTTTATGTTATTGCAATTGTTTAGTTTATAATTTAAAAAATATTACTAATACGCTAATATTTAATTTGTAACTAAAAAAATTATATAATTTGTATCTCTTGTTATTACTAGTAAATTTCATTTTCTATTGTTTATTAGTACTTAGTATCATCCACAACCCCAATTACATTTACGGCTACATCATCCTTGTTATTTCCACTAATCATCATTAACAATTCTTATCAACATTACTATAATATATTTATATTAATTGTTTTTATTTCGAAATTCTGTAATTCAACTTAGGATTAAGGTGGTAATGAAAATAAATATCTAAATTTAAAAAATTTATTTCAAATAAATATCATGTCAATATAAATTGAAGTTATTCAAATATCAAAAAAAAAAAAAAAAAAAAAAAAGGATTCCTTCATCCTTATCAACCAAACCAATATTTGAAATTTTATTTAAAGAATGCATTTCTATTTCCAAAAGCAACATAATATCCATAAAAATTATTTCTATTTTCACGTGAATGCAAGTGGGAATTGTGATTATTTTTATCTAATAGCATATAATATTAATTATTTGATTAAGAAAATATGACAAACAATTTGTGCTAAACACCTAAAACAGTCCTAATTGGACTATCACAATTATTTGATAATCATAATTAAGAAATGCATTAAATGGATTTAAGACTGACTTCATAAAAATTAAAAAAAAAAAAACAAAGGAAAGTAAAATAATTTTACAAGTTGAAAATTGTGAGGCTAAAAATGAATGCTGTTTCTAAGTAATGTACCAACTAGACAACTAAATTAGGTTTGTCAAGTGATAAGAGTATTGTAATCTACTACTTATAAACAACTTGCTTATCACTCGATGGATAGGGTACTTTATAAAAAATGACTTGTTACATTGAATTTAGATATATTTGTGTCAATTGACTCAAATGACGGATCTTTTTCCGCTCAGATTGGGATAAAATTTAGATAAAATTCTTCAAAAATGATCACTCTAAATAATAATTTTAAAAATTTGAAATAAATAAATATATATATATATATATATAAGCAAATTTTTTTTTTTAATTAAGTAGATCGACGTGGTCTCTCAATTTCTAATAATTCGGATGAGTTTTGTCAATATCTAATTATCTATATATTCACAATAGAAATTTTTTTGTTTGCATATATAATTTCATGCTGAAATTAGAGTGATATTTAAATAAAGTCCTCTCAATAGTGATCGACTTTAAAATTCAAAACTTAAAATATGTTCATAGATGGAATTTAAGATATATCCTTTTGGGATATAACAATTAAAAATTTCACCCAATTTAGGTCATATATGGTAAGTAAGACATATAATCTTAACCCTTAAGATGAGTATTCTCAAGCTAATTATCACCAAACTAAAAAAGCATATTAGAAATAAATAAAAATATCTCTAAAACAAAGAATCAAGTTAAGTCTAAATCTCTAATTTTCTACATTATCATTGAATTAATTAATATTAACGCAATTGGCATAATTATTTATAATTTCTATCAACAACAACATTATTGATTAGATGTAGAAAGTAGAAAGCATGAAAATGATTTTTGAACTAGAATATCATCTATTACCACATAATGAGATTCTACTATAAAGTACAATAATCTTGGAAAGAAACCCTACCTCTTGAAAATGGACATTTTTCCCAAAATGGGTATTGTAACACAAAACCCTCTTTAAGTTTTTACTGGCATCTTGAAGAACACAACAGGAGTTTGTCAAACATCTATCTAAATCGTGATTTAAATATATAATTAGTGAATTGATATATGGATTAGAGTTTAAACCCTTTACGCTTAGGTTGACATTGCAACTTGGGTGAAAGCACTATAACCACTCCATATATAACTATGGAGGAGGATTGGCCAATTGAGAGGTGAGCAGGTTAAATCACAATTTTTACCCTTTTAAAATCTTTTGGCTTCTGAGTTGAAATCACAACCTCAAGACTGCCAATCCTTAAGGCTTAGGGTTCAAACTTCAAAGAAGCTAAATATCTACTATCCATTTGGAAGAAAATGTTTGATATATATTATCAAATTCAAAGAGGAAATCCAACTATTAACCAAGCTAACTCTTCAAAAATTAGTGTTTATAAAACAAGATTTTTAACTAAATTATCCCTAAAAGCTTAAATTTCTTATTCCTAAGTAGGCATGATAATGGTTTGAACTAGAATTAAACTGAAACCAAATTAGTCGAAATCAAAATTGAAACCAAATTGTGGTTAATAGTTCTTAGTTTCCAATCAAAACAAAAAATGTGTATGTGATTTAGTTCTAGTTCCTCTGGTTTAGGAAACCAAAACCCATAGCTTGAAATTGGTGGTTTTGATTTCAAACCATAAAAAAATTGTGAAATCACAAACTATACAAAAACCTCCAATACGTTTTTTATTTATTATAATTTAATACTAAACCATTTTTCTTTTTTCGGCTCTAAAACTACTACTTAATGTTATTATTGTTTATTGTTTATTCATGCCATAAAAAATTTAAAAAAATCTAAAGAATAAAGTTATTTGGTTTATAAGAATTGAAGCAAAACGGATATTTTCAAAATGCCCAAGAGTGAATTAGTTCTCATTCTAAAACCATGTTTATACCTATTTGGGGGACTTGTTTGTTACCATATACTAAAACCTAATATGGGGTATTTCACCAAAAAACTTGATAAATTTGGTTTTTGAGCATAAATAAAATAAGGCAAAAAAATATTTGCAAAAATTGTGAAATGTGAGGACAAGAAGTTAATAAATGTGAACATTACAAAAGAGTTATTGGCTAAAGCTGCCTTATCCCATGCCCATAGTCTTATTAAGAAGCATGCAATAAGAATCTCATGCTGCCTTGTTTGTCGACAGAATTTAATGTCAACACAAATGGATTCACAGATAGATAGCATTGGCAACACGCTTATAAACGAGCGACAGACAGAATGGTACAAGTTTATTTAATGTCAAACGGAAGGAGGAATAGACAGACTCGCTCTACTATTTAAAATTATGTAAGCAGTGTGATAAATATGCCCAAACAGAAACAACCATCACATTCAAACAATCGAAGTACCGTTTCTTCCGCCACCATATTTTACCGCAAATTTCTAAGGAGAGCTGTGGTAATATGAATGAATATTGTATTTACATTTACAAACTTATGCAAATACATTTCCAGTTTCAACATATTGATGATACATCTCTGTAAGGTAATCGCAATATATAAAAATTGAAACTAAAAGTCACATCACATGTTAGCAAGAAAATGTATGATGCAAGGATGTAAGGATGATAACACAATTGACAAAAAAGTGTGTGTGTGTATATATATAAGGCTTTTCCGAGAAATCCAGACTTGCATAAGGAAAAGCAAACGTTTTATAACAGAAATGCAAAAGAAACGTGAAAAGGAAACTAAACTGCATAAAAATTTTAGTTGGTTTGCAATGCACTTAAACGCTTCCCTAAAATATTTTCAAAGAGTACAAGGCCAATATCCCTCCGGATCAAAAATTGCCTCCTAACACTACTTTTAATCGTAAAAAAATTCTCTTTCCAGGGAAGGCTGTTGGCATCCAGTATGGTGTTTGAATGCACAACATACTCATTCAGAAAATGGCCAAGAATTGCCATTTGCACTCTATTGAATTCCTGAAAACAACGCATATAAAACCCCGAAAATGACAAAGGCATAAAGAATCAACTCGTCTTTCGGAAGTATGTGTTCAACACGATACCAAAAAAGCAAAATGAAAGAAATCTCTATGCAGTATGACCTTTCAAAGACCTTTTGAACCAAAAGAAAACACATGTAAATATATGACATAAAACAATAATAATTACCTAAACATTGTGAGTGTTGTTTAAACACTAAAACGTGTGCCAACACCCGCAAATCCAGCTAAACAAATTCAGTTGCTATACGACATAAGTGCTGATATATATATATATATATATATATATATATATATATATATATATATATAAAGCAAAGCTTGCTTTCTTTCCACCAGCACTCCAAAGTTAACCAAAACCTAATCTACCATCCAAAGTCGTACTATCACTGTCAGATCCCAAAAAATTACTGGGAATAGTAAGCTGAATGGTATTGAGGTGGCAAACCATATCCACCATAAGCAGCTGGTCTATCATAATAACCAGATGACATATATGGATCCAGAGGGTATGGATGACCCGTAGCGGGGTTTGGGTTGCCAGCCAAGCCCATAGCAGCTCCTGGCAAGCCAAAGGGACCCGCAGGTGGACCTGCATAAGAGGCAACATGAGGAGTGGAACCCACTAGCCCATAAGGGCCAGCTGCTGGCAACAAACCTGCAGGAGGAAAATGAGATTGTTGAAATGGAGGAACAGTTGAATTAGAACCAGCAATATTGATAGGAACAGCAGGACCAGTGAACACAGATGTACGAGGACGCTTGTTTCCATTTAGCAGTTGCTTCTTTGCTTGCTGTTTCTTTGATTGCAGCTGTTGTATCTGTTTCTTTGGCTGCTGCTGAGGCTTATTATCAGGAGATGGAACAGGCATTTTCTTGCCTGCCTTCTGCTTCTCTAGCGTCTCAATACGCTTTTCAAGTTCCGGGCGTGGGTACTCAGATTCAAGCTTGTATTCATCAACAACTTTGAGTACTGATTTCAAAGCATTAACTTCTCTGGATCTGGCCTCATTCTGTTTCAAAGTATAGTCATATGCAGGAGCAACTACATGACTTCAAGACTACAAGCTATCGTGGAAAACAAAAGGTTGCAGAATTACCTGTGCCTTAATTGAGTTTTTTGTGTCCATGCAAATTTTCTTAGAAAGTTCATTGCAATCCTTCAGGTAATCCTTCAAGAGAGAAACTGGTTCGAACTTGTCAGTCAGCCCAAATTCAAAAGCAAATCTGACAGCCAAAAGATGTTTGCCATTCTCTATGAGTTTCTGAATAAGATCTGCAGTGTAGAAAAGATAGCAATTTCCATCACAATTTCTTCTATTGACAGGATGTTAGCAACAATAAGAAGTCCTTTGCACCACTCACATTCAGATGTTTGTGAGCACATGTGCATTTGTGTGTGCACGTGAATATTTTTCTTATCAACAAGGGCATTGTGGACTTGAGCCAACTCTTTTCACAAACAATGGTTAATTGCATCACAGCCAGCCAAATGACAAGAATAATTTGCTTAACACAAAGATTAGCTCAATAACTTACCATGCAATCAGATAAAAGTCAGCTGTCCATCATTTTTCCTATTTTTTGTTATAAATACGAACTAATTTGTTATAAAAGCTGCATTATCCGACTTAAATTGGCTCCCGCCACAGGGATCCCAGGAAGTCAATCTAACCATTTCGGAGTTTCATTCTTTCACCCAAGTTTCCAATTCACCATTCAGTTTTGAATACCTTATTCAACAAAATCCATGTCTAAGTAATCAGTTGGGGACTTGGCTAATCTTATCAATGGTAAAAGGAGAAACAGAAATTCTACTCTAACATATAGCTACTGATTAGCTTGTGGCAAATAATCATAGTTGGTATCATGCACCAAATTACTTTACAATTATGGAGATAACACCTAATACTAGTGATCACTACACATATTCTATGAAATAGTTAAGCAATGGAATAGACAAGAACAAAAATTGCGCACTTATTAAATCCTTAAATGAACAAGTTTAACGTATTTGATGTCTCAAAATTCATTCACTACCGACAAACTCTGTATCCATAGAAGCAAGAGCTACTTTCTTCAAGGTCTCACTCTTACTTCGCCACCAGTGTTGTAATTAAATTTTCCCTTTTCAGTTTGGATAATTATCGCCAAGTTTACCATTTAACCAAAACATACCCATATAATTACACACTAATTGCCATACTTAAACAGCCTTTGGTTGCATGTACTTGTGGTAATATACTCCCATATATAACAATCAACATACAATGAAGAGAAGCATAAACATTGTTGGTAAAACAAAAAGGCTAATAGAATCAAAAGCTAGCTCTAACCTATATATATTTTAAGCCAAGACTGAACAACAAATGACAAATGTCTATCAGCATTTCAATAAACAATGTATATAAACATAAAAACAATAAAGGAAACAGATTCAGGTAGACATATAATCAACATCATTGAGTTTAAACCAACAGAACATTACCGGCAATTTTATCTCCCAAGCCAATAGCACGGCACAAACTTGTAGCTTGCTTAAACCTAGCAATGACAACAAAGTAATTCACAAGCTCACCCACATCAAATTCATTCTCCATTCCATACGCCACAAGCAAATTCAAGAAACCTAATGCCTCTAAGGGGCTATCCCCATTCAAACTGACTTTCTCTTTCCACTCTAAAGCCAATCTTTTAGCCCTTTCCTTCACTTCATTGCTCAAATTTGGTTTAATCTCTATCACCACCTCCAACAAGTCCAAACAACTCTTTCTTAAACGAAACAAATCCAAATCTTTATCACCTTTAGAACTCGAACTTGATGAATAGAATCCATCCAATGCATCCAAAACCATTGCTCCAGGGTCCAAAGCAACCGCCATTAACCCTACAAGCTCTAACCGGATAGCTTCCCGCTCTTTCGCATGGTCGCTTATGTAGTTCCTCAATCCTCGCCCATCCATTTTCTCACAAAAAGAAACCAATTCCGGCCGGTTTTGACTCAATTCCATCTCGGTCCGAGTCAATGAATCATGAACCAGTGGATTAGATGAAGATGACGGGTCGCCATTGTTAACCGCTGGTGGCTGATCGGAAATACCAGAATCAAGAGGAGCGTCGACTAGGTCATGACTCGATGGAGGGTTCTTTTGAGCGGAAGAAGAAGAATGAAGGGACTGGAGGCGGTGAAAGCGGTGGGTGAGGGTGGTTTGCAAGGAGGTGAAGTGAGAGTCGAGCTCTGACCAGGAGAGGTTGAAGGAGGAGAGGAGAGAAGAGTGAGCTTGAAGATCATCATAGGCTCGTTTAAGGCTTTCCTTTTTTGTGTCAATTAGTTTCAAAGCTGCTTCGATCGTTTTTAAAGTCGCAATTTCTGTGCCTTTGGAAGAAGACGCCATTGTTAGAGATTGAACCCTAGCTGTAGAAGAGAGAGAGAGAGAGAGAGAGAGAGAGCGAGCGCGCGTTAATATATCAGGATTTGACGCTGTGCCCGCCGTATCATTGTTGTTATACCGGCGGTGGTGGGCAACCGAACGGATAATGAATCTGAGTAATCAAAAAGTAAAACGATGCCGTTCTAGTTTGTTGAGACCGAGAGTGGGCAGCAGATAGCAGGCCCAGACAGGCGCAAAGCACGTTTTTGCTGTTCTCTCTTTTGGTTCGTGAACGGCAGGTCGCTGCATTTATATTTTTTTTTTTTTTCCTACAATGTCGTTTCTCTCTCTGTCTCTCTCTCTCTCTCTATATATATATATATTTTTTTTTTTTGAAAGGCGTCTCTCTCTATATATATTATTATTATTATTATTTTTTTTTTTTTCTTCGTATGAGGCGGAATGGACTTTTTTTAGTGTATATGAGTATTCATATGTTTTTTCTGTACACTGGGACCAAGCCACTCTATATGCGATTTTAAAAACGTATATTCTACTGCATCGATAATTTGGTATGTTTAACAAATGTTTTTAATGTTCATCATCAGCAAATTTAAACCCTAATTAATCAGCAAAACAATTCTAATTCTCATCAATTGAAAAGAAAATTTAAAGTTTGAACAAACTGTTTTTCAGAACACAGAAAGTTGAAAAGCTTTTCCATATGCATTATTTAAATCACATGTTATGCCAAAGATGGAGGCAGAGGCCAACTTCTAATGTTCACATGTTCCTTCGACTACTCATAAATTCATACCACATTGCTCATCACTGGCAAGATATCAATATCTCTATAAAAATATCTTCGACTATTTAATTTATCTGTTAATATTTTAAATTGAAAATTTTTGTTTCCTTTAATTTTTGTATTTAAAAGTACTTTTTTTAAATATATATACTACTCTTATTTATATATATATATATATATATATATATATATATATATATATATATATATATATATAAATTAAAATAAAGGAAAATACCGATAATTTTGTAGATAGTGTTTACCGCGAGAGAAAAAAAAAAAGAAAAAGAAAAGGCATAAAGGAGAGAAATGGAGACAAGGGCTAGCAATCAGTGAATGGAAGAAGATTAGAATAGGTTGATCAAAGAAAAACCATTTCACTTAATCATCACGTTAGGTTAAACTATCCGGTTTACAAAGATATGATCCAAAATTTATGTTTTTTATCACTTAATTTATTATAATTTGAATTTAATATGTAATTGTGATGGAAAATTTTTCATAATTTAAATTTAAGATGCAACTATAATAGTATTTAACTAATCTCTTGAGTTGGACTAACTCAACATATAGAAGCGACATTCGCATTTTCTATTTATTATTCAATAAGTTTTTCATAGTTAAAATCATTTTGGATGCAATTGTTACAATCCAAAAAGTTCATATTATCTTATATAATTTAGCCTAATTGTTGAAAATATAATAACACTTAAAGCTTATATGAATTTCTATAATCTGCAACAAAAAATATGTTTATGGTGTGTTATTTTACTTGTATGGAAATAATGCAATTAAGCCATTTATGTGTATGATCCATATAAGAAAAGAAAAATATCCTACATTTGAAATTATATAATCTTGCATTTAAAATCAAGATTTGCACCTAAAAAAGAAAAAAAAAAAAAAAGAATCGATTTTCCAAAGTTAAATATTGATATTGAGAGAGTATTATCATTCTCTTATTGTATATGTAGATGTAAAATTATTATTTTAGGAGTTACTCGAATATTAAAATTTTCGCTCTCTATATCTTTATAGATAAAAAATAAATAAATAGATTAATTATAACGCATCTAATTTAATATTTTAGATTATGAGATGGATAATTTAAATTTTTATTTCAAATTTTTAGAAACTTATTGTAGTTTTATCCAATTTTTGTGTCTGAAAATTGACAGTTAACATAAGAAATGAATAGTAGAATTACAATTTCACTCATGGGTGTATGTAATAGATTGTTCCTCGATCTTGTAAAGTACTTTAGAATATTTCTATGTCCTTCCATTAAAAAAAAAGTTATCATTTTCGCTGTTAAATAATGATATAAAGACAAAAAATTATTTTCCTATTACTTAATATATACTCAATAATTAAGAGAATTATTTTTTTAATTTTTGAAATAATTTTAAAAAGGCCATTAATTTTATTTAATTTTTCTCAGTTATTTTTTAAATATTTTTAGAGAAAATCAATTGGGAGAATTAAAAACAAATTGATAGGCAATTATTTACTTATCTAAAATATTAAAATATTTTTATTTCCGATTATACCTACATTTTAATGAAGGAATTTTTGTTTTTATATCATAATTTAATAGTTAAAATCGCATTTTTAAGATACAATGACTAAATAATTTAATAAGTAAATTCAAAAATCGAGAAGCAAAATTTTTTTAATTAAATAAAATTAATAATTTACTCAAGATAAAAGGGGATTTAAATTTTAAAGTAGCTAGATTATTGAATTATTGATAATGACATTTAAAAAAAAAAAAAAGAAAGAAATTTGAGATTCCATCAGCATATGCCATAAAAGAAAAGTTCCATACTACTGCAACCCAAACACGCTCCAGCTGTTACCCGTTGACTTTCCCTCTATCCTCTTCCGAGTTCCATATTTGCTGGAATCCTCCAGCAACATCTGGGCCGTTTATGTCGCCCACATGCTGACATGAACGACCCAGATCCCAAAAACAATCAAAAAGTTGACTTTTCTTCACAGCCTAAATTAAAATCCATAAATTTACGATAAAGTCCTAACCCCAAAAACACGCTACGACGTGGTTCCTCCGAAGTAACCTCAAAACGACAGCCATCGAATTTGGATTTCACTGTCGAACGAGGAAATCAATTTCCATACTTACCCCAAAAATTCCAATCCCAAAACGGTTTGTTCTGAAGGAAAACGGTTTATTACTCTAAAAGATTTTTATGAAAGACACTCGCTTTATTATTTAGCCTGTATGAAACCAATCAAAAATAAATTTTGGACTCCAACGTTTAAATTCTTGACCGGTTTTGAAAGTCTTATCCTTAAAAATCACCGAATTAGTCTTGTTAAACAAGGTTTCTAAACCGAAAGAGTCCACCTCCTATAAATACCTATATCTTCCAAAAGCCGCAAGCTTTTTCCATACTTCTTGGCTTGGTCATACTACTTTTTCTAAATCAAAGTTTCTGCTTGACACAGAGAGCGCTCTTCCTCCCTCTCTCAAAACAAGAGCTTTATTAGCTCTTTGTTTTACTTTTGTTTATGGTAATACTATAAACTCTTTCATTCCTTTGTTTTTCTTGTTTTCTTTTGTTAGTATGAGAAAATTAATTGTATTAATATTAATTTAACTTTTAGAATTCTTGTTTCTTCTTTTTCAAATGCTTTTTTAGTTTGAATTTTTATTGGGTTTAATTTGGTTTTCTTGATTTGATCTGTCTTTTTCTTGTTTCTTTTTTTATTCTTTTAGTATAATCTTAATTAGATTAACTTAAACTTCGTTGTAGTTTTCCTATTCTGGATTATCAACTTTTTTGGTATTATAGTAGGAGAATTATGCATGATTGTTTTTCTTTGCTTTTAATGATTCTTGATTTGGTCCATTTATAGAGAGCCTATACACTGTATTCTTGATGAAAGATGTGTCTTGAATTACTTTCCTGAAAGAAAAGTAGAGAACTTTATTTCTTAAATTGAAGAAAATTTGAGATTTCATATATTTTTGACTAATATTTTCTTCTTCTTTTTATTTGTTAGATGCCTAGCGTCAGCTCTGATTCATCTGATCAGGACGCAGAACCCTTTGTTGAGATTGATCCCACTGGACGCTATGGCCGTTACAATGAACTACTTGGCTCTGGGGCAGTGAAAAAGGTGTACCGAGCATTTGATCAAGAAGAAGGTATAGAGGTTGCTTGGAATCAAGTGAAGTTAAGAAACTTTACTAGTGATCCAGCCATGATCGATAGGCTTTACTCAGAAGTTCGATTGTTAAGGAGCTTAACGAACAAGAACATAATTTCTCTGTACAATGTGTGGCGTGATGAAGATCATAATACTTTGAATTTCATAACTGAAGTTTGTACTTCTGGGAATTTGAGGGAATACAGGAAGAAACATAGGCATGTTTCTATTAAGGCACTAAAGAAATGGTCAAGACAGATTTTGAAGGGCTTGAATTATTTGCATACACATGAGCCTTGTATAATCCATAGAGATCTCAATTGCAGCAACTTGTTTATCAATGGGAACATTGGACAGGTATTTTACTTTGTTTCTTTTCAGTATAACATTTGGTTTCTATTGCTTTCAGAAAAAAAAAAAAAGGTAATAAAGAGAAAAGGAAAAAGAAAAAGGAAAGCAGAATGTGATTCTTAATAATTCCTATGATCTCAACTTTTAAAAAAAGTACTTTTTTTTTTTTCCTTTTTCTTCTTTTTCCTGTAATTTATTTTCAAGATTGGTTTTGTTACAATTTATACAATATTTGGCTAACCTTTTTATTAACAGGTAAAAATTGGTGACCTTGGTTTGGCTGCAATAGTGGGAAAGGGTCATTCTGCACATTCAATTCTTGGGACACCAGAATTTATGGCACCAGAGCTATATGAGGAGCACTATACAGAAATGGTAGATATATATTCATTTGGTATGTGTGTTTTAGAAATGGTGACTTTGCAAATTCCATATAGTGAGTGTGATAATGTTGCAAGAATATACAAGAAGGTTTCATCTGGAATTAGGCCTCAGGCCTTAAGCAAGGTCAGAGACCCTGAAGTTAGGGCATTCATTGAGAGATGCCTTGCTCAGCCTAGAGCAAGACCTTCTGCTGCAGATCTCCTCAAAGATCCATTCTTTGATGGAATTGATGATGATGACGAAAATGATGATAATGCTCATTCATAATACATTCTAATATGGATGATTGTATTTTTCTTTTTTTAAGGATACTAATAGTATTTAGAATGTTTAAATGTATGGCTCAAGTAGCCTACTTGTCTTATTCTTGTCATTTATTTTCCTATAAATTCTTTCCTTTTCTTGTTTCTTTTTATTTTTGATGATTGGAGGCACTTGAGAAGGATAGGTTCTGCTTTCAAGTTCCAAATGTCTTTTTTTCCCCCTGTTTTTTTTTTTTTAAAAAAAAGGGAAATTAGATGAGGATGAAACTTGTGGGGAAGTAGAAGAATATGACAAGGTAGCCATTGTTTAGGGGTTGTTTTGTTTTTGTTCAAAACTTCAAACTTTGTGGCATGTAAACTGTAGAAATTATGTATTCAACTTGTGTGTGTTTTTTAATGAACACAAGGAAAGTTTGTTGTTTGCTTTATATGTCTCTGGTGTGCATATTTAACTAATATTTGTAAAGTTTTTATTTCTCTTTTTTCTTCTGTTGAGTACTAAACTTTAAATCTTTTGAAATCTGAGTTGTTGCCATTGAAGTAATGTACAAGCAAAGAAAAGGGTTAAATAAAGGCAAGTCAAATGGTTGAAGAAGCTTTAATTTGAACAGTAAAAGGTAATGGAAGATGTTTTGGCTGTAGAGATTGTGACCCACAAGCAAATGACCTTTCAAACTTTGTAGAGCAGCTGTAATGGCACAGAGCCGGTCATAGTAAGTGGGGTTGACAAAGAAACCTTCTTGTTTTTTATGTCACACAAGTTGTTAGGAATCAATAGTTATTTTCCAATTGGGCTTCCATTTCTAAAAGGGTTGCAGAATTTATCATCAAACTTCGTGCATTGTTAGTGGGTTTTAAAAAATATTGGAATCTTTTTTATAATAGTAAAAGGAGGGTGAAGAAGCTCTGAAAATGGATGGTTGACACAACCATATCTATATATATAATATAAAAAAACTTTGGAATGTGCATATTTTGTTAATAAAATTTACTAGTTCGAGGCATCTGATGCATTTTTTTTCCCATTTTATTCTCTTAATTCACATTGGGTATAAGGAGTATGTGTGTGTGCATATATATATATATATATCAAAAATTATTTTTCAATGCTTATAATCAAACATTCTTTAGATGATCTTATAATTTATGGAGCCTCAATTAATAATCCAGTAGAAAGATGGTGGCTTCGCGATAATAAACTAAATAAAATATTGGTGGTGGTGGTAGTTATAAACTTGTAAACACGTTTTTCCTTTATTTATTTATTGTATGGAAGTTGGTTTGGATCTGATCAAGGAAGAAAAATCAGAAGACAAGTTGATAAATTTTTGGCTTGATCTGGCTGCCTGCTTATAATTCAGGACCTTCAAAAATAGCAAATAAGTCAAGATTCTAAATTTCCAACTAAAATTTGAAAAGTTCAAGATTTCCCAACAAATCTTTCCTAATTTTCCTTCTTCTCAATTTCCATATTGTTTAGGTTTCAGCTTCCAAACTGTACACACCTGATAATTGAGGAACCGTAACATATTAATCATATTGGTTTTACATGATGAAACCTCTACATGTTCTATATATTTATCTATTTTTAAAGATAGTGGCTGAATATTCATACAGAAAGATATTTTGCAGCAGAAAAATTGGTACAGACCTGATAATTTGCAGAATTCAATTTAGATGGAGCATAAGATTTTTTGTAATCTAATTACTATAGCAAAAAGTCTGAATTTTTTGCTAGATTATTAAAATAGTTTTATCAGTTAAGTTTCTTCTTTCCTAAATGTGAAAAATATGTTAATTTCATTGAGATACAGAAAAATATAAAATCATATATCATAGGAAATGCTGATTTTCCTGCATACTTCATTGAAATTGCTTCACCAACCATATGCCTTCTACTAATGTCCATTTCCCACTTGATTTTATCAACACAATTAGTTCTTTTTTTTTTTCCAATTTTCCTTGTCGAAATAGCGTACAATGATCAGATGGCAGCATTGAAAATGCCAATTTTTCATCTCAGAAGTTCCAAAATCGGTATATTGGTTTCTCCAAAACCTTTCTGCATTTCTTATTGATGATAAAGTTACTGTTATCATACAGGTTAAACTTATGGTTCGGATGCTTAACGTTAAACTGTTATCAGTAGTGAAACATTGCAGTTAGGTTCAAAACCTTAAAACTGATAATGGATTAGTACTGTCTTTTTCGAGATTAGTTTATATATGAGCCTGGAATGATGCTTTTAAGTTTATAGCATATTGAAGATAACGAAGTAGAACATTGGTTATGTCAATAATGAATAAGCAGGTAAAACTTTGGAAACTATGAAAGAATGTCTGCTTCTGATGAACCATAAAGGGGTCACACACACTGTAGTGTGAATTCTGTTTCTTAGCATCATTCCAAATTTCCAATGGACTTAGCAAAAAAAACCATTTGATCCAAATCATCTACATTAATCATAATTAATCCTATTTCTGATGTTCCACTAAAGAAACTAGATTATACCAAAATGCGGAGCAAGAAGTTCAGTCTTTTCCTGAAGGCACTGATATGCATTTCGGTGTTTCTCCTGATCACAGCATGTTTAGGAGGTGAGTTGAAGCATATCCAAAACTTGTACGTCTCTAACAATCAAGACAACCATTCCTTGAAAGCAAGTGCAGTTCAGATATATAATCATCGGAAACTGTTACAAGCTGTGGATTCTGAGGTTATGAATGATAGCAGCTCGAGTTCTGATGAACAATTGCAGCCCCCAACTAGTAATGAGCCTGGTTCAGACAAAAAAAAGTGGGACAAGCAACTTGTAGATTGGCTACCGTATATTCTTGGCATTGTTTGTATAATCTTGTTCTTTGTTGTCATCTACTTTGTAACTGTGAACGTTAATAAAGAGGCTAAAGAGCAGGAGATCCTGAAATCATTAGCACATTCTCCTCAGGAAAATAATCCTCCACCTGCGCTTATTGAAGAAGTCCTAAAGCCTGAAGAAGGGCGATCCGAACTTGTGTTCTTTGTTGAAGAGGAAGAAACTTTTAAATTGGATGATCTCTTTGAAGCCACAGCTGATTTACAGAGCCAGACCCTCTATAGTAGCCTTTACAAGGTAATACTTAAGAATAATTCTATCTATGCTGTCAGGAGATTGAAGAAGCTACAAGTATCGTTCTCAGAGTTCAGCAAAATAATGAGGCAGATAGGAAAGTTGAAGCATCCGAACATTTTACCCCTAGTTGGCTACAATTCTACAAGTGAAGAAAAACTTTTAATATACAAGTACCAAAACAATGGAAGTCTGCTAAATCTGCTAGAGGGTAAGTTAATGAGAATCTGCTTTTTTGAAGCTCTTATTGCACAAACATCTGAAAACAACTTCTAATGATATTAAATTGTCATTCCCATGTAATGCTTTTCTCAACTGCAACTCAAAAAACGATGCTAAACAAATGAGTTCCTTAGAATTAATTGATCCTGTTTAAATGTTTTACCTTCTCACCAACTTCAATTGTTTATTGATAATCTGCAGATCACATTGAAGGCAAGAAGGTGTTTCCATGGAAACTTAGGCTATGTATAGCAATTGGCATTGCAAGAGGCTTAGACTTCATATATCAGAATTCTCGAAATCCTGAGACCATCCCACATGGAAACCTGAAGTCTTCGAACATCCTGTTAAATGAAAATGAAGAACCTCTAATAAGTGAATATGGGTTTACAAGAATTCTAGACCCCAAGAAAGCTTCTTTATTTCCCTCAAATGGTTATACAGCACCTGAGAAGACCTTATCAGAACAAGCAGACGTGTTTAGCTTTGGAATAATTCTACTCGAGCTACTAACAGGAAAAGCAGTAGAAAACAGTGGAATAGACCTGCCTAAATGGGTAAGATCTATGGTAAGAGAAGAATGGACTGGAGAAGTTTTTGATAAAGAAGTTAACAATGCAGGAAGAGAATATGCATTTCCTTTGCTAAATATTGCCCTGAAGTGTGTATCAAATTTGCCTGAAGATAGACCTACAATGGCAGAAGTGATGGAAAAGATAGAAGAAGTAGTAAATGTACATGATGACATTTCTATTTCATCTATGGCTTCAATAGAATCTACCCCACAAGATTGCTGTTTGCTTCACACTGTCATACCTGAAACCTGGGATACTCCAGGCTCAAATTATTGATGTACTAATGTACTTTTTTTTTTGTAAAAGATTAATATCTTTCTTTTTTAAGCGCTCAATTCTAATAAATTACTAGTCATTGTGAGTCTTGAACAAAGGGTAGAAGCCAAACTGGAATTCTTAATGTCTTCTTGTCTTCTGTTGCTTAGTAATATCAATTAATAATAACTCAAGATATGATTTTTATGCCCTTTTTTTTATGATTTTTACGTTAAATCTAAGTGTTTTCATCCATCTAAGGATATCTTAAACAAAAAAAGGGAATTAGGGTTTGGTCCATGTACAGTACACTTAAACCTTTTTAAATAAGATAATTAATTAGAATAATTTTTTGATGTCACAAACAAAAAGTCCCTATAAAAAGTTAACACATATCAAGACTTTTTCTACCTCTTTCCCATCCTTCCTTATCTAGGCCTACCCTAATGAGATCACAGTGAACCTTGATAAAAATTTCAGTGTCTAGGGCTAAGAAAGTAAGGACTCATTTCACATTATTGAAGGACAATCTTAGACATTTGTGAACTCTTAAGTGTGACAATTCAACAAGCAAACACACCCTTTAATAATATATATAGTTGCTTAGAAATTAGAATAGTGCCCCAAGTGAACATTTCTTCATCTACCAACCAAGATGCCCTTCAATGCCCATTACATAAAAATACACAATACCAATACTAGAACAAGTTATCTAACCCTAGCTACCCAACTACACTACACATATATATATTTGGATTTTGACTAATAAACTTCAATTTTTTGAGACAAGGTTGTGGTCCAATCACTAAAATGTTGTCAATTATTTCTTGTTACATGCACTTAATTACCATCATTTTTAGATTAATCACTCCCTTTCATGCTTGATTGTTAATCCTATATGGAGTAATATAGAACTACTTAAACCTCAATTAAGGTTTCATCCCAACCATTGCGGTCATTAAGGTCTCAAAAAGGTTGCATCACTTTATCTTATTGTTATTATTTTAAGGGAAAAAGAAAACAAATCCTAAATTTATAGCTTGATAATATATAAGATACAAACAACTATAATATTCATTAACAATGCCAAAAATAAACTTATGTTCTTTAATATATATGAAAAGAAAAATCCTTTTTGACATTGGCAATCAAAAACTATGAAGGATCTTGTTTGTATTTGTGTTATTATGTAGTTCATTTGATGTTTCAGTAAACTATTTGTGTGTACCATACAATTTTTGTTGCATGATTAAATTGACATTCTCTTATTTGCATATACTATACTTCCCATGTAATAATTTTTCAATAATTTTTCTAAAAAATAGTGTAAGTGAATTATCTATTAGGGTGTCTCCCCTTTCTTTATAAATTACTCTTTCTACCTAACTTTTTATAATTTATCTATAAATACTTCCACCTTAATTCATATATATATATATATATAATCAAATTCACAATATACACACACATATATACATATGTATATGTGTGTGAACTTGAGATTTTCCCATGGGATTTCAAATCTTACCTACTAAAGTGTTACCCATTAGATATATGTAAGTTTCTTATGTATAGCATAAGTATAGTATTGCAAAAATACACTATAAACCTCACCTATGAGATACTTGCATCCCTAATCTTCAATTTTGTCCCCTTTTTTTTTTTTTTCTTGTCTTACAATCTACATTATCATTTTCATTTTTTTTTTCTCCCATTTTAAGAGGTTGCTTTGGTTTATGCCTAATTATTCAAGTTTTAGAAAACCCTAATTATATAGCTTTGTCTTTCATTACATTTTTAAGTAGCACCTAATTCTTAAGTGCATAAACACTCATTAATAATAGGTGACATGATGCTTCAACAATAACTTAAAGGAGGCAATTAATCTCATTCAAACAGCCCATTTGTCATTCTCAATCCAACCCAATAGGCAAACCACAAAACATTAATAATAAATAATGTATAATAAATACCTTATGAAAAAAAGAATATAATAAATATGAAGAATAAGGAAAAAAAAAACAATTGCAAGTCAATTTATATTACACAAATCATCACTTATCAAAACTCATTTGCAATTATATAATAATAATTTTTACTAGTAACAATTAATCTAAATTGATTTGTTTTGTTATTTATTAGACTAGTATTATTTTGCAATTGGCAGGAATCTACCTCTTGTATTACCTTGATTTTGGTATTTATCAATAAAATAAAATCATAGGTGAATTTCAAGTAGAAAAAAAAAAAAATCAATTATTGGCAACAAAAGTATTGAATTTGTGACTAAAATATAGATCCCGTAAAAGTTCAACAATGAACTTAGTTTTAACCCCCTATTGGGAGTAGTTTTATTATTATTATTATGATTATTATTATTATTATTCATTGACAGATTCGATTTGCTGAAATAATATTGCGGGTTACATAATAAGGGTAATTATTCCCCTAAACTCATTAAAATAGTAAATTTGTGATCGAAAGAACTCGAACTCAAAACATCTGCTTCTCACTTAAGTGAGAAGACCTCTCACTATTGAGAGGAGTTTTTGTTTTATAGTTATGAGTTTCATGTAATGAAATTAATCAATATCATACCAAATTTCATGTGATGAAATTAATCAATATTATATCAAATAACCAAATGAGCAAAGCTAAATGAGGATAATTCTGCATCATCATATGAAAATATAATTTTTTTTTTCTAATGGGACTCAAGGAGAAATTATGATTTGAAAATTAACATCAAAATATTTAATAAATATTGAATTTTTTTCGAGACAAAAAAAAAAATATTTATATATATTTTTTGAAGAATTATTATTAATATATCAATATGAAGTTAAAGTTCTGGCCACATTTTTAAGATAATTTTTTTAATCAACTAATGAATTTTTAAAATAAATCTAAAGAAAAGTATTTTGAATCACTTTGCCAATCCACATAAAAGAAAAATATAAAAGTTGCAAGTGATTCTAACATGTGATTCAAGCAAAGAATAGTGTAAAATATTTTCAACCATCCTTTAATACACCCTAATGAATTGTTATTACAATTGTAGATAAATGAAATAAAAAAAAAAGCATATTATAATATATAAATTTGAAATATTTCCAAATTTTTAAAAGAGAAGATCATCATCTCTTTCTCATCAGCCTTTAGGCTCCTCCAAATATTCTTACACCAGAGGATTGCCAATCTCTCTCATTCTTTCTATTTATATATTCTCTTTCTCTCTCTTTCTCACACACACAACTTACCAGCTACAAATTCCATTTTTTTTTAAATTTAATTAAGAGGAGTGGAATAACCAAGAAAAGATAAAAAAGAACAGAGAGAGGGACATAGATAAAAGCCTCTCCTATAGACACAGAGAAACAGAAAGCATGAGCACCTCTTCCTCTGTTTACATTTCTAAAATCCTTCTTCTTAGATCTTAGTTTCTTTGAATTTCCCGTTGGGTCCTCTCCAAAATGGTAAAAGTCTCTATCTTTTGCTCTACCCTTTTGTCTTGATCTTTGTCAAACATTTTCTGGGTCTTGATCTGCATCAATTCTATGCTTAATTTTCATTGTTTGGATAATCAGGAATCGTGTGTTGAGTTCTGATTGGTGCTAAAAGCATCAGATGATCCCAGATTGGATTTAACAAATACCCACTTTGGTTTTTTTGATTGGGCACCAATCAGATTCTATCTTTGTTATCATATAAGGTATGTTTCACTATTATTTACAATATGATCTGTTTGTTTACTTTTTCTTTTGCAAGAAATTGTGGATTTTCGTTTTTTTTGGGAATCAAGTACCCATTAGCAATACAAATTGTGTTTCATTTTGGTTGGTTTAATAACTACGAAGCTACATATGTTGGTTTGATAATTAGATTCTTGATTGACTTGCGAATTTTGTTGATTTAAATGTCAATTTTTGAAGTTGTTTTGTATTTTGGGATTTATGTTGATTATTGACGTGACAGTTTGATGGTAATGGGTGATTTGCAGAAAAAGATGGAATCAGATCTTGGTAAGCTCTTCATTGGTGGGATTTCCTGGGACACTGATGAGGAACGTCTTAAGGAATATTTTAGCAAGTATGGGGAAGTGGTGGAGGCAGTGATCATGAGAGATCGAACTACAGGCCGTGCCCGTGGCTTTGGTTTTGTGGTTTTTGCGGATCCTGCTGTTGCAGAGAGGGTCATTATGGACAAGCACATGATTGATGGACGCACAGTGAGTAGCTTGATTGCAAACATCTTATATGCATTGTGAATTTTCTTGTCTGATGCTGACTTTCTTGTTTAGACTTAGTTTAGTTTTGAAGTTAGTAAAATATCTAAATCTATAAGTTATAGATTAGCTATGTCTTCAGCTTTAAATTTCACCTATTGATAGTAGAATCTTAATACATTGCTTATTTGAATGAGTTGCAAATTATTATGAAATGTTTGAACTTTTAGCTTAGAGACATTCTCATCTGCTCTGAATTTTGACTTCTTAGATTGGAATCATAATCCTGCTCTCTAGTGCAAGTTGCTGAATTTGAAATATTTTATACAATATAACTTGGTTTGGTTTTGGTAGAATTTGATCCTCATTGTTCATTTGTAGCTGGAAATGCCATGTAGTTGCTTTGTTTTTATTGCTGTATTCTCAATTTTCAGGTTGAAGCAAAGAAGGCTGTTCCTAGGGATGATCAGCACATTTTGAATAGAAACACTAGCAACATTCATGGTTCTCCAGGCCCTGGACGCACCAAAAAGATTTTTGTTGGAGGTTTGGCTTCCACAGTTACAGACAGTGACTTTAAGAAGTACTTCGAGCAGTTTGGCAATATTAATGATGTTGTTGTGATGTATGATCACAACACACAGAGGCCAAGAGGCTTTGGCTTCATTACTTATGATTCAGAGGATGCAGTGGACAGAGTTCTACATAAGACCTTTCACGAACTGAATGGTAAAATGGTTGAGGTAAAGAGGGCAGTCCCAAAGGAGTTATCCCCAGGACCTAATCGGAGCCCCCTGATTGGATATAACTATGGTTTAAGTAGGACCAACAACTTCCTTAATGCATATGCTCAGGGATATAATATGAGCTCAGTTGGTGGTTTTGGAATGAGAATGGATAGTAGGTTTAGTCCTCTTGCCAGTGGTCGAAGTGGGTTTCCTCCATTTGGTAATACAGGTTATGGAATGGGTATGAATTTAGAGCCAGGGTTGAGTCCAAACTATGGTGGGGGCTCTAACTTTGGCAATAGTCCGGGTTATGGGCGGTTGTTAAGCCCCTATTACAGCGGGAATTCAAGCAGGTATAGTACTCCAATAGGTTATGGCGTGGGGAATGCAAGGAACGATTCTGTTTTAAGCCCAACTACTCGGAATGTATGGGGAAACGGGGGCCTTAATACTGCTGCTAATCCTGCCAGCCCTGGTGCTTTCTTGGGTTCTGGAAATGGAAATTTTGGAGTTTCATTTGGAAATAATGGAGCCAACTGGGGTGGTCCTCATGTTTCAGCTCAAGGTGGAGGGAGTGCTTCTGGTTATACCAGTGGGAGCATGGGCTATGGCAGTGGTGGTGATAGCAACTATGGGTTGGGAGGGGGAGGGTATGGAAGAAACAGTGGCACTGTTGCAGCACCAACTTCATCATTTGCTGGATCAACTGGTGAGTATGAAGGGTCCTATGGGGACTTGTACCGGAGTGGTTCAGTTTATGGTGATTCAACTTGGCGGTCTGGCACTCCTGAACTAGATGGTTCTGGGTCATTTGGTTATGGGCTTGGCAATATAGCTTCAGATGTTACTACTAAGAGTTCTGAGGGTTATATTGGAAGTTATGGTGTTACCAGTAGGCAATCTAATAGAGGTAAGAGTTTTTTGTAGCTTCATTCTTATTTAATTTTCTTCGAGTTACCTTAAATTATAAACAACAGTTAACAGACTAAAGAATCTGCATGGAGTTGTGTTGAATGATAATTCATGGAAATTTTGATACTTGAAAGGAAATTGCATACTTTCATGTCATTGCTTTTCTCTTTTCTTCTATATCAACTAATTCATTGGAAAGTTCTCTTTGGGGCCCACATAATAAGAAAGGATGATTCTAGCAATTCCTTGGATTAATATCGCATACTTCCTATATGGATAAGTATAGTTCATCAAAGTTAAAAATGTTAGATGGAGTGTGTTTTATTGCCTTAAAGTGTATAAAAGGATTTAGGTGCCCCTAGTACTAAACGGATATATATATCCTGACTATGAAGAGAGGGGGAAGTTTAACTGTTTTAGTTTGTTCATTATATGCAGCACTTCTGGCTGAACTGAAGTTCAGTATCTATGCTCTCTAACAATTCAAATTATGTCCGTGATCATGCTATTTGACTGCGAGTCAGCCTAATATTTATTCATGCGGCGTTTGCATCTGGTCACATCTTAGTTTGCTATAGACACATGTGGGTAACCTGAGTTTCAACTTTCAAATACAATGAAAGATAACATCCATCCCTAATTATACAATTGTTCATGAATTACCTCTTCCAAGCATTTTTGTTTTACTGGTGATTCAATGTTAATTTCTATCATCAGCATGTGATGCTAATTTTATCCTAATCCTTCTATAATTGGTGTATGCTTCAGGAATTGCTGCCTAGGAGATCTGTTATTGGATGTCACAGGATAATCGTTAGGTGAAGGGAATCTGGATAAACAGGGTAGGGCTGTGAATTTCATACATCTCTCTCCTGAATATATATAGAGCTTATAAGGAAATTGATCTATAGTGCTAACGGACGTTCTTGATATGAATTATACACAATCAGAGTGAAAGCAGTTACAAGGATTTTGTGTAAGGTTTGAGATTTGAATTTCGTTTTCTTTTTTACTTCTTTTAATTAGTCAAAAGTTTAGGTTCCTTTCTTGGCATTTGAGTGAGGTGTAAAATCAGATTGCGGGATATATACTCAGGAAGATCAGTTCCAATAGATGTGTTGTGCATCTCCGGTGAGGCAAGCCAGTGTTAGTACACTTAAAAAAAAAAAAATAGGGTATTAATTTTTTTGATTTGTTCTTTTTGAGTAATGCCTGGAGAAGGTGCTGGTTGGTGTCCGAATATTTTTCCGTCTCTTTATTTGGGATTTGTCTCTTTACCAGATTGTATGCAAGGTTCTGTTTGATCTATTAGTGTGAAACATTACAAGGGATTCTCTTTTATGTTCCCTGCAAATAAGTTACTAAATATTATTCATTTTTTATTGGACAGTGTATCAAAACAAGTTTACTCTTACCTAGTCGAATATTAGATTTCATTTGTGATTGCTGTTAGTGATATTTGGATTAACTTGTTCCTCACTTTTTATATTAATATATCTTGATTTTATGACTATATATACTTGCATTATTTTAGTTAGGCACTGATCTTACAGATCGTCTGCTTCTGAATGTAATTTAGCTATGATCATCTTAGCTTTAAGGTCGTAATAAACGCTAAATGCTCGAATTTTGGATTTTTTTGCTTGTTTTAGCATGTATACAGTTTTGCATTTACAGCCTTTTTGGTAGTATCTATCATTGGTTTCCATCTTCTGCTAGATATTCGATATCTGATCTTTTGGGCTATTCTGTGTGGTCAATCCATCTCTTATCCAAACCTCTACAGAATAGGATATGTTTTGCATCAACTTTCAAATCACTTTCACTTGATCTTTCATTATCTAAGCACCTCAAAACAAATTCATTATTATATGTGGTCCTCATCCTTCTCTCTCCTCCACTCTCTGTGTCACACACAGGCACAAAACTTTGAGCTCTGTATGCTTGGGGTAGCCAAGGGCCAGTTCCGAATTGGAACCGCCGGAAACTGCCCTGTTTCAATCTAGATCCCCTTTTTTTGTTGGAAAAGTGGCTCTTCTTGTTCCTGGCAGAATTTAGCTGGATCTAGCCAGTTTGGTTCGGGTTCATGGACGCTGCGAACCGGAACTGGCCTGTTCAAAGATATTCCTCCACGCTTTATTTCCTCTTTTAGTTTGATCCCTTTTAGCACAATGGCTGCCAGTAAATCTTCACCTGTTTGATCCTTTTAGGATCCTGTTGGGAAGGAAAGAATTAATCTTAGGTCTATCTTTTAAGTTTAGCTTGCAACTCTTGTTCCTCTTTTGGACCACACAATTTTTAGCACTAAATTTTGATTATGTTTAGGGCATGAGATGAACTTAATTGTTTGAGCTAAGCTTTAACAAAAATGAAATTAGATAATTTCATCATATATATACATTTTACTAAAGGGAAAAGATAAATTATATGTTAATTAATGGTTAGTTTTTAGTATGTTAACATGAGAACTTTTTTTTTTTTTTTTTACTTGCACAAGATGTGCAAGTCCGTGTCCTTTTTTAACGTTTTACAAATCTAATTAATCTTCGCTCACCCTTAGAGGAAAATGGACTGGCCTCAGGGAGGAGTTTGTATTGTAGAGGATTTGATCAATTCCGCAAGTGCTCTTTGCCATAGCTATGCATATTCGGGTAACCTTAGATTAGAGTTGGATACAAGGAACATATAGATTTAACATAATGATATAAGAATTGACATGGTTCAACTGTAACCCTAATCATGGTGAACAATTTGCCATCTTGCAACTACCATGACCCAAACTCATTACAATGGGCCCCAATTAATTATTGCACCCAATGGCCATTTGGAGGCCAAGCCCAAGCCCAATCCCAATCCTTTGAACTTGGGGAACAAAATGAGCTAAGTTCTGTTATGCCTTTTGAAAAGTTCTATATATTTTATTCTTTGTGTCAATTTAATGCAAATTGGCTGCCCATCTTATCATCAGAAGCTCGTTTCCCTCTTCTTTTTAGGGTCAGTAGTCCCACAAATTTCAGTTTTCCAATTGATGACTTTCTATGGGGACATATGGGCCCAGCACACCTTCACCAATGCAAAACTGGGCCCATTTGTTAGCTGATGCCAGCAAATCCCTAGGATTAAGGAGGTGTTTGGTCAATGAAATAGGAAAACAAAAGCCACTTTGTTTTGCTTAATCATCGCATCAATAAAAAAAATTATTTTCAGTTAGTAAAATCCTTAAGACAGGTTTGGAAATTCTCTTTTAGACTTTAAATTGATGTCATAAATAAATAGAATCTCCAAACGTGGCCTTAGTGGTATTTTCTGCACCAGTAGGAAAAGAGGTTCATTTGCTCAATATTTTGTGCTGCTTTATAGGATTCCCTCTTCTTTCTAATTTCCAGTGCAAAAACAAGAATATGAGATTTCCTAAATGCTAAAGGTCAAAAAGGTAATCTCTCCATGATTACCTGCACAATTAATTTTTCCCATGACATACTCTCTAAGTTAGACAAATTTTTTAACCAATTTTCAATATATTAATCAAACAATAGAAAGAAGTTGTGAATATTATTTTACAAAAATAAATTATTATCCACAAATAAACGAAGCGTTATATTTACTTTGCACTTCTCAAAAAGAAAATTATCACTATTTGATGGATTATTTTCTCTATAAAAATATAATATATTTTTTTCTGATAAATTTTGGACAATTAATTAATATAGTTGATTTTTTTGAATCCGAACTGTCAATTATAAATTGATTTTTCTATATTTGATTGTAATATTTATTTATTACAATCAGAAATTTAATAAGAAATTGAATACTCTTGATCAGTAGATTGATTTTACATATTTTGTTTCAATATTTTTCTATTACTTGTGTAAAATGTTACAAATTAAAGGAAAGTGAGAGTGAGGTCCAAACCGGAATGTAAATGATCTTTGATTTGACTATTAGGTCAAGAATTCATTAACTTGTTATGTTATGTTATAATTGCAACCGAGTAAAATAAAGTGTCATTGATCATTTTAAACATAAAATATCTCATTTTAAGTAGTAAAACTATATATAAATAAAAAACTATCATTCAAACACTAGATTTTGTAAAATACAATGATTATATATTAAAATTTTATAAGAATTTGATTTTTTTTAAAATATTTATATTAGGCAGGACAAGATATGATTTGAACATCAAGATCTGAAACTATTTTTTTCCATTAAGATGTTCTTTTGAATTAAAAAACGGTCTTATTCCGTAACTAATACCGTTATTAAGGAACTAATATTTGAACTAATGTTTTATAATAAACATTAAAATAACTAATACTTGAACTTAATTATAACCCAATATTATCATTAAATTATAACATTAAGAAATTAATAGTGGAATTCAACTATTATGATGATAGCTAATATTTGTATCTAATACTAAAAAGTAAAAAAATAATATTTCAATATTAAAATTTAATAAGAAAATAAATATTAGTAATGATTAATATCTAAATTCAATTAGGAATCCTCATATTTAAATTTAAATTTATTATTAAAAAATATTAAATCACGAGCGTGAACAATAAGTATAGATAATATATAAAACACGTTATTGAAAACTAATATAATAAAGCAAGTAAATTTTTACTAGCATCTCTAAATAAGATTTCAAAATAATTGGCTTTTATTTAGTTGAAAATAAATTGAATTTATTATTTTTTTTTATTGAATTAGATTGTGCTAAATATAATTAATTAATTGCAATTTTAGGAAAATAATAATATATTAAGTAATAATTTATATAATTTTTAATGATATGAATAAATTACTTAATTTATAGATTTTAATAATATGAACAGTTGTTTTTTAATTATAAAATAAATTATTTAAAAATAAGTTGAATTTATATTTGTTTATTTACTGAATTAATCAATTGATTATAATGTTAGAGAATTCATACTATATTAAATGATAATTTATATAGCTTTTTAATGATGTAAATGATTATTTTTTAATTCGTGGATTTTAATTATATATCTAGTTATTTTGTATATGAATTTCAAAATAGATTATTTTAGAAATAAATTAAAGATTTATCATTATTTATTTACTAAATTAAATTATTTTAAATATAATTTATTAATTATAATATTAGAAAATTAATAACATGTTAAGTGACAGTTTATAAAAAATTTATTCATATAGAATGCATCAATAATAACTAACATAATGTAAAAATTTATTTTTCCTTCATATTTTTTTTCTCTCGTATTTTCTCCGTTCCAAAACAAGTGAAGCAAAGAAAATTTTTTTATTTTCCTTCTTAATTTTCATTCCTCCCATATTTTCCAACAATGCAAACACACACAAAGGTGATGTTTAGTTGGGGTAAGTATATCAGGGAAGTGTAACTTTTCAGAAAGTGCATGACGTGCTTGTGTTTGGTTTGTATTATCAATTCTATTTTGTGAGAAGTAGATCATTCAACTTTCCTTACACATGGGAAGTAACTTCCTTAGGTATGGATAAGAAAGTTGCACTCCCTAATTAAGTGCAATAAATTTACTAATTTAACTTATTATCTAAATTCACTCAAATTTATATTATGGATATCATTATAATTTGTAATTTGAGAGCAATTCACTTTTCAGAAGTTGATTTGCATATCTACCGCACACAAATTATATTTTCTGAAAAATAATTTTCTTGAAAATGTACTTCGGGAATTATACTTCCCGGAAAGTGGGCCGTTTTGAGCCAAACGATGCCTTAAATCCAAAATTATGGGTTTATGGCATGTAATCGGTGCAAATGCTGAAAATAACTTGAACCTTTAATAAAGCTATTCATTACCTTTAAAACAAGCTTTGCTTTTGAGAAGTTATTACCAAACAAGTTGAGAATATGATTTCCTCTCTCTCTCTCTCTCTCTCTCTCTCTCTCTCTCATGCACACCATTGTCAATATCTTACACAGAACGCGGAATTCAGTCTATCCCCACCAAGAAGGCCAGAAAGCAACAAACAAAAAATAATTTGTACTGTATCCATTACATCAAGAAATAGTTTCTTGAAACATAAATAATTTATAGCATAAGGTGACTTCTTTTTTTTTTTTTTTTTTTTTTTTTTGCCTTTTCTAATATGTTGAGGTAAAGCAAACAAAGCTGCTTTATTCTTGTAACTTGTAAGAGCAAGAAAGAACAATGTCATCATCAAACCAGAACCTTAAAGATCTTCAATGGCTTCTACAAGCCATAAGATCTGAAACCCTAAATCTACAATGCATTTCTTTTTACCTTTCTCAAACAGCTTCAGGATGTTATCAAGAAACAGAAAATTCTTTGAACATCAACATTTCTGAGAACGACCTTTCTTTCTTTTCCCAAATCCTTTCAGATTTAGGCATAGCCAAGAAACCTCAATCTTCTTTAACAAATCTTGAATTTTACAGAGTGGACTGGGGACTAGAACAGATACTGTTTCTTGGAATTTTAATGCAGAACAGCTCAAGCATCAAGCAGCTTGTTTTTCGCCGGAACAGATTCAATAAAGAATGTTTGTTTGAGCTTTGTGAGGTTTTGAAGAGGAATGCAGTGATTAAAGAAATTATGTTTTGTGAATCATGTATAGGTTCTGTTGGAGCTGGACTTGTAGCTGCTGCTCTGAAGGTGAATGAGAGCTTGGATGAGTTGCAGATATGGGAAGACTCAATAGGATCAAAAGGGGCAGAAGAGCTTTCTAAGATGATTGAAACAAACTCAACTTTAAAGCTTTTGACAATTTTTGATTCACATATAACAGCAATTCCACTTATATCAGCTGTTTTAGCAAGAAATAGGACAATGGAGGTTCATGTATGGAGTGGAAAAAATGGAGAGAAAAGTTCGAAGGTAGTGGAGTTTTTGCCTGAAAATAGTACACTTAGAATTTATAAACTAGACATTCCAGGTTCTTGTAGGGTTGCTTGCTCTTTAGGATTGAACACAACTGTGAAGTCACTAGACATGAGTGGAGTGAAGCTGAAATCACGGTGGGCCAAAGAGTTTCGATGGGTTTTGGAGCAGAATCGGAGTCTTAAAGAGGTTAGGTTGGCGAAGACTTGCCTTAAAGATAAGGGAGTTGTGTATGTTGCAGCTGGACTTTTCAAGAATCGGAGTTTGGAAAACTTATTTCTTGATGGAAACTGGTTTAGTGGGATAGGTGTAGAGCATTTGCTATGCCCTCTGAGTAGGTTCTCTGCTCTGCAATGCCAAGCTAATATTACTCTTAAGTTTTTGACATTTGGTGGAGGAAAAACAAGGATTGGAAGAGATGGGCTCGCGGCAATTATACAGATGATAACATCTAACGAAACTGTGACCAAGCTGGGAATATGTGATGATGAGAGTTTGAGACCAGACGATTTTGTAAAAATTTTCAGGAGCTTAGAAAAGAATGCAAGTTTGAGGCGTTTGTCTTTCCAAGGTTGTAAAGGGGTTCAAGGAGAATTAGTACTAAAGACAATAATGGAGATGTTGCAAGTAAATCCTTGGATTGAAGACATTGATCTTTCAAGAACTCCGCTGCAGAATTCGGGTAAGACTGATGCAATTTATCAAAGATTAGGCCAGAATGGAAAGACTACTGAACCAGAAGCAGAAACGGATTTGCTTAAGGACATGCCACTTACTGAGCCAAAGAGTTGCAGGGTATTTTTATGTGGGCAAGAATATGCAGGTAAAGATATCTGCAAAGTAATTAAGAAACATATTAACTGAAATGCTAACTCCTTTTTTTAATCCTTATTTGCAGGCAAGACTACACTTTGTAACTCTATATCACAAAATTTTTCTGCATCAAAGCTTTCGTACATTGACCAAGTGAGAACTCTAGTGAATCCAATTGAACAAGCTGTTAGAACAAGTGGAATGAAAATAAAGACTTTCAGAGATGAAGATACAAAGATTTCAATGTGGAATCTTGCAGGCCAACATGAGTTTTATTCCCTTCACGATCTTATGTTTCCTGGGCATGGAAGTGCATCATTCTTCTTGATCATATCAAGTATGTTCAGAAAACCCAGCAACCGAGAACCAAAGACGCCAGAAGAGATTGAAGAGGACTTGCAATATTGGCTCAGATTCATAGTTTCCAACTCAAGAAAAGCTATTCAACAATGTATGTTGCCAAATGTAACTATAGTCCTCACACATTGCGACAAAATCAACCAACCATCGCAAAACTTGCAGCTCATAGTGACTTCAATACAGAGAGTAAGAGACAAGTTCCAAGGGTTTGTTGACCTGTATCAAACTGTATTCACAGTTGACGCAAGATCATCTGCATCTATTAGTAAACTCACTCATCATCTTCGAAAGACAAGCAAGACGATTCTCCAAAGAGTGCCTCGAGTTTATCAGCTTTGCAATGATCTAATTCAAATTTTATCAGACTGGAGCTCTGAGAACTACAACAAGCCAGCAATGAAGTGGAAAGAATTTGGTGAGCTTTGCCAAGCGAAGGTTCCTCCATTGCGAATCCGTTCTAGACAAGACAATAAAGAAAAGATGGAAATGAGGAGAAGGGCCGTTTCTAGTTGCCTTCATCATACAGGTGAATTGATATATTTCGATGAATTAGGCTTCTTAATCTTAGACTGTGAGTGGTTCTGTGGTGAAGTGCTTAGCCAACTAATAAAATTGGACGTGAAAAAGCAAAGCTCAATGGAGAATAATGGATTTATTACCAGAAAAGAATTGGAGAAAATTCTAAGAGGAAGTTTACAGGGTCAGATTCCTGGAATGGGTTCAAAGGTGTTTGAGAACTTAGAGGCCAGTGACCTTGTGAAAATGATGCTGAAACTAGAACTGTGCTACGAACAAGATCCATCTGATCCAAATTCTCTGCTATTGATTCCATCAATGCTTGAGGAAGGCAGAGGAAAGCCCCAGAGGTGGCAGTTAAGTCAACCTGACTGCCTTTATGCAGGAAGGCATCTCGAGTGTGATGACTCGAGCCATATGTTTCTCACACCAGGCTTCTTTCCTCGTTTGCAGGTACTCTTTGTATTTGCTTTAGTACTTTCTGAAAATGCCATGAAATTCGGGATTATCTTGTAACTCTTACTCATTAATTTTAATTGTTTTTGAACCCAGGTTCATCTTCATAATAGAATCATGGCGTTGAAGAACCAGCATGGAGCAACCTATAGTCTTGAGAAATACCTCATCTTGATAAACATCAATGGTACCTACATCAGAGTAGAACTTGGAGGACAATTGGGATACTACATTGATGTTCTTGCTTGCTCTACCAAGAATTTGACAGAAACCCTAAGACTTATTCAGCAGCTCATAATTCCAGCAATCCATAGTCTCTGCCACGGTGTTACCTTGGCAGAAAGCATTATAAGGCCTGAATGCGTGCAAAACTTGACACCTCCCAGGTACAGGAAAACACAAGTTGTGTCTGTGCAGCAATTGAAACAGGCGTTGCTATCGCTTCCTGCAGACGGCATGTATGATTATCAGCATACTTGGGATCAAGTTTTGCATTCTGGCAGACCTATTCTAAAAGCTGGATTTGATCTTGCTCGAGACCTGCTATCAGATGATGACTTCCGGGAAGTACTGCACAGGAGATATCATGACTTGTATAATCTTGCTGTGGAATTGGATATTCCAACAGAAATAAATCCAGATGGAATTGATCAAGCAGTTAACGAACTTGGCAAAGTTGATCCTAGCTTTGCTGGAATTGCGAAGGGGGTGGACCAAGTACTGCAGCGACTCAAGATTATTGAACAAGAGATAAGAGACTTGAAGCAAGAGATACAAGGGTTAAGATATTATGAGCACAGACTTCTCTTTGAACTTCATCTCAAAATGAACTACCTTATGAACTACACCATTCAAATGGAAGAGAGGAAGGTGCCTAACATGTTCTTTTTTGTTAGGACAGAAAACTACTCGAGAAGATTAGTCACCAGCATAATCTCTGGCATGACCGCACTTCGGATGCACATGCTATGTGAATACAGGCGAGAAATGCATGTTGTTGAAGATCAAATAGGTTGTGAAATGATGCAGGTTGATAACAACACAGTGAAATGTCTGGCTCCACACATGAAAAATTTCATGAAGTTGGTAACTATGGCTCTTAAGATAGGAGCACATTTGGCAGTTGGAATGGGAGAAATGATACCAGATTTGAGCAGGGAAGTTGCTCATTTGACTGGGTCTTCCCTTATGTATGGTGCAGCAGGAGCAGTTGCAGCTGGAGCCATGGGTGCAGTGGCTATGGGACGGAACAGAAGCTCAAGAGACATTCAACAAGATCAAAGAGCAGCACAGCAATGGGTGGTGGATTACTTAAGAGAACGGAGGTGCTCGACTGGAAAGGATATTGCAGAGAAGTTTGGATTATGGCGAGTAAGATACCGAGATGACGGGCAGATTGCATGGATCTGTAGGAGGCATATGAGCATGAGAGCAAATGAAATAATTGAAGCACCCATTTGAAACTGTCCTGCCTCAAAGAGCATGAACATGGGTTTATCATTAATACTTTTCTTTGTTATGTATGCCATTTTCTTTTATATCCAGTTAAACAATTTCTAGTCAGATAAAATATGCTGTAATTACTTCAACTTTTATGAAGCAAAAACTCCTCTTTGAAAATCTCATAATAAACACTAAAAAGAACACTACTACTTGCCAGGCACCCAGTAGAGCTCAGAAGAAATTTCTTTTCCTGTAAAACCTTCAGGCATATGTTATAAGTCACAGAATTGCACATGTAGACTAGCAGTATCAGAGGTATTTGGAGATGGATTCTTGTCTTGCTATAACAATTTGAAAAATAGAAAAGCAAAATCATGAAGGCTTTAAAATAACCATGTGAGTGTGGGACCATTAATAAATTCATTATTAGCCCATAATTAGATGAAATTTGATCACATAATCATTGAGTCTGAAAATTGAAAATAAGCAGGAATAAATAAGGGAAATTTCCATTTATACTAACATCAGTTGTTACTGAACAAAGCTGATGATAATAACACATACAAAGTCATGATTTTCCGTTTGTGGTCACCTAAACATCTCAACATACAAAGGAAAACATCACACTACATTGATACATTATTACACTTCACCATTAGTATTAGTCTTCTTGCTAAAGTCTAAAGTCACCTGTGTGTTTTCCTCTGACCCAGTAGAACTACTGCTCAGAAGAAAGCCCTGCTCCCATAAAACACGCGGGAACCACTGTTCTTTGAAGATTGAATTTTCTGATCAGAAGTTGAACTACCTGAACTGGTTGGTCCACTATCAATGTCCAAAGGAAGCTTCATCTTTGCCAATGACTCCGTGAATTGCTGCATGCTTTTCATGTACATGTCTACTATGTCCTGTTGAACCACATTTGGCTCTGGTTCAATATTCATAGTAATAACAGGCTTTACAATTTTCTCACTTTTTGCCCTACCAGATGAATCACTCTCGCCGTCTTCATCTTCCACACCCTTTTTCTCCTTTTCAGCTGAGTCTTGCTCCTGGTTTGGTTTTGAAGCTGGAGCATCAGAGGTATCGGAGCTTGCAGCGATAGAAGGAGAAGAAACCCCATTGGTTGAAACGCTGCTTGGAGGTGAATCAAGCTTAGGAGCTTGAATGGAATCAACAGTAGCAGCCGAGAAGCTTTCTGTGACATGAAAATCCATTTCTGAACTAACATGATTCTCTAAATCAGATGTCACCAAGCTCTCTGAGCTTTCAGAGTCCACACTTGCGCATGGGATCCCAAAATACTCTGAAACCATCATTTGGTTTTCGTTCACAATTTTTGGATCAGGGAACTCAATCTTTTCAAATTCACAGGGGAGTGATTCCTGTATTGCTGAGTCTTGCACATTTCCATCTGTAGCTAAAGCATTAGGCATAGCAGGAATTGCCAGGACATCAGGTGAAACTCCACTGTATGATAGAGATAACTGAACGAACCCTGCCGGAGAATGGAATAAATCAGTTGAAGAAAGAGAGAACTCTTTCTCCAACTTCCCATTCTTGATTAGAACATCAGATAGTGGCACCAGTGCAAACCCCAACAATTGATCCTCGAGATAATTCCTCACCCTGCTCATCATGAATATCTCACATTTAAGAGAGGAATCAACAGTCTTAACATTCAGCCGGAGACTGTCATTGAAGACTGGATTCCTCCCACCACCATTAATGATTTTAGTGGAGACTGTATTGTCAGGATCACTAGTGAGGCAAAACTTAGCATAAACATCTTGCTTGTGGTAAATGCATATGTTATGAATATCCCTAGCCTGATGTATATAGACCTCAAGGGTACCAATGAAATCCTCCATATTACCAACCGTTGCTGCCTTCTTCTGGACCTCAATTCCTTTCGTTAAACCACCAGAGTTTGGAACAGAATAATCAGATTTCTGCTTCTCTGTCTCAGTTACAATGGAAGTCTTGAATGGTGATACAACAGATTGTGGAGAATCCATAATCACGCCCAGAAAATGGACCTGTCATAACACAAAAAAGATCTATATCAAAAATCAAGTCATCCAGATGAAGACCTGCACTATAAGAATTATGACCTTCTGAACCTTACGCCGAAAACCAACAACCAACTCTCCAAACCAAATCACAAGGTAGACCTTTGATACTCCAAATAAAATGAAGATAATTCTTAAAAACGTTATGCAATTAATTGATTTAAACCCCCAGCAAGATGAACCACAGACGAAGATGCAAGGCTTTTACTGAGTTGAAATAATTATAAAGATTCAAAGCCAAATTGCATGAAGAAACCTTTTGCCTCTCCAACACAACGATTGAGCTAAGAGCAGCAACCTGAAAGCAAGCTTGAGCTGAAGAGTAGCACAAAATTCTCGTAATCTAGGAAATTTGTCTTTAAACTCCAATGAAAACCCAAACCCAAGTTTAAAACTAACAGAAGGGAACCTGGGACACAGCCAGAGCAAAGCCAAGCCTTGGCTAAAAATTCCCAAAAACCACAACAATGAGAGACTACGAACCACAAAACCCGACTCCCAACTCAAATTACAGGCAAGACCCTGAACTCTTAACCAAACCTACAAGCCAAAATAAAGGAAGAGCATAAGTAATAAAAAACTTCCGAAGGCAGAAAAGCCAAAATCCTCCCAAAAGTGATTATTCCAGTGAAACCACTCACAGACTGCACAAACTTAAAAGAAGAAAGGCAAAGACACCTAAACAGCCATACCAAAATACCAGATTCCAATAAAGCTATAAACTTTTCCGAATAGAAACGGAATCCAAGAGGAGTGAAACAAGGAAAGCAAAAAAGCAAATTAACCGAGATCAAAATACAAAATTCAAAAAAAAAATCCCAAAAATAAAAAAAGAAAGGAAAAATCTCCTCAAATCTCACAACACCCTAAAAAAAACTAGCATAATTCAACGCTAAAACAGTAAAACAAACACGGAAGTGCTAAAAGCCAAAGACGGCACAACAACCCAAGCTCATCACTCAGAATTAAAAAAAAAAGAGAGAAACCCACTAAAATTCTCCTCAAAAGCATAAAGAAATGAACTCACCAATTATTTCGAAACCACAAAGAGATTGACAAGAAAACAAAAGATGGTATTCGTTAAACTTGCCTTAGTCACCAAAGTCAAAATGATTTGTATAGAATCTGTGCCTCTAATCCAAGATCTAGCCAAGACCCAATTCTTGAAATTTTCACTCTTTTAAGCTTTTGCTGTTGAACTTGTTAAAAGCAAGCAAATGAAAACCTGCTTAAAAAATAACTGAAAGAGCAAGCGAATAAAATCCAACCTATCTGCTGATAATAATCTAAAATAGATAAGAAGAGTACTTTCTATCAAAGAGAGAGAGATGTGTACTGATATTTGTCTGGTAGCCTGTGTATGTAAAATATTACATATAAAATGAATTCATACTCTGTTTTGGGGGGTTTTTTTTTTTTTTTTTTCCCTTCCATTTATAATATGCATACGTATATAAATTGTATATACAGAAGATAACAAAGGAGGATGATGGGTCTCACTTCTTCATAGAAGACTAGGGATACACCGCCCCACGCGACTGGGCAATGGCAAGCCAAAGGACCAATGAGAAGAGAGAATTGTGCGTTTTTGTAGGTGGGGACATTGAAAACATTGAGCCTGCAAAATCTTTTCTTTATATATTTTTCCCACCCCGCAGTTTGTCTTCTTCTGGAGCTGCTGCGCCCGTGGTATTCGATAATTGGTGTCTGTTGGTTTTATTTTATATATATTGATATTGCTTCTTTTTTTATAAAAATAATTTTTATTTAAATGATTGGATAAATTCATTATAATAGATAATGAAGGTATCGTATTAAATAATTTTATAATTCTTCTGCTTTTTTTTAATTATTAATTGGATAACTAATTTCCTTTTACTTTTATATATATATATATATATATATTTTTTTTTTTTTTTTTTTGGGAAACCTTCTTTATATTTTAGCTGGAGGAGGTGTTTAATTTCATTGTTAATGTGATCTAATCTTAGGGTAAAATCGCTATGGTGTGATATACATTAATGATTTATTTGAACGAGTGTAAAATATGATTGGACGTAAATATGAAATTTCTTGGCATCTAAATTTATTATTTGGTTTGGATCAAAATGTAAATATTTTTAGACTAATTCTCACTCCATTCTTTTTTTTTTTTTTAAATAATATTTTTTTCCAGTCTTATTTTACTTCCTCTTTCGAAACACTGGGTAAGGGACAGAATTTTTTTTTTTTTTACCCTTTTCCTTTTTACTTATGTTTGGAGCAGAAGACTTTGCCAGCATGCACACTGCACTCTGTAGTTTGCTCTTTAATTTTTTTTTTTAAGGGCAAAAAACAAAAAAGAAAACAGATAATTATTGCTTATTTGAAAAATAATAAGGACAGTCATCATATCACAGGTGTCCTACTGAGTGGCAAGATAGTGCAGCCATCACAGATTCACAGTTCATCAACACTAGAGATTTTTTGTATTTACTAAAATATTCAAATTAAGAAACCCCTCAATTTGCAAGACCCTTGTCTCTCTGCCCCTCCTTTTTCTTTTTTTACTTCGTGGTTTAAATTTTGAGGCAAAAGCTATAAGAAAATTACATTTTTTTACAATTTTTTTTAAATTTCAATATAAACTATATTATGTATAATATAGCATAATGTATAATAAATACATTTCTAGTGTAATATTACACGAGAAATTACATTATTTTTATGAAAATAATTAAAGATTTTGGCTTGATCAAGAACATAGTGAAATGAAAATCAAACTGCTGTTCTGAATTCTGACATGCGTAAATACCATTTTTATGATCTTTCAATTCATAATTGGACCCCTCTCTTGCTTTCTTTATTTCAAATTTTGACATTTCCTTCCCTTTATTGCATTTAAATTGATCCATTTGAAATATTGTCAATACAAAAAAAAAAAAAAAAAAAAAAAAAAAATCACAATTTCTTGTTTCTTGGATTTGAATAATGTCAATTATTGGGTAGATTTAGATTTTAGACCATTCAACCTTTTTTGTTTTTTTTTTTAAGAGTACAAATAAAATAGTAATTAAAAAAAAGGACGTGAGATTCTCTCCAACTAACAGAAGACTCCATTTGAAGGGGAACAATGGCAATTATAGCAAAACAACAAAACACACAACAATCGCAATTATACCTCTTATAAAAAATGTTGAAAATGAGAAATCTCAGCTCGAGTTTTTTCTGCTATAAAAGTAATTTTCATTTTCACAAATGTCAATTTGAGTTTAGTATAATTTTCATCGATACAGTTTAAAATGTACATGGTAAATTTGTACATATATTTTAAATTTATTTTCTGATTATGCTTTAAACATCACATCATTGATTCTTCTGATCTTTACTCTTTTAATGATAAAAAGCATAAGAAAATTTAAAGTAGAAAGAAAAGAAAAAAAAAGGCCTGAAGAATTGCAGATGCTAAATCAATTAAGATTACCCAAAAGTTACAGAAGTTAAAGAAATATAAATTCCTACTTTAATAGCAAGAATTCCTCCACTAAGCACTTGCTTTTATTAATAATAATTATTTATTATATTTTACTCTATGGGACCCTCTGTACTACCATCCTCGATGCTTCTCTTCTCACCCCACAGATGTTTATGCTTTTAAAATTATTAGTATTCATCGAAATACCGTATGGACACAAATAACACTGCGGGTTATACGGTAATTTTGTTTTTAGAGTGACTCAATGAAATAAAATTAGATTAACAACTTATATTTTTTTTAACTTATCTCTTGCTAATTCATTTATGTATTTCGTTTGATTAGAGATAGGAAACGTAAATTATTAATATGACTTTATTTTATTAGGTAACTCTATAGCTGACGTGGTATCTGAAAATTCTCCTCTCTTGAACTCACCAAATCAATAAAAGTATTAGAAAACTTAAACTCGAGATTTCTCACTCATTACATAAATAAAAAGACCAATTAAACTACGCTAATTCACACAGTTGTTTATGCTTTATTATTATTATCCGAACAGCAGTCCTTTGGCCTGAAAATGGCAGATAAATCAATGGCAAAATTATGGTGGGGTTCTTTGCTCTCTTCTTTTTCATTTCTTTAACTTTTTTTTTTTTTCAAATGAACATGACATGAAGATGGCCCACTCTTTAAATGAGACTTAACTATCTCTTTGAAAATCATATAATCCATCCAAAGTAGACTTTTGAGGAATTGGCTTACAAGACCCTCTAACCAAAGCTGCGTCTTTTTCTCTTGGACATAAAAAGGATCTATTCTTGATAGAGATGTACATTAATTTCTTTTTTTTTTTTTTTTCCTTTTAAAGACAATGAATTGGACCTAAGTTAACCTTGTTTACATTACGGTTATTTAATTTATATATGTAAATAATTATTTTTTTCCATAATACTATTTATGATACTTCATTAAATTAAATAGTTTTGCCAAACACTTAACTAATTTTTTTTTCATTGACTTGTTACTTAAAACCTCATTTAAGTCAAAAATTAGAAGTAAATAGCCCAACCAAATATCCTCACATAAAATTTTAGATTATTTTATTATGAAAATGCTATCATTCATATAATTAATGGCTTCAAATTTTTAGATTATGAATTTTTTTTAGGTTTTTTTTATGTATGTATGAATTAAGTTTAAATTATCTGGATTAAACACTGTTTTAATTAATTATTGTATTTGGTAATATCACGTTTAGAGTTTGAGGTAATATTTTATGAAATATTTTACTTATTAACGTTTAGGGTTATAAACTTTTTAAAATGTCTATGTCCATCACTTGTCTTTGCCTTGTTCTCTATGACGTTACTTTTTTTGTCTTTTTTTATTAAACAATTAATCAAACACTAATTTTTACCGAACTGCACTACCCACTAACATCTAGTAAAACAGCTGACAGCTACTATAAAAGCTAGAATTGTTGAACATACCCTAAAGATTACTTCAAAAGTTATTATAAATATAATTTTGTTGTCCCTTTCAATTATATTCACTTACAAGTATAATCCAATGAGACTAAAATAAAGTTTTTATATTTTAAAACAATATGAACACATCGCTTTAGAGAAATTTTAAATCTCAAATATCGATACTATGTCAAAGGGCAAACACATCATCTTATTTTTAATTAAATGGCACTATGTTAGATATACAATATATATATATATATATATATATATATATATATATATATATATATATATCAAGGTAAAATAAATTAAGGTAAAATGAATCATATTTATCAAAATAAATACATTTAGAGATTGATTTATAACATAAAAGAGAGCTACTGATTTTTCTTGGAACAATTTAGTATTTATTACAAAGAAAATTCCACCACTAATCTCGCTATGTAATGTATAAATTGGAATGTACTTTGTTGAAATTAAAATTAAATTCATATGTACATGTATGTCATTTCACCATCTTCTTTTTTTGATCCCTTCGTGAGTATTGTAGTGCAATAGGTCAATTGTCATATTGGAAAAATTGAACTCTCAAATTATTAGGTGTGCATTATATATTTTTTCATATTAATTTACTGTAGTGTCCTTAAAGAAGTGTCAGCAAATCTTGACTCCTCTTGAAATTATATTCCAGAATATCTATTTCTTTATAATAAAAATAATTTTAAATTGGAATCCAATGGGGGTATAGAGATATTTAAAATAAAAATAAAAAAAAGGGAAGCCATATGGATAATATGGCATCCTCGTGCCCTTGACATTTTAATCCTGATTACTTACCCAATACCTTACTCAACATTAAACAACTATTAGAACATTCCGGTAGTCTTGCACTTTCTTTTTGCAAATAAATAAATAAAAAATGATAACTCATATATGCATTTACAGTTAGATTATGTCTTAGTGTATATTTTATATTAAATTTTTAAATTATTTATTGTTGATCTTTTTCAAACCGTTAGTAAAATAATTAATTTATAAATAATTATGCATTTATTATAGTTCTAAAATACTATAGACATTAATTTTTATTTTAATACCTATTTGAATATAAACTTAATTTCTTTTTAAAATTAGTGATTTTCCTTTTGTATAACAAAATTTTTTTAATGATCTTTCTGCACTGAATCGATAAAAAATTGTATACAATTCAATATCTAAACATTTACAGGCAGCCAGTAGTTGCAACTTGCAAGATATGGCAGAAGGAAATTTTGGATTGTATGGATGACTAATAATTGGCATTCTTACCGTGTTTGATAATAATTTTTTAAGTAGTTAAATGACCGGTTAAAGCATTAAATTCTATTTTTTATAATATTCGGTAACATTTGAATCAATTTTTAGAAATTAAAGTGAAAAGCTATTCACACTGCTAAACATTACTAATAGTTAATAAAACAACTAATTTTATTGAACAAATCCTATTCAAATAATTTCACTAGGGAAATTACTAGAATTAGCCAATTATTTACGAGAAAGAGAGAATGGTTATTTTTCAACTTTCTTCCCTTTATAAGTCTCTTAATCTAGAGGGACATTGATGAATTGGAGTAGTTGAAGAAAATGTTGAACTGGAATTTATTGTTGCGACCTTTTGGACTATGTCAAAAAAGACCTTCACCCCCTTGAATTTTTCCATGTTCCAGAATTAGCTTCATTAAAATTGTCAAAGGGCTCTAAAAAAAAAATTCAAAACAAACAAATCATTCAGGCATTTTTTTTCATGTTTAAGTCTATTAAAAAATTTTAGCTTTTTTGAAGTATATTCAGACATATTGATTAGTTATATATTGTTTATTATTTTTAAAGTATAAAAATTTACTATTTTATTATTTTTTATAGAAAATGAGGAAAATTGATCACAAATTCAAAATCAATTTTGAATAAAAAATAAAATTTTAAAGACTAAATTAAGCACATTTATCCTGATAAAATAAAAGTAGATTAAAAAGTATGAACGAAAACTCTCCGTCAGGCCAATCAAAAGAATGCCTTTGGCGTGTTAATTTGGGCCACTCGTTACAATCAACTTCACATGGATCTTATGCTCAGTTTGCCTTGGAAAATATCAACTCACAAGTTTGCCTGTCAATTGCCATAGCCCAAATCAAATCGGCCTATTCAGTACATTAGATGTGCAGTTATATTAATATTTTATTAAATATTTATAATCCGTTTTTTTTAATTTTAAATAATTATATAAAAATACAATAACAATACTATAAATAATATAAGTAATGTTTTGATCTTATTCAAAATTTTTAAATGTTAAATTAAAAATTATTATTAAATAATAATTTATATTTATCATAATTTTTTATGATGAAAAAGACTCAAATTAGAGTTCGAATAAGTAAAATAAAAAAGAAATTACACTAACTTGTAAAGTGAATTTTAAAAATATTTCAGTTAATTGGTGAAATTTTTGCAAAAATAATTTTTTCTTTTTTTTAAATAAGGAAAGTAAGCTGTCATAGTTGAGAAATGCTAGTGGCTGTGACGTTAACGTTTGAGGATGGATCGCCGGCCACAACGGCTAATTATTTGAATATTTTGGGAAGGACAGATTTGTCCCCATTTCCCCCTCAAATTTCTAGATGTTACAACGGGAAGAGGAGCGGCTTTTTGACAAAGATTTGGAGGCCGGTGGTGGTGGGTTGATGGGTCCATATTCGTCATCATAGCCTTCAAATCACTTGTTGTAAATGTCTGTCTTTTTTTTTTTCCCTTTCAAATTAAAACGTAGCAAAGCTCTATTACTGTCACATAAAAATCAAATCTATGCTTTAAAATAAATATCTTAATTGCTTACTAATTGTCTAAAAATTACTCTAAATTATCATTTTATGTTTATTTCATTTCTGTAATTTCCTTTGAAATTATATGTTTGTATTTAAATTTGACAAAATAATTGAATAAATTATTGAATATGACAACATCACAGTCTATTTATTGTTACATTTATGACTTACCGTTTGTAATTTATTTTCAAATTTCTTGGTTTTTTTATAATTTGGAAAAAAAAAAGATTTGTAACTTTGAGTTCTTTATCATCTCTCAATTTAAAAAATAAAAAATATTTTTCTTCCGAAATTTTTGCTTTATTTATAAGTTATAAAATGACTAAAAATGTTCTTAAAAAAAATTGAAAATTCCTCACACATTTCTGTTTTTTTTTTTTTTTATTTCTACCTTCATTTTATAATATTTATCACATTTGAGAAAATTATTTATTTTAAAATACTTGTCATATTTGTGGTTTTAAGAAGTATTAAATTTTTTTTTCATATTTTCTCTTGATATATGACCAATAATTATTATTTTAATTTAATAATTTTTTTAAAAAATTAATATTAAATGAGACATACAGTCAATTTACTCACTAATCTATTATAATTTCAATAAATTTAATAATTTTTTTAAGAAAAGTGACGTGACAACTATTGTGAGAGAGGGTAATTATCTTCAGATACCTTAAAACTCGCGTCTTAACAAATGATTTAGGCACAAGATTAGTGGCATTAATGTCATTCCAACAACATCAAGTTTTTGTTTTTGAACTGAAAGAGGAAACCATAATTTAAACACAAATCTCATTTCTCAACGGTCATCACTCTCTCAACATAAACTTTCTTTCTCCTCTTCCCTCTCTCCCCATTATTTGAATTGTACTCTCTATCTCTCTCTGCATCAAGCACTTCTACTCTCTTGAACTAACAGGAAACAAACGAAAGTTGAAAAGAAAACATGAAATCATTTACAGAGAGCAGCGAGAATCGGTTCGTGGGAAGGATATCAACATCTTCCATTCGCAATTTGCTTCCCAAATCCATTTCCTCCAAGCGCAAGTCCGCCTCAAACCCTAAATTCACAAAAATTTTCACTTCCGAAAATACTCCTCCACCAGATCCCAACATCCAATTTCAAGATCCTCCACTCTCAGCTTCCATCCCCAAGCCGTCGCTCTCCAAGTCCTTTACTTCCCTCAATGACGCAGCAATATCTGATTCATCTCTTTCTCAGGATCCTCCTCTGAAGGTATTCTGTTGTTAAAATTGCGTCATTCTCTTTTCAGTTTAGTGTAGTTATGTTGCTATGACTTAACAATGAAAATTTTGCAGGGAGAGGTTTGCGCATCGGATGGTCGGAATGAAACATTAGCAAGTTCGGATCCGCCAGTGAAGGTTTGTCTTGGATTTTTTTTTTTTTTTTTTTTTAAATTTTATTTGAAGTTAAATTTAGTTCGCTGATTTTATTTCTATTTTAATTTAGGTTGTGGTGAGAATTAGGCCGGTAAATGATCACGAACGAGGAGGTGGAGTAATCCATTCTTCAAATTCATTATCCATTCGTGATCGCAAATTTAGCTTTGATTCGGTTCTTGGCGCCAATTCAAAACAGGTTCGACCCTCTCTGTGTATTTAATTTTAATGTGAGCATGACTTGGTTTGAATTCATTGTTTATGAAATTATTTTACAAATGACTTATGAGAGGAAAAATTGAAGATATAACTAAGTTTAAAATATTTGTTTAGATTTAACTAAAAAAGGCCTGGACAAAAGGATTTAGTTAAATTGTTTTGAGTGATTTGGAGGGAAGAATCTTAAGACATGGTAGACTATTCGTTCTGTTATTTTCCTTTTTCATTACTTTAGTTTATAGGAAACTAAACGTTGGCTTGGGTGTTATTCTGGATTCACAAGATGCTCCGTAGTGCCTGCTACAAACGAATATTCTTTTAACCGCATTCTACAATCTGGTTCTGTTTTTGGCTCAGGAAAAAAAAAAAGTCAGAGAAGAAAAAATTATAGTTCGTATTTGATCATTTCACTTCATTCGTACTAGTGTAGGCAAATGCATGTTTGGAGACTGGAATAACTTCAATTTATTATAGTAGAAACCATGTTAAGATTCTTTTATTTATGTTGGTCTCTTGCCTATCTCTCTAGCCCCCTTAAATTCTTGTTAAACAAATATAGGGCAAGGAATTCTGATTTATGGGCTGTTGACTGTGTGTACCAGGAAGATGTCTTTCAGTTAGTTGGCATTCCTTTGGTTAAAAGCGCGTTAACAGGTTATAATACCTCGATCTTGTCATATGGCCAGGTACATATGATTCTTGTTCTATGTTAACTTCTTTAAAGAACTATCACTTCTTGGTACATGTTTATTACTGTCTATCATAGTTGTGTTAATTTCTTGAATTCTAATTAGACTGGAAGTGGAAAGTCCTATACAATGTGGGGTCCGCCAAGTGCCATGGTGGAGGATTCTTCGCCCTATAGTCACCAAGGCATCGTTCCTCGAATTTTTAAAATGCTATTTTCAGAGATTCAGAGAGTATGTTTTGCTTTTTGACTTTATAAAAATGAATTATGGCGATGCTTAGTTGAGTTCTGTATCTAAATTTCCTTCGAATTGTGCCATGTCCTATGCAGGAGCAAGAGAACTCTGAAGGGAAACAGATAAATTATCAGTGTCGATGTTCTTTTCTTGAGGTTTGAATTTTCTGAGAACTTGTGATCACAATCTGTGCATTTGGTTCATGTTTATCATTTGAGTTTTTACAATTTATATTGCAGATATACAATGATCAAATTGGGGATTTGCTCGATCCCATGCAAAGAAATCTTGAGGTGGATATGTCACGCACCCTACTTTCATTTCTTTTGTTGATACTCCAGCTTTCACTCTTTTGTTCTTGCTTTTCCCATTTTTTGATTGATGGCTATAACCAATTTTATACAACTGGTTGTAGATAAGGAATGATCCTAAAAATGGATTGCATGTTGAGAATTTGACGGAGGAGTATGTGAGTAGCTACGAAGATATAACTCAAATATTGATCAAGGTGGGCACAGAACAATCATTTTGATTAGGATATTTATGAGAATTCTTTAGCTACTACTTTGTATTATTTTGAATTATAACATAAAATTTCTGCTATACACATTCATAGTGGTTACTTTCTCATTTTTTCAAAATTAAATTTTGGTTTCTTTTGCATTTCATATGTCAAATATTTCATATATGATGCAGGGGCTTTCAAGTAGAAAAGTTGGAGCAACAAGCGTAAATTCTAAGAGCTCTAGGTCTCACGTTGTGTTTACTTTCACTATTGAGTCCTGGTGCAAGGTATCATTTGCTGTTGCTTGCTTTGGAACTTAATAGTCGTTGATTATGACCAACATATTTTTACTTTTATTTTCTTATGGAATTTTTTGGTTCACTCCTGAAAGAAGGTTTCTTTTATATTTATGGTCCTTTCATTTTGGATAATTGTGCAATCATGGCTTGTGCTGATTTTAATAATAGTATTTTGGATTACCAATCTTGAGTGACCTTGTAATAGCTTACAAGTCTTGCTGCAGTTATCCATGTGGTTTTTATTAATGTCCTATCACGTGTGGTTATTCATCATATGACAGGAAGCTGCATCAAAATGTTTCAGCAGTTCAAAAATCAGCAGAATCAGCTTTGTTGATCTTGCCGGGCTAGATAGAACAAAACTTGATGATGCAGGTAGAGAAATTGTAAGGGAAGGCAAAAATGTCAAGAAGTCTCTTTCACAGCTTGGGTATGTCACCATGGCAATATAGAATTAACTTAAAAAATTTTACTACAGGGGAAGAAGAAAATTATGATTTCCTTGTCACGATTATATTATTGTGCCTAGGTGGTATTATTTAGAAACACCTTTATTTTGCCAAAAGCTAGTGTCATCACTTGTTCCATCAACTGCTGCACTTTAGTAATCAGATTTATTGCATTTACGTAGGCTGTTGGTGAATGCTCTTGCAAAAGGAGCTCAACTGGGGAAATCTGAAGTTGCACCATATGAAGGATCTTGTTTAACACGTTTGCTGCAAGAATCACTCGGTGGCAATGCAAAACTTACTGTTATATGCAACATCTCACTCGACAATAGGTAAAACTGCAAACTGCATTTTGTATATTGTTTGTGTTAAGAGGTGCTCATGGTTTCAGTATTGCTTTATCACATGAATGGCCTGATTAATTTATTTCCCTTGTCTTATTATCATCAGTTAGGTTACTTCTGAAGTAGGTGTTGAATAGAACTTAATTTCGTTAATACTCAAAACTGCTATTGTAAAACAAGAATTTGCACTTGTGCTTGTTGATGCAGACATATTGGTGAGACATTGAGGACCCTCAGATTTGGGCAGCGAGTTAAATTCATTAAAAATGAGCCAGTAATAAATGAAATATCTGAGGATGACGTTAATGATTTGAGTGATCAGATTCGCCAATTAAAGGTAAAATCTTGTCCTTGGGGATTTTTCTTTCAATATCACACCAAGCAATTGACTTCATGTTAGTTAAATGAGCATCTTGCAATTCCCAGGAAGAACTCATAAGAGCAAAATCAGATGTGCATAGTTCAGTTGGTAATAAAAATGGATACTTCAAAGGGCGAAATGCACGTGAAAGCTTGAACCACCTGAGAGTAAGCCTTAATCGCTCTTTGATATTACCCCGCATTGACAATGATTCTGATAATGAAGTAAATGTTGATGAGGACGATGTGAAAGAACTACAGCAGCAGCTCAATAGGTTACATGGTTCTTTTGAGGAGGACTCAAAAGACCTATCTGATTATAGAAACTCCAGCCACTTTTCTTCTGTAGATGAAAGTTTTGAGACAGACTTGATGAGTGAAGATGAAGAAGTAAATGGTCCAGTAGCAATTGTAGATGAAGAAATAAGCGTGGGGAAACATAAAGATAGTGTTGCATGTGATGAATTAAGTACCCATAATGCCTTCAAGGCTATTGATCCTGCAATTAGAAGTAGCATCTCTATTAGCTTATGTCGTCAGTCTGAAGTTCTTCATGAGCCAACGCTTTCTGAGTCTCCTAAAATTGGAAACACTAGGAGAAGCATGGTAATTTCTTCATCAGCATTTTCGGCAAGTCAAAACAATGTGTCAAAGAGTGCCAAGTCAAATGTAATGTCCCAGTCACTCAAGCAAAGTGAGCAAAATTTGAGCTCAAGTGAGAACATACAATCATCTCTGCGTTCAAGCAAGATATTGCCAGGCCCCACCGAGTCTTTGGCTGCTAGCCTTCAAAGAGGTTTGCAGATTATTGACCATCACCAGCGGAACTCAGCATTAAACAGATCTTCAGTTGCCTTCTCTTTTGAGAACTTGGCTTTGAAACCCTGTCCAGAAGTTGACAAAGCCTATTATCCTGTTCAAAAGTTACCGGAAGAGGCACCAGTGCCAGATGGCCCGTCAACTCCTTTATTCTGTGCATCTTGTCAACAGAAGATCAATGATAACTCTAATGAGGTTCAAGATAGCCTGAAAACATGGATTGCAACAGTTGATGAAGCAGGAAATCCCACTAAACTGACAAATCAGGAGTCTAAAGTATGCTTTCACTTTTTTTCAGCTCAGTGTGATAGCCCATGTTCTTTATTTGTATGATTAAATCAATTGGTCTTTATCTTTGCAGGGTGAAGGCAATTATGCCCATAACAGAGAGAAAGAACTTGAAAATATTTGCAAGGAGCAAGCAGCTAAAATTGAGCATCTGAATTGCCTGGTAATAATTCTTTTAACCCCTCTGAATATGTTCTCCACCGCTCAGAATTTTACTTTACTGACAACTTGAATATCTGCAGGTGGAACAATACAAATTTGAAAAAGAACATTCCATCACAGGACATGATCAGCAAGGAAATAGTCTTGAGGGCTCAAAGAATCAAATAATACCATTTGAGGAATCCAATAATGAAGACTATCACTCACTGAAAGATCAAAACATGGTTAGTTTCCTCTATAACAGAAACGTTGCATAGTCTATTATTAATTTCATTATTTGCAAGTCTCATTTGTTCCAATTGATTTGTGCAGCCTCCAGAAATCATAGAGGAAAAATGTGAAATAAAAGAAGTCCAAGAAGTATCGGATCAAGAGAATGCTTATTTTGATATAAAGCAGAAGGAAGCACTTCTTCAAGAAATTCATAGTTTAAGGACTCAGTTGAAGTCGTACACTGATGCATCATCAGCAAATAAATCTATTAATAAACTGAGATCCTCTTTGTTAGCACAGTCCATTCAATTACGCAAAAGTGTAGATGCCCGATGTGTTAATGAGGAAGAACTTGAGAGGGAGAGACAGAGATGGACAGAAATGGAGAGTGAATGGATTTCTATAACTGATGATCTAAGGATTGATCTTGAATCCAATCGTCGACGTGCAGAGAAGGTGGAGATGGAATTGAAATTAGAAAAGGAGTGTACTTCGGAATTAGATGATGCACTTAGTAGAGCAGTACTTGGTCATGCAAGGATGGTTGAACACTATGCTGAACTACAAGAGAAATACAATGATTTAGTTGGAAAGCACCGTGCAATAATGGAAGGGATAGCAGAGGTGAAAAAGGCAGCAGCAAAGGCAGGAAACAAAGGCGGAACTCGCTTTGCCAAATCACTTGCAGCTGAACTTTCAGCCTTAAGGGTTGAAAGGGAAAGGGAGAAAGAATTCTTGAAGAAGGAGAATAAGAGTCTAAAGCTCCAGCTTAGAGACACTGCAGAAGCTGTTCATGCTGCAGGAGAACTTCTTGTTCGGCTAAGAGAAGCTGAACATGCTGCCTCGGTAGCAGAGGTAACTTATAGAAGTAGCATTTGCTAAGTTTCTACTTGAAAAATGGTATGGCCAGCTATTTGATTTCTTGATTTTGTTATCCAAACAGGAAAACTTTACCAAGGTTCAGCAAGACAATGAGAAGTTAAAGAAGCAAATAGAGAAAGTTAAAAGAAAGCACAAGATGGAGATGATCACCATGAAACAGTACCTAGCAGAAAGCAAATTACCAGAATCTGCATTGCAACCATTATACAGGGAAGAAGATTCTGAAGTAATCCACAACACAATTACAGATGATGATCAGGCCTGGAGGGCAGAGTTTGGAGCCATTTATCAGGAGCATTTTTAAGTCATTCAAAAACACCAATTCTACCTACGGCTGTCACATAACAAACCCTACTTGGGTCGAAAAGCTAGCTATACATAAAAATGGCTGACTACCTGGCGTGATTTTTATTTTTCTTTCAAATTCTTTTTCTTGTATGATCTCTCATATCTGAGAATTGCAAGATGCACCATCTCTTGTTCTTTTAATATTCTTCTTCACAATAAAGATTTGATTGATTGTTTGCTTCTTTTTATCTGTTTTTTCTCTATCTTCTCAAATCCCAACTATAAATATAAAATTTCACAGCAGCCAATTTACCGAGTTGGGATAGAATTCGATATAAAAGTACAAACAACAAGGGCTTTACAACAAGCTACTTACAATGGCTATTAAAATTTCAAACCTGTTACAACAACTTTTGGGTTTCGCATGTTATTGGGTAAACTAGGTCTAGGCCCAAAATATTATTTACTGCTGTACAATTAGAATGGCACCAAACGGCGTCGTATTGTAAAACAAAATGAGATAGAAAGAGAAAGAAACAGGTTACAGGACCGTCTGAAGTGACAGAGCGGCTGCACTTTTTTGTTTGGATATTTTGATAGAATTCACAGTTCAAATCAGAGAGAGAGAGAGAGAGAGAGAGAGAGAGAGGAAGATGGCAACGGCAGATTCTCCAAACAACAATATCGATCCCAATCTCGAAGAAACCAATCAAAATCAAAACCCTAATTCTAATTCTTCAAATGAATTAATTGTTCCTGAGTCGAGCTCTCCGGCCGTCTGCCTCATCCGCTTCGCCGGTGACTCTGCCGGCGGTGCCTTCATGGGCAGCATTTTTGGCTACGGTATTTCCCTCTCTCTCATTCTAAATCTTAAAAGTATATGCTCTTATTAGATTATCCTTGTAATTTTTATTTTTTAGTTAATTTCATTATGATAGAATTTTGGTAAGTACTGGAAATTGAATGGAATTAGAAAAACCTGACAGTTTATTTGCTATTTTAAGTCGAGAAAGATAAATTAGCCTTTGAAAAGATGTTAATTTTGACTTTGTTTAAAATTTGTATCTTTTTGCATTTTGCTGTGTCAGTGACTTTCTATAAGAAAGTTGCGTTTGGTTTTTGATGTTTATATGAGTGATACTGTTTCTTTAGAAAACGTGGCCTTCTCTATGTAGGAGACTTGGAGCCTGATATACTTGTGCTGAATGATGCAATGGGTGGGGATTAGGAACAAATATGTAGCATTTAGTGTGGAGTTCTCATACGTTTAAGCTTCAAATTTTCGTATGAGAAAGGAAATTGAAAAGAAAAACATGTGCATCCAGCACGCAGGGAACTGTTCTAGAAATGAACTAACATTGATCTTATAAGGATGACTTTATGAGCTTTTGCAACTCATTTTGTAAATCCCCAGTTCCCTTTTAATTATTGCGCCACCAACTGTTTTAATTTGGACTGAATAACTTGGATATAGTCTTTCTATTGCCTGTTGGTCACATAGATGAAGTTTGAAAATTTGGCAATATATTTGTCATTTTATTTGATTAGTGAAGAACATATCTGTTGCTGCATTACATATGATGCAAATTTGATCCCAGTAAACATCCAAGTGTTTAGTGATGTTAGGTTTAAGCTATATCACATTTTGAGTGCCTAGTTTGATGTTGTTTTGGAGAGGAGAATTTATATGGAACCAATCAATTATTTGAATATCCATAATTTTCCTCTCGGAGTTAGTGAGTTTGCTGCTAAGCACTTAAGATATGGGCATAGGCAAGGCATGGAAGTTTGGGGGTTATTGATACATCTTCAATTTGTATGGATTTGAGTTCTTTTATTCTTGTCCATTAGTTCCAGAAGTGGAATTCAACTATTCTTAGTTTCAGTTTGATGTAATAATAACTAAGATATGATGTCTAGGATGTGACTGTTCTGGAAATGTACACTCTAGTAGGTTCTTGATGTTTAGCTAGCATTAAGCTGTCAACTAATACTGTGCTGTTTCATATTCCAACTAAAGATCTTTTTTTTTTTTTTTTTGTGTGGATTATTTGGAGATAATGAGATGTGACTAATTGGTATTAATATTTTTCAGGTTCGGGATTGATTAAGAAGCAAGGCTTTAAAGGATCCTTTGTGGAGGCTGGATCTTATGCCAAGGTATAGAATATGGAAGATTCCTCAAAACTTGTTCTTCACAAGAGAATATTTCCTTGTGTTGTAGTTCAAGAAAAGAGATGAAAAAATTGTACCAAATGATTTCTCAGTCATAGTAACTTATTTATACCTAAACATTTTCCACTAAGCAGTGATGAAAGATATAATTTATAGATTTGTCATGCCATGGTTTTATTGTGCTTCTTCGTTGACAGTTCTGCTGCACTCCCATTACTCCTTTCATTGTTCTTCACAAGAAAATATTTCTGTGTGGTAGTTCAAGAAAAGAGGGGAAAAATATTTAACCAAATGATTTCTCAGTCATAGTTATCTAACTTATTTATACCTAATATACCTAATGATTTTCTACTAATGGCGAAGAAAGATACAACTTCTAGATTTTTCATGCCATGGTTTTATTGTGTTTCTTCATTGATAATTGTTCTGCTCTGCCTGTTTCCTAGCTACTATTATCTCCTCCTCTCATTTTGCTATGTCAGTGACATGAAATTCGCTTTAATTTATAATTGCCTGCAACAGACATTTGCAGTCCTATCTGGAGTGCACAGTTTGGTTGTCTGCTTTTTGAAGAAGCTTCGAGGGAAGGATGACGGTATGACATTTTAGCTGTACAGCTGGTTCTTCTGCCTCATTCTTATGTTTATTTGTACTTACACCTTCTGTTGTTGTAGTCATCAATGCTGGAGTGGCTGGATGTTGCACTGGTCTTGCTTTAAGTTTTCCAGGTGTGTAATTCCCCACTCGCCCATTGGAAAAATGAACCCCTCATCAGAAGGGAAATTGGAAATCAATAGCTAATAAACCCAAGCTCAAACTTGTCCATTTTGGCCATTTGTTTTTGTTTCTATTCTCTTTAGTATTACGAGAGCCAACAGAGGCTGGAGGGATCTGGCAAGGTTTTTATATTTAATTTCTTAGGTGATGCATTAAATGAATATAAGATTACAGTTTTGTGGGTAAAAGAGTGGGATGTGCTTTTGTGACTTGTTGTTGGCTTTTTTTTAATTGTATTTACTTGTATGTATCATCAGTAAATATTCCAAGCATATAACATTTTTTGTCTTCATATATTCATTGGAGACATGCATGTCATGCCATCAACATGGGGTTTACCATTTTGATAAATTTCTTCGCATTTTTCAAACATGTGTTTCAATCTCATCCCACCCTCCACAAGTTCAGTGTCCATGTTGATGTTTGTATCATCCTTGAGAAATTTTTTTGTAATATTTCAAATTCTTTTGTTGTGTTATTACTAACTATCAATTGTCGCAACCTTTATTAGGCGGTGTTAATATATATGCCTATGGGTTACATGAGTACTGTATGGAACTTATTGGTTGGCTTTAAATTCTTAAAAATGACTTGATGTGTGCAAATTATAGAGAAGGGAAGGCTTGCATGCTATATGGTACGAACATTTCTGTGTCATTTCTGTTCCTTTGTTTGACTGTTTGAGCTATATGGTAATATGCAGGAGCGCCGCAGGCTCTTTTACAGAGCTGCCTGACTTTTGGGGCATTCTCATTTATTATTGAAGGGCTTAACAAGCAGCAACCTGCACTGGCTCATTCATTTGCTGTGAGAAAAAAGCGCCACTACCATGATGCATCTCGTCTTGAGTACCGTAATGCTCCTCATTCCTTTTCTCTGCCTCTTTCAGTCGCTCTACCAAATGAACTGAAAGCAGCATTCTCTTTTTTCTGCAAGTCCTTAAAGAAACCAACTGGCAATTTTCCTGCTTCCACCTGATAAAAGATTTGGAAAATGATTAATCAATTATGTTTGCTTTTAACATTCTGTAGATTTTTGGTGGTGAAGGTTTACCATGTAAAGCTGTAGTTAGATTCTGAAGCTTCCTGGAAGCTCTATCGATGAAATGGTTCTATGCATTTATGCTTTTCATAGAATTTTGGCCTGCTATGTTTAAATTTGAAGTTGTTGATTAATCTTGCATGCTCTTATATATTACATGTCAATGGAGTTATATTCACCGGTGGGGATGGCGATGGTTTGTGGTTGTGAGTGTTAATTTTCACCGCAAAATGATCGATGCATAGTTTGTTGTGAAGATCTGGTTCAATATTAAAGGATTAGCCGAATCTTAATAAGAGAATAATTTTAATTTAAATAGTAATTTGCTCTATTCGCTTGATAGAGTAAAATTAGCCGAATATTGTTGAATTAATCTTTAACCAACCTTGTTTTCTTTAATTTTTTTTAGAAAGGAAAGGATTCTCATATTAATTAACCAGAGATTTAACTATAATAATAGAATTAATCTTGTTTGAAAATGAAATCTGGACCGTAATACTGCATTTGTTATAAATGAGTTAGAATTTTAGATAACATTTTGTTGTATGAGTTTATAGTAAATTCAAAATTAAAAATTCATTCGTTTTTATTTTCTAAAATAATATTCACATAATAATTTTAAAAAGTTAAAAAGATGGATAGTTTTATCATAAAATTTTAGATTATTTAAATTATGGAATTTATTTATAAATTTTTCCTTTTTTGGTGGAATTTGATTTAATTATATATTTAAATCTATAAAATTAAACTCGTGGAATTCAAATTTTAATTTTTTTATACCAAATACAAAAATTTAAGTTTATAAATAGATTTCATGGAATTCATTTATTTCAAAAAAAAAAATGCAAAATTAACATTCAAACAAGCCACTTTAGATAATGCATGGTAAAGTGATCGAAGAATGTTAATACTATTTACAGTTGATTTTTGCAGCGATTATTTTTCAAAAATAAGTTATTCTCGAAAAAAAAAATTAAGCTTTAGATTAATTATCACTTTAGCATTTTGTATAATAATGTTACTGTTTGATAGATTGTTTGTTATATAGAAATATAAAATGCTGCTTATGGTAAATCTATACTTGGCTATATAGTTGGCTATTTCATTCATAGTTGTTAAGTAATTTGATTTTTCTATATTTGATTTCAACGTTTATCTACTACTTTTGCAAAAAATTTAAGACTCTTTAAGCGGTAAATTGATTTTCTATATTTGATTGTAATGTCTCTCTATTATGTGTTACAATAAATTTAGTATTGAGGGTAAGATTCAAATCCGGATATCAAGCAACTTTTCGTTGATTGTCAAATCGAGACTTCATTGGATTGCTAGGTTATATTATAATTGCAGTTGGTTAAAAAAAAAAAGAGTATAGTTGGTCATTTTAAATCGGAAATGTCTCATTTGTAATTATAAATTGAAAATAAGTGAAAAAGTTATGCATATGAATTCTGAAT